>NC_091068.1:74597658-75197658 GCF_000393655.2 Nicotiana sylvestris | reverse complement strand
AATTTTAATCCCGAATCGAGGAAAAGAATGACTCCATATTACAGTCTGCGTACCAGAAATCCGGATAAGGAATTTTGTTAACCCGGGAGAAGGTGTTAGGCATTCCCGAGTTCCGTGGTTCTAGCACGGTCGCTCAACTGTTATATTCGGCTTGATTATCTGATTTTATACAAATATGAACTTATGTGCAAATTTTATCTTTTAACCGCTTTATTATTATTGTTTTTAAAAGAAATGTGAACATCGCTTAAAACACGTCTTTGGACTGCGTCACATGAAATGCACCCACAATCCGGAACACGTTTTATTTGATGTTTTGGGATTTGGATTCGGGTCGCATGAAATGCACACCCAGGCTTAAGAAAGTAAAATATTAAACACGCGCCTAAAGAGACTATCGCGTTATTATTTTGGGGAAGACCGTGAAATTCGCTAAACGGTCCTTCCGAATTCTAATTAAACCATACATTTTGTGAGGGCCCCGCAATCTATACGTTTTATTTGGCGAGGCTCGTCTCATCTTTATTTTTAAAAGGATGCCCTATAGTGGCTACGTTTTCTTGTTACGTTTGTCTCTACTTAATAAAAGCAAAAATGATCCTACTTAATTACATGCTTGCAGGTTATTTATAGAGGGATTCCGACTGCTTTCGCAAAATCAGAAGCATGGCCACATACACGGGCAGCTTATCGAATATTATGGGCCCAAACCCAGCCCACACAGTACCGGTTGGGCCTGGGCCACTGCTTTTCCGATGAAAGCCTGCTTGGTTCGTTCGACTTGGGCTCAACCTTCGTGAGGTTGAGAAATGCAGACTTGTGCTATTTGTTCTAAAGGCATGGTTTGCCAATTATAATGAGCCAGTTTATCAAAAGTAAGTGAAATTAACTAACAATGGATAGTTTTCATACTTAACATGCATTAAAGGATATGCTAATCACGAACATAGCTAAAGTCTAAGATATAACCTACTGCATTGTGAATCCTTTTATCTACCAGCCTATATACACAATCTGACATCCAGTTACCATACACTGACATTCACTATGTATGAGGGCTACCTCCAGTATCCAAGCAAAAATGTAAACTATTATACATTACATGATATTCAATATAACAGGCTATGTATGAAAATAAACATCTTCAACTCTTCTCTTTTGTATTCATGCTCAACTTTCAAGTTACATTGACAGTGTATTAGTCGTGTACCTGGTATAGAAAGCAAGAGAAGAAGGAGAATGATCAGTTGAGTAGTATGCAACAAACACAGCAACAGCAGCAAACAAAAGCACACTCAGTCGAACAGCCCACAAACCAGTAAAAAAGACAGTCCAAGAAAAGCAGACCAAGGCTCAACATCAATTTAAGAGACAAACCCAACAGCGAGTCCAGAAAACCAAACAGCAACAGCCCACAGAAATCAATAAAAGTAACCAACTGCGACAGTTGCTTAAAAACCAAAACAGTATTCCCGGAGTAAACTGATGGAACAATATTCAACCAACAAAAAAAACTGGACACTACCAAACTGAGAATCCAGCAGTGCTTAAACAGTACACAGACTAGTATGAGAGGTAGTGATTTCTAATTTTTGTTACACACTCAAGAGCAAAGATAGGTTCAGGCCCTTTGATGTAAAGCTTAACCTACAAATGCAAGACTTAACACTCTTTTTTTCAGAACCTTCAGCTATTTTTTCCAACCAGAAAACTTCAGCTATTTTTTCGAACCCCTTTCTTTGTTCTAAACAGTCCTATTTATAGGCAGAAATGGCAAGCCCTAAGCTGCCATGATCCCTTCACTTTTTTCCTGCCCATAACTTCTTTAAAAACTAATCAAAAGTATTCCCCATGCCCATCTATTTGACAGCCTCCTAGCATGTGTGTTTCTGCACAAAGGCATGGGCAGTCCTCTTATTTAATCAGCCCCATGCTACCAAGTTTGTTTCCCACTATTACATTAGTTTAATCCTAATTCAGTACCCTATTTGTCAGCTCACTTAAACTAATCTTTTCTGTTCTTTTCAATCCCCAAACTACCCCTGTTAAAATCTGATTATTACTGTACTAACCCATTGTAGCATCAGGGCATTTCGAACTTCTAAAAGTTCAAATTCAATGCTGCCCTAGACTGGATTCTAATCATTTGCATTGCAGTTACAAACTAATTTCAAACAATGTCAAGCATCCAATTAACAACAAAATTCGATCAGTCATGTGAAGTTATCAGAACCTTTGAACATTCAGTCATAGAAAACTAATCGACGACGTTTATCAAATCGACTATACTAATTATAACAAGGAATAATCAGTCGATTAAATAAACAACATGTACAGGGTCCCAAATGGCTTCAGACAACTTTGCACAACACTGGGAGGCCATATGAATTATCTATGCGACGACTAATCTAATCGAACATGTATATCACAGAATGTATTCAAACATGCACAGAAAACAATCGACCAAATAAAAGGCCTTTCAAAGACGGAATAAATTGGAAGAAAATATCAGAAATACCAAACAATCACAACAAAACATGCTAACAAACTCAATCAATATTCAAACAAAACTAAAAAGAAAAAGGAAAACTTACTGTGAATGCTCAACAAAGGACGACCCAGGTCTGAACTAGGTTTAACCATTTGAGGCCGAACAAACTTTAATCGGGGTGTTCTCGACCGAGAACACCTTGATTAAGGTCTATTAGACCTCAACCCTTTACTAAAATTGGCCGAATTCCCCAGGTTCTTGTGTTCTAGGGTTTGAATCTTCAGATTTGGGATTTTAGGATTTGTGGGTAGATTCGGACCAAACCAAACTTGGTTTGGTCACGAGAGAGGTCAGGGGGTTGTCCAGTGTGAATCTGGGGTGGTTTGGTGTAGATCTAAGTTTGGTCTCGAATCTTCAAATCAAGATTCAAGATGGAGGGGGTTTATTCGAGGCAAGGGGGTAACAGATTTGGGTTCGGGGTGGTGAGGTGCATAAGGGGTGTTAAGGGTGTGGTCACCGGCGTCCTTGCCGCCGGCTTTACGGTGAAGGTTAAGGGTGGCGGCTAGGGTTTGGCAAAGGGGTGTTTAGGTTAGTCTCCTGAGAGAGACGATGGAAGGGGGGGTGTTCGGGTAGGGGGCGTGGGGTGTGATGAGGGGTTTATATATGGGGTAGGGGATTAGATCAGGGCCGTCAGATCAAGTGAAATCGAGGGCTAAGATCCCTTCACTTAAAGGGAACGGTGTCGTTCCATCTAAAGGAGGTCGGGTTGATCCTAGGTAAAATGGGTCGGGTTTGGGAACGGGTCGCGGAAAGGGGTCTAGGGCCGTTGGATTGGACTGGTTGGAACGGCTGAGATGAACCGTCCCTGAAACGACGTAGTCTTGGTGTTGAACTACGTCGTTTTGATGGCCTGGGGACGGGTTGCTTGGGCTGGCTGATGTGGGTTGCTTTTGGGCCTATTTTTTGTTTCATTTCTTGGCCCAAACCGATTTTCATCACTCTTTTATTTTGTTTTCTAATTTTAAAACTAAATAAAAATGAAATTAAAACAACCATTAATTTAACACTTAACACAATTATCACACCCATATTAAAATATTTAAATAGGTTAAATCACACCCTAGAATAAAAGATGCATATTTTTTGTGAATTTTCTTTTAATGACCGAATTATGGTTTCATTACACATGACATACATATTTTGTATTTTGTTTGATAAGATTAAATGAAAAATGGACAGAACCACAAATGACTACCAACACATGTCACGAAAAATCAAAAAATTGTACAGCGAGGCCATTTGTCATTATTTTTGATTTCTTTTGGAGTGATTGTTCGTGAAGCAAAAATCACGCGCTTACAGTGAATTTTCTTTTTCTCTTTCTTTTTTCTTTTGCTTTTCTCTCTTTTTTTTCTTCTTCTTTTCTCTTTTCTTCTTTTTTTCTCTTTTTTTTTCATTCTTTACTTTCTTCCTTTTCTCATCTTTCACGCTTGTGTTTCTAATATTCGCTACTGATTCCGAAAGAGGGGTATGAAAGAGAATAAATAAGGCTCAAAAGGGGTAATGAGGGATAAAGTGCTTAGATAGCAGAACAAAAACGCCTTCGTCATTTCAATCTTCAAAATATGCCAAATACAAACAAGTACAATCAAACAAAGAAATCATACATAGTATATCTTGACTGCATCGGAATTGATAGCCATTTCTACACATTTCCCTTCTACATCTGTCAAATATAACGCGCCATTGGACAACACTCTAGTTACAACAAATGGCCCCTGCCAGTTTGGGGCAAAATTTCCTTTTGCTTCAGCCTGATGAGGCAAGATACGTCTCAACACTAACTGACCCACTTCGAACTTCCATGGACGTACCTTCTTGTTATATGCTCTCGCCATTCTTTGTTGGTACAATTAGCTATGACACACTGCTGCCAATCTCTTTTCATCAATCAGACTTAATTGCTCCAAGCGGGTTTTGACCCATACAATATCATCAATTTCTGCCTCAGCGACAATCCGAGGGATGGGATTTCAATTTCTGCGGGTATTACTTCCTCCGTGCCATACAACAACAGATAAGGAGTGGCCCCTACTGAAGTACAGACAGTAGTACGATAACCCAGCAATGCAAACTACAGCTTTTCATGCCACTGCCTAGAAACTTCCACCATTTTGCAAAGTATCTTCTTTATATTCTTGTTGGCCGACTCAACTGCTCTGTTTGCCTTAGGGCGGTACGGGGTAGAATTGCGATGTGTAATCTTGAACTGCTGACATACGTCTTTCATCAGATGACTATTGAGATTAGCCCCATTGTCCGTAATGATCACCTTTGGTATCTCAAATCGGCAAATGATATTTGAATGCACAAAATCAACCACCGCCTTCTTGGTTACAACCTTGAATGTTTTAGCCTCTACCCACTTGGTGAAATAATCGATGGCCACCAGAATAAACATGTGCCCGTTGGATGCTGCTGGCTCGATTAGTCCAATGACATCCATTTCCCAAGCAACAAAAGGCCATGGTGCAGACATTGTATGTAATTCAGATGGTGGAGAATGAATCAAATCTCCATGCACTTGGCATTGATGACATTTTCGCACGAAACTGATACCATTTTCGCATGAAACTGATACAATCTCGCTCCATAGTTAGCCAATAATAACCTGCCCAGAGAATCTTCTTTTCCAGCACATACCCACTCATGTGCAGTCCACAAACCCCGAAGTGTACCTCAGTCATGATAGTTGTGGCCTGTCTAGCATCTACGCATCTTAGCAATCCCAGATCTGGGGTTCTTTTGTATAATACCCCTCCACTGAAGAAAAATCCACTTGCCAATCGTTGAATTGTTCTTTTCTGATCGCTTGTGGCCTGTACCAGATATACCCCCATCCTGATGTATTCTTTAATATCATGGAACCATGGCTCCCCATCAAGTTCTTCTTCCACCATATTACAGTAAGCATGTTGATCATGGACCTGAATCTGCAAAGGGTCCACATAAGCCTTATCTGGATGATGTAACATTGACGCCAGAGTAGCCAAAGCATCGACAACTTTATTATGGATCCTTGGTATATGCCTGAATTCTATTGACTAAAACCGTTGACAAAGATCATGCAAACATTGTCTGTACAGTATGAGTTTCAGATCCCGTGTTTCCCATTCTCCCTGAATCTGGTGCACCAGAAGGTCCAAGTCACCCAAGACCAAGACTTCCTGGACACCCATATCCACCGCTAACCTCAAACCCAGAATACATGCCTCATACTCAGCCATGTTGTTGGTACAGTAAAAACGAAGCTGAGCCGTAACAGGGTAGTGCTGCCCTGTTTCAAAAATAAGTACCGCTCCTATCCCCACGCCCTTCATGTTTGCAGCCCCATCAAAGAAAAGTTTCCATCTCGGCTTCTCAACTTGTTCCAACTCATCAATGTGCATCACCTCTTTGTCGGGAAAATAAGTTTTCAAAGGTTCATAATCTTTATCAATCGGATTCTCGGACAAATGGTCCGCCAAGGCCTGTGCTTTCATTGCAGTTCAAGTCACATAGATGATGTCAAATTCTGTGAGCAAGATTTGCCACTTTGCGAGTGAGGGCGCAACACGTTCTCTCAAGATGAGTGTACTTAACCTCGTAAGTTGTGAACTTCTTGCTGAGATAATAAATGGCTTGCTCCTTCCTGCCGGTAATGCCATGTTGTCCCAACACACATCCAAATGAATTGTCCAAGACTGTCAAATACCGAATCAAAGGTCTCCCTAGTTCTTGTGGGACCAACACAAGTGGGTTTGACAAGTACCCCTTTATCTTATCAAATGCTTCCTGACATTCATCTGTCCACTTGACTGCAATATCTTTCTTTAATAGTTTGAAGATAGGCTCACAAGTTGTTGTGAGTTGAGCAATAAACCGGCTGATGTAATTCAATCTTCCCAACAGACTCATCACCTCAATCTTGTTCTTTGGAGGTGGTAATTCCTAGATGGCTTTGATTTTTGACGGTTCTAATTCAATACCTCGTCGGCTGACTATGAATCCCAACAACTTTCCAGACGGAACACCGAACGCGCATTTTGCAGGGTTGAGCTTGAGATTGTACCTGCGAAGCCTTTGGAAGAACTTTCTCAAATCTCTGACATGGTCAGACTGCTTTCTAGACTTTACAATCACATCATCCACATAAACCTCGATCTCTCTATGTATCATGTCGTGGAATATGGTCATCATTGCACTCCTGTAGGTTGCCCCGGCATTTTTCAAACCAAATGGCATGACCCAATAGCAGTACGTTCCCTATGGCATGATGAATGCTATCTTTTCTGCGTCCTCCTCATCCATTAAGATCTGGTAGTAACCCGCATAACAATCCATGAAAGAACCAATTTCATGTTTGGCAAAATTATCGATCAATATATGGATGTTCGGCAGTGGGAAATTATCCTTGGGACTTGCCTTGTCGAGGTCTCGATAATCAACACACACCCTGGTCTTGCCATCCTTCTTCGACACAGGCACTACATTGGCTAACCAAGTGGGATACCGAGTGACCCGAATGACCTTTGCATCGAACTGTTTGGTGACCTCTTCCTTGATTTTCACACTCATATCAGTTTTAAATTTCCTCAGCTTCTGCTTGACAGAGGGGAATGCCGGATCAGTAGGCAATTTGTAAACCACCAAACCAGTGCTTAGACCTGGCATGTCATCATAGGACCATGGAAAAATATCTTTATACTTGAACAGTGTTTTAATTATCTCCTCTCTGAGTTGTGGTTCAAGATGGACACTTATTTTAGTTTCCCGGACATTATCTTGGTCCCCTAAATTGATTGTTTTCTGTATCACTCAGGTTAGGCTTGGGTTTTTCTTCAAAATGGCTTAATTCTTTACTAATCTCTTCAAAGACTTCATCCCCGTCATATTCCGATTCAACATCACACTCTATTTCTTGAATTACTATTTCAGGATTAGATTGGGTTTTAAGACTCGGCCAGAGATTCCGCATACATGTCATATCATTGAAGCCAGCATAAAAAGAACTGTACAAGGAAAAAGGAAAACAAAAATAAAACTATCAGGAAGAAAGGAAAAGAGAAATTGCATTTCATTGAAATTAAAGACAACGGGGTTTATACATCCAAATGGACGGAACATAGGATCTGAATTACAACCCTGGAATAATCCAGATAAATTGAAAGAAAATCAAAGCAAACTACCAAAATTCCCTCCTGGTGGGGAGAGGAGTAGCTTCCCAATTGTTAATCTTTGCACCGGGCCCAACAAACTGCACATCCGCCTTGCTAGAACTCTCTCCAGCTTCCAACACGTTCACATCGACGAATATCCTCTCGAACCTTTCCATAACATCTTCATCCACATCGACCACCGAAATGGGAGCCGACATCACTGGGCGCTTTCTGGTACCAGGCCTGACAAATGATCGGGAAAGACGCGGGACTAGCTTCGGAAGGGCCCATGCTCTCTGTTTCATTTTTCTGGCTCTTCTTATGTCCGCGACTGTGGGCTTGAATCCCAGACCAAATGTATCCAATTTCTTAGGAAGAGAAACCGGTTGTACGATACCTTGTAGAGATGCGCCCAAACCTTTGCCCGATATAAAACCATTTTTCAACATTTCAACGGCTACCATGACTGATGCAACAACTATCCTTGGAGTTGGCACGCACTTCACTTCAGGAACTTTCTCTACCGCTACCGTGTCAAAAACCTGATAGACCCACAGCCCCTTGTTGTCTTCAAACTCTATGAATGGAACAATGGCACCACTGGGAACACACAAATTGTCTTTGCCATGCACAACAATTTCCTGTCTATACCATTCAAACTTAACCATTTGATGCAGAGTGGACGAGACCGCTTTGGCAGCATGAATCCACGGTTGACCTAACAACAGATTGTAAGAAACCGCCACATCGAGCACTTGGAATTCCATAGTTAATTCAACCGGCCCTATTGTAAGCTCGAGCACTATGTCCCCGACTGAATCTTTCCCTCCACCATCGAATCCCCGAACGCAGATACTGTTCTTGTGAATTCTTTCATCATCCACCTTCATATTGTTCGGAGTGGAAAGAGGGAAAATATTTGCGCTCGAACCATTGTCAACTAGTACCCGAGTAACAACAGAATCTTCACATTTCACCATCAGATAGGGGGCTCTATTGTGCTCGGTACCCTCCGCGGGCAACTCATCATCAAAAAAAGTGACTCGGTTTACCTCAAATATCTTGTTGGCTATCTTTTCCAAGTGGTTTACTGAGATTTTGTCAGGAACGTGGGCCTCATTTAAGATCTTCATCAAAGCCCGACGGTGCTCGTCGGAACGGATCAATAATGACAGGAGCGAGATCTGAGTCGGTGTCTTCCTTAATTGCTCCACAATTGAATAGTCCTGTACTTTCATCTTTCTCAGAAATTCTTCTGCCTCTTCCTCGGTCACCGCTTTCTTCACGAATACTGGATTATCTTTTGAGGTCTTAGCTTTTCTCAACTCTTCGGGGGCAAAGCATCTCCCCGATCGAGTCAAACCATGAGTCTCACACACTTTTTCTTTAACCTCTTTCCCCTTGTAAGTCATTGTCACTCGTTCATAATTCCATGAGACTGCCTTGCTGTTGACTATCGGTAATTGAATTACCGGTTTGATAATGACAGGATTTGAGGTCACCCTTCACAATTACCACAGGCTTGTTCGTCACTCCTGGCACAACCACTTTTCCTCTTTGATGTTTCCCTGCAACGTTACTTGAGGACCCCTTCTTGACCTCCACGGATGTATCGTTATTTGCCTCGTTCAACTTGATCATAGACTTCTCACTTGTTGACTTTTCAAATGGCTTGGCTTCACTAGCCCGAATCATCATGATGGTTTGTGAAGGCTTCTTAGGCTCCCCTCCCTTATGCACTATCTCAATCATATTAGTCTCATGATGGGACGACAACGGGTTCTTGTTGATGTTGGGTGCCTCCGGGGCTTGGACCTTGATCCGATTAGTATCAATGAGCTCTTGAATAGCTATTTTCAATTTCCAGCATTTCTCTGTGTCGTGACCCGGGGTCCCTGAACAATACTCACAACTCACCGAGTGGTCAAGATTTCTAGGAGGGGGATTCGACAGTTTAGCCTCGATCGTATTCAACATACCCAACTGTCTCAGTCGAAGGAATAGACTAGCATATGATTCTCCCAAATGAGTGAAGGTCTTCTATTTCTGCAACCTCTCATTCTTAAAGGCTTGATTTGGCCGGAAACCTATCCCAGGGGGATTTCTGTAGGCTTTCGGGGGTGGATGAGAATTTTGTGGAGCTAGGTATGGACTTTGTGGAGCCGGCGCACGACATCGTGCGTGAGCGGGAGGTTGGGTGTAGGTTTGTGCGTGATGGATGGAAAAATGCGGATCAGGCGGTGGGTAGTAGTGTTGTGGTGGACTATATGGAGTGTGGGGGTAAGTTTGGTGGTAGGGTCGAGGCGGGTTGTTGTAACGTGGAATGTTCCGGGATCCAACCCAAGCTCCCGACTCAATTGTAGCAACATCCTCTTTCTTCTTCTTCCCGAGTATACCTCCAATACTGTTTTGAATGGCTTGGATGGTCACCTTGATTGCTAAATAACTCATGATCTTGTTGGACTTGAGTCCTTCCTCAACCATGCCTCCCATATTTACAACTTCATTAAAGGACTTACCTAATACTGACACCAAGTGACCAAAATAAGTGGGTTCCAAAGCCTGCAAGAAATAATCAACCATCTCGCTTTCTTTCATTGGAAGGTCAACCCTCGTTGCTTGCTCTCTCCAACGGAATTCATATTCCTTGAAGCTCTCATCGGGCTTCTTCTCAATCTTTGTCAATGACAGACGGTCTGGGATAATTTCGAGGTTGTATTGAAAATGGCAGGCAAAGGCTTGGGCCAAATCGTCTCATGTGTACCACCTATTGTGATCTTGTCTGGTATACCATTCTAAGGCCGATCCACTCAGACTTTGGCTGAAATATGCCATCCGCAATTCATATCTTCCCTCTGCTCCTCTCATCTTGCTACAAAATCCTCTTAAGTGTGCTACTGGGTCACCATACCCATCGTACAGATCAGAATTGGGCATTTTGAAACCCGCTGGCAACTGAACATCTAGAACAGACATAAATCCTTATAGGCCACACTTACTTGACCTCCCAACCCCCTCATATCTCGGAACGACTGTTCTAAGCTTTTGACCTTTCTGATCATCTCTTCATGCTCGGGATTTTTTGGTGGCTTCTCAGTCTCTGCCGGGAGAACAAGATGAGGGGTACAAGAATATGGTTCTGGAAATTTGAAGGTGGGTTCAGGGGGATAGTACTGGTTGTCATGAGTTTGGAATAGAGGTTCACTAGAAGATCGGTGTAATGTAGCGGGTGGAGGTGCCACAAAAATAGGTGTAATTGGTGGGGGGTAGGGGGTATGTGACTTGTTTGGGTGGTGAAGCTTGAGAAGTATGGGAAGTGGCACCGTGGCATTGTTAGTAGAGGGGAAAGGCTGGAGATGAGTTCACAGTGGGAGGCTCCGGAGGTTGGGCTGATGATGGGATATAAGCAGGGTTAGCAAGATAAACCTGTGGTGGATGCCCCTTGGCCCAGGCTTGGTACATTTCATCCATCTGCTGCTTTAACTTATACATCTCTTCCCTCATCGCATTAACATCTAGTTCTTCCACCTGTTTTGACGGGGCAACAATACTTGTCTCCGGTTCTTGGTTGGCCATATTCAGCCTATCTTTTGATCGGGTGTTGTATGAGTGGGTTGCCAGAATGCCAATCAACTAACCACCGGCCTGAACTCAATACATCAAACAACAACCTTATTAGCGGTTAGGCTTTAACAGATTGGTAACCGTACATTGTGCATGAATGCACCTAAACAGTTAACAGTCTCTATTATGTATTTGATCGGTTGCATGCGTCATCCCGGTCTTTTCTTACTTTAAATTGAAAGCTTCCCCCTTTTTCTTTCTTTTTCGTTTCCTTCCTTTCACTCTTGCCATTGTTCTCTCTTTGTTTTTATTCTCTCTTGATTTCTTATTTTCTCTCTTTTCTTTCTTGTTTTTCCGCTCTTTTCTTTTCTTTACTCTCTTGTTTTTCCTCTTATTTTCTCTCTCTCTTTTTTATTTGGTTACGGTCGAATCCTATGGAGATTGACTACGTATCATGACCCCACATGAATCAGACCAAGCGCAGTTCTTGGAGATAAGTGCGAAATAAAACATCTTTTGGGATTTTTAGTTTTCATAAAAAAAACAAATGCTTCCATTACAAAACTCAAAACTAACAAATTCCAAAAGACTAACAGATTTCGATGCAAAGATGAAATACAGACTCCGAAAATAGACTATCATACTCCAATAAAGAAAATACAGACTTGCCAACAATTTGACGGACTCTAGCAGAAAGAAAATACAAACTTTACGTGGCTGACAGACGCTAACAAAAAAGGAAATACAGACTCAAACGGAAAAATCATGAATACATCAATGCTCCTGGTGCCCGCGGGACATCATTCGGTCTCGCCGCGGGCCAATATACAAGCTCCCTTTGAAGTCGATCCAAGTCATTCATTATTTGTTTAACAAATGTCATTATTGTTGCAAAGAAGGTAGTGCGAGTCATATCCTCACAGATCTGGAACTTCATAACGATGTAGTGGACGATGCTTCTAATTCTCTCTCTTATGGTGCCTTTTTCTTGTAACAAACGCCCAATCTACTGGGCCCTGGTTTCCAAAGTTTGCTCAGCCGCATGATTTTACTCCTGAAGTTGTTGCAAATCTATTTTTAATTGTGCCAATGCTGTATAACAATGTTTCCTTTCAACCTTGAAGTCTTTTTCCTGTTTGATCATTTTGTTTTCTGTGGCGATGACCCTTTTCTTTAACCCTGCGACCTCATCATCATATTTTTCTTTCAACTGCTTAACTAGGCGTGCTCGTTCATCTGCGTTTTTAGCCAATTGCTTTCGAGCCTTGGCTAGTTCGCTTTCTGCTTTGCTCAAATCAAAACTATAGTCATTTACTTTGTGCGTTAGGTTAGCTATGAGTTTTTCATCTCTATCACTTCAGGCTGGATTTTCTGCAGCTGTTTTCATTTTCTGAATTTAGGCTCGAAGGGCCTCATTTTCTTTGGCTAGCTTTTTCTTTTCTTCTTCATCCGCCGCGACTTGCAAGCTATTCTCGAATTGAAGTTCTCTGACTTTCTTTTCCAGTTTGCTTATGGTAGCCCTGTACTCATTTTCTTTGGCCAGCCAGTCCCATTGCACTTGTGCTCCGTCGGAGAATTTTGGACATGGGTTTTTTTTGCGGGCCTTTCGAGCTCATGTTGGACTCGGGATCTTTTACCATACTAGGCAGTATAATTAGGCTCTACCGCGCCTCTGGGTAGATCTTGCACTTGAGTATTAGGCCCTAAGAATCTGCACTGATGCCAAACCTGACGCACTTTTTCTTCTTGGAAGGCAGCTTTTGGCTCTAACTCAATGACTTGCCGACTCAAATCTTCATTGTGTGGGATGGTATGGTATCGGCCTAACTGACGTAGGACTCTGTGCGGAGCATAAGGCTGGATACTCCGAAGACCCATCAATAACAAAAAACACACCTCAGCTGACATATAGATTACTTCATCGACCGAGAGCAAACCGAATGTCCATTCGATCTTATTTGCAGTCAAAGATCTCAAATGGGCATGCCATGCTTCCGTACCATCTGGAAACTAATAACCCTCTACTCGCTTTTCATGTTTTTCAATGCACTCGAGGCCAGTCATACCGCAATTCAAGTATCCGGGATAGTGGCAAAGGTGTTCCTCCATCCATATTTGTAACAGCATATTGCACCCTTCAAAGAATTTCGCTCCTTCTCGACAGAGAGTGAGAGCTCGGTAAATTTCTGCCAAGATCAGTGGCACTATAGTCCCATTTGCTTTTTTCATCATAAAGTCGGCTATCCCTACTAGCCCCATCTCTATGTTCCCGTCTTTTCTCGAGCAAACCAAAATACCCAGGAACGCCACTATGAAAGATAATCCTCTCCGAGCTTCCCACTTGTCTTGATTTCCAGCGTGAGTAAGACCGGTATCTGGCGTTTCGAAGCCACGAGGATTCCCATAACGTCGATACAGAAAGTAGAAGGTACAGAACCCTTTGGCTAAATTTCCATCTCGGATGTCACGACTGATGCTTAACAAGTCCAAAAATTTATGAGGGGTTACTATTCTAGGTGCCACCGGGTATTGACTTCTAAGGTTCCCTTCGAAACCAGCATAGCCTGCTATCTCCTCAAGTGTAGGAGTTAACTCGAAATCAGCAAAGTGAAATACATTATGTGTTGGGTCCCAGAATGGTATCAAGGCCTCAATCACGTCTTTTCGTGGCTTAACCTTCAAGAGCCCGATAAGACCACCCAATGCTTTTGTCACAGCCTTTCTACTATCTTCCCCCAAATCATGCCACCACATATGTAACTCCAAAGGGATATCTTCACGGACTGAGAAAGGTTCATTTTGAATTGTGCTCATCCTGCACATTTATTAAGGTGATTTTAATTAAAAGGAAACTATGACTCGTTTTGACTCGAGAAAAATGACCATCTTATTTCCAAAATCTCCACACAAATATCCGGCTTTGTCAATACGGCCTTTCAACACTTTGAAAACGAAGATTTTAAGGCTGTGTCGGCTAACCAGCCAAAACCTTTAAAAGTGACTAAAAGTGGTTGTTCTTGCAAAAATAGCCTTCCGGCACACCTTTTAGGGGCATTCGGCTATTTCTGACAAGAATGGCATCACCCTAATTATTTTCAAATTAAAGTAAAATTTTTGGGCTTTTGGGCTATTTTTGCAAAAAGGAAGTTGGACCCGATGAGGGTTGCTTACGTATCTCGCACCCTGTGAGAATCAAACTGGCATAGTTCGGGCGAATAAAAAAAACTATTTTTGAAAACAAGACTCTTTTTTTATTATTATTTCATTGGCAAATAAAACTATTTTTTGAAAATAAAAACTTTTTTTTTCTCAAAAATTCGGCACAGTTTCGACACTATTTGGACATTGATTTTTTCAGAACAGGCGATTAACTCTCATACTGCTATTTTTCTTTCATCAACTTTTCCCAATATTCATAAGTCGATCAACATGCAAGTCCGAAACAAATAAATGCACAAATAGCAAGTAGGATGCATCAGGATGGTCTTTTTGTTTCGGGTGCACCTGTCCTAGACAGACCCAACCCCTGTGTTGAGTCTCCAAAGTTAAAATGCACATGATGCAAACAAACATTCTTACTAGGGATCCGGCGTGAGGTATTGTTATATTAGGTTTAAACCTGTGTTTATTTGTTCTAGACCTGGCTTACCCGAGCGGATAGCTCGAGCCGAGGGGCGCAGCGTACCGGGAATACAGAAGCTTTACCGGCTTTGCAACTTGTCCGAACCTTGTTTTAAATTTGGAATATGACTCTAATAGAATAGAAGTCACATGAAGTGCACACTTCTTCATGATTTAGAAGACTCAGAGAGAAGAGGGGTTTCGCAACAATTTATATACAGTTCACGGAGCAGTAAAAGCAATCAATTAGCACATTAGGCCCAAATCATGTAACAAAATCAGATAATGGATAAAGCCAACTATAACAATTATTCTAAACTCGAATTCTTGAACCCCGAACCAGAGATTATGGGTTCGATCCCCAGCAGAGTCGCCAGAGCTGTCACACCTCCTTTTTACCTACACCCGAAAGAGTGTATAAGGGAGTTTGTCCAATTTTAAGTGACTATCGAAACGGGATTATTTTATTAAAATTTAGAGTCACCACTTGTGAGATTTATGGTGTCCCAAGTCACCGGTTCAATCCCGAATCGAGGAAAAACTTGACTCTGTTTAACAGTCTGCGAACCAGAAATCCGAGTAAGGAATTCTGTTAACCCGGGAGAAGGTGTTAGGCATTCCCGAGTTCCGTGGTTCTAGCACGGTCGCTTAACTGTTATATTCGGCTTAATTATCTGATTTTAAACAATTATGAACCTATTTGCAAATTTACCTTTTAACTGCTTTTATTCAATTTTAAAGAAGATTGAACGTCGTTTAAAACACGTCTTTGGATCGCGCCACATGAAATGCACCCGCAATCCTAAACATATTTTATTCAACATTTTAAGATTTGGATTTGAGTCACATGAAATGCACACTCGAGTTTAGGAGGGTAATATTATTAAAATACGCGCCTAAGCAATATGCGCTTTTAACTTTGCGAGGGCCATGAAAAATTGCTAGATGGCACGCCTCGAGTTATAAGGATTTTAAAAGAAATGATTAAATGAGGGCTGCGCATTTGGGATTTCAATTGGCATGGCATGCCACAATTATTCTATTAAAGGTATTTCTAAATTAGTCTTAATGTCCATAAATTATAACTCGTCTAATATGACTTGCCTAAAATTTATTTTTAGGATCTAGTTGATTAAGAAAGAAAGAAAAAGAAGGAAAAAAAACTAAGAGACTCTAATTGATTGTTCGAATCGACTAAAAGGAAAATTGCTATCACTCCAAAACCAACCAAATGAAGAACTGCATTTTTGAAAAAAAACAAAACAAGTCCAAAAGGCGAAACAGTCTATTTGCAAACACATTCGGCTTGGGCTCAAATGAGCCCAATTATTGATAGAAGAACAGGCGTCCATGACATGGTACATACTCTTGAAGTGGACTTTTAACAACTGGGCCAGCAATAAACCCAATCTTCAGAACTAAACAATCATGCAGATTCAATTAAATTGCCCAACCAACTAAGATGAAACAAACACAGAATTAAACTGACAGTTACTTCTGAATGTTAACTGACTAACAATTTGATCATCCGACAATTTTAATATTCACACTTATACATGCTCACAAATGAATCAGATGGAACATTCATTAGCTAAGTCAGCTGTAAGCCCAACTCTCAAAACCCAATTGAGGGTGCCAAACCAATTAGAATGCAAACTCTGCAAAACTATATGAAACCTGCCATTTGATTAACAACTTTTTTTACTTCTGCCTTTTAACAACTCGAACCCTACTCGACTGGCTGAGCATTTAGAATTTCAAATACTAACTATGAGTTTAAACGTGTTCACATGCCATCCGAAAGTAACTCAATGCACGCATTTACCCTAGACCAATTTCTTTCTTCTTAGCATGATCTTATACACCCACAACTTAAGAGAAAATACTCAGCTACCCAATTATGTGAACACTGCAATATCCAAATACCGCAAACAGTTTAAATGAACTACAGAGCACAAAATATCCACTACAGTCCACATTACGAGATTTAATATGGTCGAATGTAAAGTCTAACTACTCATTCAAATAACAAGTTGTTCCCCAAGTTTTTCATGATAATTTCAAGCTAAATACAATAGTAAAAAGCTCACTCATCCAAACTAGAACTCAATTTAGGCGATATAATACATCAAGTAAAAAAAAACAAATCAAGAGAAATATGAAATAGTCGACAAAAACTGATGCTATGCTTTTAACTTCTGCTTTTCATTTCACTCTTCAAGTTAAACTTCACAAGCAATAGAGGTTCAGTAGCATGTACCTGGATGTAGAAGAAACAAAAGAAAAGGATAAAGTATCAACAGCTACAGAGCAATAGTCAACACCAATTTTTAACCAATTTCAAACCCAGAAATTGAATAAAACAGCTCAGAAAGCAGTTTTGAAGACACAGTCTAACCAACAGACCTCTAAACCAATCTCAATGACCAAGTCTCAGGCCATTTCTAAGTTCAAATAATCAGGTAATCGATTCAGAAAGAAGAGGATTTCAGATTTCAAAACTAAAGCCCATTGAAATAGTGTTTTCCATGAAAAATCTTTCAGCTGTTTTAGTTGTTTTCCGGACATTTCCTCTATTTTTTTTCCAGAATCTCCCTTGAACCTCAAGTAAAGATGCCCTTATAGGCTAGGTCTTTAGGGCAGCAGAGAGTGGGTTCAGTTTTGCACTTGAACCCTTTTTGAATTTTCATTTTTGCTCTCATGTCCTCAGTTTTAAAATCAGTATTTCATATAAGTCCCTATCTCAGCTTCTAGGAAGCTTCCCTATTCAGTTACAAGAGATTCCCACACCTAAATTTCCTATACTAACCCCTAGACCCACTATTTTTACTTTGGGAACCAAATGGGTCATATTGACCTAATAGCTCAAACAGACATGGGCTCAGATCCGACCCCAAAACCCAAACAACCCCTTGAGGTGAGGTCTAAACTGGCCTCAAATCCCAAGCAGCAAAGACAACCCAAACCAAATCAGTATTTCATAGCAGGCAAAAGAAAACACTTAAACAATTTCCAAAACCCAAAACCTAAACTAAGTGACTGAATAATTAACAAAATAAGCAGGGATTCAAAATGACCTAATTAAATTAAACTATGCGGCTAAAACAAAAGGCGAAATGAGAAGTTTAATCATGGCACTAATAAAAACTAAACAGACCACAAACTTCAGATTTTGAAAAAGAAAGCTAAAAAGCCAACAGAACAGATACGAACACAAAATCAATCTAGAGGGAAACAAGGTTCAAAACCTTGCTCGAATTTCAATCAAAGTAAAAAAAAAACTAAAGAAAGGGAGAAGAAAAGAAGAGGAACAAAAGGTGAAACTCGGATAGAAAAGATAAAGGGAAGAAAACTTACCCTAGTAAACCCGAAATGGCACTGGACATCTTGATTTAAACGGAATTGATGTTAATCACTTGTTCTTCGTCAAGAACAAATGAGCAGCATCAATTCGCATTGAATCAGACTTCAAACTCGAACAAATCGGAAGCCTATGGTCATGCATGCCAACAGATTCGACGGAAATTGACTTCGGGCATTATAGGGTTCAAACTCAGATTTGAAATTCGAAGAGTTCTGGGGTGATTTGAGGGGATTTGTTTGGAGATTTAGGATGGGGAGGTGGATAGGATTCAAGGGTGTGATTTTGGCGAGAATTTGTGGTGGCGCCGCCACCAGTAGCGGTGGGATTTCAGGGCGGCGTTAGGGTTCGGGGGTTTTTTCTGACGAGGGTGGTTAGCAGAGGGGAGTTCTGAGGATGGGGGGGGGGTAAGGGTATTCGGACACTTAAATACGTATGAGGTTTCAGTTCTGAGCCGTTTGATCAAGGGGAGATCAACGACTGAGATTGCGTAGTCCAAAACGGCGTCGTTTGGGTTTTAAGTGGGACTGACCGGGTTTTGGCTGGTCCGGGCCTGGGTTAAACGGGTATTTTTGGCTGAAAAATCAAATTTGGCCCAAAAAACCGATCTCATTTTTTGTTTTTCTTCTTTCTCTTTTTTTTTTCCCTTTAACTTCTTTTAAATAAAATTAAAATTAAAAATAAAACCTAAATTAATTCCTAATCAAATTATCTTATCAAATTGAATTAATTAAATCTAGATAATAATTACCACCATTAATTGAATACCAAATTAACAAAAAGCTATCAAAATTCGAAACTAAAATTAAAAATGTAAAAATACGTTACTTTTTTGTGATTTTTTCCATTTTTGTAAAACAATTAAATTAATAATTAATTTTTAAGAAAATGCAAAGTTAAACTCTAAATGCAAATGCAACATATTTTGTATTTTTCATTAACTAAAATGCAAACAAATAACAGAACATGTCACAAAAATCCACAAAATTGCGAACACTGAAAGAAATTATTTTGTTTTGAATTTATGGGAGTAATTCATATAGCAATGACCTTTTGGGTCATCACATTCTCCACCTCTAAAACAATCGTTCTTCCTCGAACAAACATAAGAAGGAAGTACCTGAGTCAGGGAATAGATGAGGATAACGGCTCCGCATATCGGACTCGTACTCCCAGGTCGATGCCTCAGGAGGCTGACCTCTCCACTGAACAAGAACAGAAGGGAAACTCTTGGATCTCAACTGACGAACCTGCCGGTCTAGAATAGCTACCGGCTCTTCCTCATAGGACAAGTCCTTGTCCAACTGGACAGTGCTGAAATCTAACACGTGGGATGGATCGTTGTGATACCTCCGAAGCATGGACACATGAAATACTGGATGCACGGCTGATAAGCTCGGCGTCAATGCAAGTCTATAAGCCACCTCTCCCACTCGATCAAGAATCTCAAACGGACCAATGAACCTAGGGCTAAGCTTGCCCTTCTTCCCAAATCTCATCACACCCTTCATAGGTGACACTCAGAGCAATACCCGCTCACCAACCATAAAAGCCACGTCTCGAACCTTGCGATCTGCATAGCTCTTTTGGCTAGACTGAGCTGTACGAAGCCTATTCTGAATGATCCTGACCTTGTCCAAGGCCTCCTGAACCAGATCCGTACCCAACAACTGAGCCTCTCCCGGCTCAAAGCATCCAACGGGAGATCGACACTGCCTACCATATAAAGTCTCGTAAGGAGCCATCTGGATACTCGACTGGTAACTGTTGTTGTAGGCAAACTCTACTAAAGGCAAAAACTGATCCCACGAACCTCCAAAGTCAATAACACAAGCTCGGAGCATATCCTCCAATATCTGAATAGGCCGCTCGGACTGCTCGTATGTCTGAGGATGAAATGTTGTACTCAACTCAACCTGGGTGCCTAACTCTCGCTGAACTGCTATCCAAAAACGCGAGGTGAACTACATACCTCGGTCCGAAATGATAGAGACTGGCACACCATGAAGACGAATAATCTCCCGGATATAGATCTCCGCTAACCTCTCAGACGAATAGGAGACTGCCACAGGGATGAAATGCGCTGACTTGGTCAGCCTATCAACAATGACCCAAACTGCGTTGAACTTCTTCTGAGTCAGCGGAAGTCCATAGTGATCCGCTCCCACTTCCACTCGGGAAGCTCAATCCTCTGAAATAAACCACCAGGCCTCTAATGCTCGTATTTAACCTGCTGACAATTCAAACATCGTGCCATACATGCCACAATATCCTTCCTCATTCTACGCCACAAATAATGCTGCCGCAAATCCTGATACATCTTCACGGCGCCCGGAAGAATAGAGTACTAGGAACTATGGGCCTCCTCTAAAATCAACTCCCGAAGCCCATCCATATTAGGCACACAAACTCGACTCTGCAATCTCAAAACTCCATCAACATCTAAGGTAACCTGCTCGGCACCTCCATGCTGCACCATGTCTCTAAGGACACACAAATGGGGATCATCAAACTGCTGATCACGGATACGCTCCAATAACTAAGAACGAGCGACCGTGCAAGCTAATACTCGACTAGGCTCAGAAATATCCAACCTCACAAATTGATTGGCCAAAGCCTGAACATCCAAAGCAAGCGGCCTCTCACCGACTGGAATATAAGCAAGACTGCCCATACTGGCTGACTTTCTACTCAAAGCATCGGCCACCACATTAGCCTTTCCTGGGTGATATAAGATAGTGATGTCATAATCTTTCAACAACTCCAACCACCTCCTCTACCTCAAATTCAACTCCTTTTGCTTGAACAAATACTGAAGACTTTTATGATCCGTGAACACCTCACACGCCATGCCATACAGATAGTGCCTCCAAATTTTCAATGTGTGAACAATGGCTGCCAACTCCAAATCATGCACTGGATAGTTCTTCTCATGAATCTTCAACTACCTCGAAGAATAGGCAAAGACCTTGCCATCTTGCATCAACATTGCACCAAGCCCAATACGGGAAGCATCACAATAGACTGTGTAAGGCCCTGAACCTGTGGGAAATACTAACACTGGTGCCGTAGTTAGAGCTATCTTGAGCCTCTGAAAGCTCGCCTCACACTCGTACAACTATCTGAATTGGGTACCCTTCTGGGTAAACCTAGTCATTAGGGCTGCGATAGATGAGAATCCTTCCACGAACCGATGATAGTAGCTTGCCAATCCCAAGAAACTCCGAATCTCTGTAGCTGATGTTGGTCTAGGCCAGTTCTTGACTGCCTCAATCTTCTTCGGATTGACCTAAATACCCTGTACTGATACAACATGACCTAGGAATGCAACTGAACTCAACCAGAACTCATACTTCGAGAACTTAGCATACAGCTGACTATCCCTCAGAGTCTGAAGAACCACTCTGAGATGCTGCTCGTGCTCCTCCTGGCTGTGGGAATATATCAAAATATCATCAATGAAGACCATTACGAATGAATCCAAATAAGGCCTGAACACTCGGTTCATCAAAATCCATAAAGGCTGCTGGGGAATTTGTCAACCCGAATGACATAACCAAGAACTCATAATGCCCGTACCGAGTGCGGAATGCTGTCTTAGGGACATCGGATGCCCTAATCCTCAACTGATGGTAGCCAGATCTCAAGTCAATCTTTGAAAATACCTTGGCACCCTGAAGCTGATCGAACAAATCATCAATCCTCGGCAGTGGATACTTATTCTTGATGGCGACCTTATTCAACTGCCAGTAATCAATGCACATTCTCATCGAACCATCCTTTTTTCTTAACAAACAACACCGACACACCCCAAGGTGAAACAATGGGTCTAATAAAACCCTTCTCAAGAAAGTCCTGCAACTACTCCTTCAACTCTTTCAACTCAGGCGGGGCCATGCGATACGGCGGAATAGAAATGGGCTGAGTGCCCGGAGCCAAATCAATGCAGAAGTCAATATCCCTGTAGGGTGGCATCCCCAGCAGGTCTGAAGGGAATACCTCAGGAAACTCGTGAACAACAGGCACATAATCAATAGAGGGAACCTTAGCACTAGAATCGCGAACATACACCAAATAGGACAAACACCCCTTCTCGACCATACACCGAGCCTTCACATACGAGATATCACTGTGGGTAGAATGACCAGGAGTCCCTTTCCACTCTAAACAGGGCAAATCCGGTAAGTCTAAGGTCACAGTCTTGGCATGAAAGTCCAAGATAGTGTGGTAAGGTGATAACCAATCCATCACCAATATAACATCGAAATCGACCATGTCTAGAAACAACAAATCCACGCGAGTATCGAGACCCCCAATCACCATAATACAAGAACGATGGACTCGATTGACCATAATAGACTCACCCATCGGTGTAGACACATAAACATGAATACTCGATGAATCACTAGGCACGACCAAGTACGGTGCAAAATAAGATGACACATACGAAAACTTAGACCCTTGATCAAATAACACTAAATTATCTCTATCACAAACCAGAATGGTACCTGTAATGACTGCATCTGAAGCCTCAGCCTTGGGACCTAGCTGGAAGGGCATAACATCGGGGCTGGGCCCCACCACCCTGAATTACCTCTAGGGATGGCCTGCTGCTAGATGGCCTCCACCTCTAGTGGCTTGAGCTCCACCTCTAGGACCTCTACCTCCACCTCTAGCACCTCTACCCCTACCTCTAACTGGCTGGACGGGTTATGGAACACCTGGTGCCTGTACCATAGCACGAGAAACCTGATTCCTAGAGCTACTCGGTGCTCGAGGGAAAAACCTGCCAATGTGACCCGGATCACCACAAGTGTAACAAGCCCTCGACTGTTGAGACTGCTGGCCCTGTCGACCAGAATGACCACCTCGAAAACTTTGAAGCGGCGGTGCACTGATGGGAGCTGGTGGTGCACTGTAAGGCTGCTGATCAGAATAATGCGTCTGAGAACCACGACCACCTGAAGTGCCATGGGAGACCTGGAGAGCTGACTGAAAGGGCCTAGGAGGATGGCCTCTACCATATGAATCTCTACCTCCAGACGAGGTACCACTGAATTTGCCTGAATGACGGGGCCTCTTATCCGACCCATGACCACCTCCCTATGACAGAACCATCTCAACTCTGCGGGCCACATTGGCCGCCTCCTGAAAGGTGATCTCACTCCCGGCCTCCTTGGCCATCTGAAGACGAATCGGCTGAATAAGACCATTAATAAACCTTCTCACCCTCTCTCTCTCTCGGTGGGAAATATGACAAGAGCATGGCAAGCTAGATCGATGAACCTGGTCTCACATTGGATGACCGTCATGGAACCCTGCTGGAGGCTCTCAAACGGCCTCTTAAAAGCCTCTCTCTGAGTCATGGGGAGAAACTTCTCTAAAAACAACGTTGTGAACTGCTCCCAAGTCAAATATGGTGAACCGACTGGTCTAGCTAAGCAATAATCCCTCCACCAAGTCTTGGTGGATCCAGACAGACGAAAGGTAGCAAAATCAACTCCATTGGTCTCAACGATCCCCATGTTCCGAAGAACCTCATGGAAACTGTCTAGATAGTCCTAGGGATCCTCAGTAGATGCACCGCTGAATGTAGAAGTGAAGAGCTTGGTAAACCTATCCACCTTCCACAAAGCATCGGCGGACATAGCCGCTATCACCGGTTTGAGCTACTACACCCGGCTAAACAGCCATAGCTGGTTGAGCCGCTGGAACCTAAAACTGGGGAGCTACTTGCTCCGGAGTGCGTGTAGCAGGAGTTTGAGCCCCTCCTCCTGCCTGAGAAATGGATGTTGCTACAGGAAGCAAACCTGCTCAGGTGACACTCTCCATGAGGCCCACCAATCGGACCAGAGCGTCCTAAAGAATTGGGGTGGCAATGAACCCCTCTGGGACCTGAGCTGGGTCCACCGGAACTACTGGGGTCAGAACCTCCTCCTCAAAATCAACCTGAGGCTCTGCCACTGGTGCTGTTGCTCGGGGCTGAGCTCTGCCCCTACCTTAGCCTCCAGCACGGCCTCGGCTCGCCCTCTTCCCCTAATGGAAGCTGCTGCTGGGGGCTCGGGCGGCTGAGCAGTAGATGAGGAAGCGCGTGTTCTCGCCATCTACGAAATAATAGAGTAGAAATCCAATTAGCATTTGAGGAACAAATCGGCACAACAAGAATGAACAAATGTGAAATTTTCTTAACTCTGTAGCCTTTGGGGGATAAATACAGACGTCTCTGTACCGATCCCTCAGACTCTATTGATCTTGTCCGTGAGTTGTGAGACCTATGTAACCTAGAGCTTTGATACCAACTTGTCACGACCCGGATCTCCCACCCTGGGGAGTCGTGATGACGCCTACTAATGAGAGCTAGGCAAGCCAATCCTTAACTGCTTGCTTCATTAACAAATTACTTCTTTTAACAATTATTAGTGATAGCATGAAAACAACGAAATTAAATAAATAAACGGAAAACCTAAATTAAATAAGCTGAACAATAATGTGAAAGTCAACATATTCCTCTACCCAAGAACTAGTGTCACATCCCTCATGAACTACTAAAAGTACTAAATATAACCATTTGAAAGAAATATAACACTGTTTATCTCGAATACATGAGATAACATAATGAAATATAAGATAGAGGAGATGTCGGGCCTACAAACACCTGCAAGGCTACCTCGGTGTCTCGGTGGACTGAAGGCTGGCTCCTGTGCTATTGTTGCTATCCAATACCTGGATCTGTGCAAAAGAGCACAGAGTGTAGTATTAGCACAACCGACCCCATGTGCTGGTAAGTGCCTAGCCTAACCTTGGCAAAGTAGTGACGAGGCTAGGACCAGGCTACCAAATAACTTGTGCTGTTCAAATATCTATATGTACAGCGGAAAAGAATACATGAAACAATCAGTCAATGTGGGAAGGGGGAAACATGTTGTGGGGAGGTAACAGTTCCAAATAGAAAACCTCAATAAAAGAAAGAAACAACAAAGCCAGAATATCAACAAGAATCAAAATTCAACGATTTGCACGACATCACCCTTCGTGCTTTTACTCTCGTCCTCACCCAAACAATATTTATAATAAAAATGTGCACGGCATCACCCTTCGTACTTTTACTCTCGTTCTCACCAAATCAATCGTATCATAATAATGTGCACGACATCACCCTTTGTGCTTTTACTCTCTTTCCTCACCACGTAGTCAATGAATATCGGTATGGAATGGTACATCGTAGGGCACGACATCACCCTTCGTGCTTTACACTCTTTCCTCACAATAGCAAACAATACATGTCATCACCCTTTGTGCTTTAATGCTCTTCCTCACCCAAACAACAATCACAAACAAAGGGGCAAGGGAGTAAACAAATAATAATAGAAATCCCGGCAAGGGAACACAATTAAACAGTTATATCCCGGCAAGGGAACAATATCAATAATCCCAGCATCCCCGACAAGGGAGATAATCAATAAAGCAACAAACATCCCGGCAAGGGAGCAATTTAATAACTCTTTCTCTTTCTTTCACTTTTACTTCTTAACTCACTTTACCACTTGAGCCAACGCTCCAATGGGTTCAATCATTTCATATACTTTCACACTTGGTAATATAACTCGAGCCAATGCTCCTCGAAGTTCAAAAATCACAATCTATTTCACTTGCTTTTTACCACATATAGAAATCATCATTAAGGCATGAAAGATACAACAAAATCAGAATATCCGCAATATAAAGACTCACGGTCATGCTAGACACCAACGTATAGATACTCGTCACCATGCCTATATGTCGTACTCGACAATTAGCACGTAGCAAATAAGACTCAACTCCTAATCCCTCAAGCTAAAGTTAGACCAAGCACTTACCTCAAACTTCCATGACCAAATCAATCCTCAATTACCGCCTTTCCTCTTGAATTTGGCTCCAAATCGATTGTATCTATACAATAATGACTTCAATACTTCAATAAATGCTAAACAATGCGAACCCAATGCCTAATTATAGCTTTTCAAGCATTCTTTCCAAAATTCCAAAAATCGACCCCGGTCTCGCTTGGTCAAAATACAAGGTTCGGACCAAAATCAAATCATCCATTCACCCATAAGCCTGAATATATAATTCTTTTTTTTTTTCAAATTCGACCCCAAAATGAGGTCTAAATCAAGAAAAATCAAAAAACTCTAACTCTACCCAGTTCCCTAATTTCTACCCTTAATCTTATGTTTTAGGCCTAGAATTTCAATAGATGTTGATGGTAAATGAAGAAAACGAGTTAAACAATGCTTACCCAAGAAACTTTTGTAAAGGAATGCTTCAAAAATCACCTAAGATCTTTGGAGAAGAAGAGGTTTGTGAAATTTTTATAAAATCCCGAAAGTGTTCTGTTGTTTGGCTTTTAAAAATCACTGGGCGAAAATGCCCTTCGCGATCGCGATGGACCCTTCGTGTTCGCGATGGGTCAGGATGGTTAAGCTTTCGCGTTCGCGGAGAATGATCCCCTTGAACCCTCACGTTTGCATCCAATGGGACGCGTTCGCGTAGGGTAATTACCCCACCCCCTGCCCAGACCCATTTGGCCTTCGCGTTCGCGAAGGGATATCCCACCAAAACCTCGCGTTCGCGACTTGAGCTATGCGTTCGTGTAGAAGGAAATTCCTTTAGCAACAATTAACCCATCGTGTTCGCGTGGGTACTCCCGCGAACACGAAGAATGAAATACCAGAAACCCAATAGCTGAAAACCTGCAATTTTTCTTAAGTCCGAAACCATCCGAAACACACCTCGGGTCTCCTAACCAAACATACACAGTAACTCAACAACATCATACGAACTTATCCATGCGATCAAATCGCCAAACTAACCTCAAAAACAGTGAACCAAACCTCAAAATCAAGAGTTTTTCCAAAAACTTCATCAAGTTCAAATTTAAGATTTCAAGTCCGAAACACGTCAAACGACGTCCGATTTTAACCAAACTTTATAGAAACATCTTAAATCACATGTAAGACCTGTACAGGGCGTTGGAACCAAAATACGGGCCCGATATCGACACGTTCTAATCAAATTTCATTTCAATTTTCCTTAACAATTTCAGAAAAACAATTTTACTTAAAAATTCATTTCTCGGGCTTGGGACCTCAGAATTCAATTCCGGACATATGCCCATGTCCCATATTTTCCTATGGACCCTTCGAGACCGTCAAATTACTGGTCTGAGTCTGTTTACCCAAAATGTTGGCCGAAGTCAAATTTATTCCTTTTAACATCAAACTTAGCATTTTCACAAAATTTCATATTTAAGCTTTCTGGCTATTGACCCAGACTGCGCACGCAAATTGAGACAACTTTAAATGAGGTTTTCAAGGCTTCGGAAGCACATAATGGATAAGAAAACAGGTGATGACCCTT
The DNA here is from genome assembly GCF_000393655.2 of Nicotiana sylvestris. Lineage (NCBI taxonomy): Eukaryota > Viridiplantae > Streptophyta > Magnoliopsida > Solanales > Solanaceae > Nicotiana > Nicotiana sylvestris. Next base: position 75,170,024 of record NC_091068.1, on the reverse strand, counting down.
TGGGTCGTCACAGAGTTGAATATTAGACTTGCTTGACAGATTAGGCCACTTAATCCAATGGTGCATGTCATGGTCATTAGAGTTGGTATCCGCATCTGATAAGTTTCTACTTTGTAGTTTTCTCGTTAGGAATTATCTCTTTCCATTGTCCCTTACTTTATTCCTTTTGTCTTGTTTACTTCCTCTTCGTGAGTTTGTTTGATCAGAACAAGTGAGAAATGACTTCAAATCTGCGACCAGCTTTCCAATTGCACAAAGTGGGGTCTGGCTGGCACATCAAAGTGGTATAAGTCAAGAAAGAGCAGTAAGCACACTGAGTTGGTATAAATCAATGTTCTTTGGGGTTCATATGAAATACAAAGGTTCGGTATATGTCAATTCATGAACAATGCAACAGATAGATAGTGTTGAGTTTGAAAGAATCAAAGGTATTTTCTGTGATAACGTTGACAAAGAAAGTGGTTAACTAATAACAAGTAAGGTCTTCCAAGTGGAAATCAAAGTTATCATGGCAAGTGAAGGGGCAATAGACCTCAAGGCCAAGGCCAGTGGCATACGTCATGAAAGAACAGCAAGCGCACTGAGAGGGTGGCAATTGACGTTCTTTGGGATTTATGTGAAACACAAAGGTTCGGTATATGTTAATTCATGAGCACAATGCAACAAATAGAGGGCGTGGGTTTGAATGAATTAGAGGTATTTTCTATGATAAGGGTGACAAAGAAAGTGGTTAGTCAATAAACAAACAAGGTCTTTCGAGTTGAAATCAAAGTTATCATGGGAAGTGAAGGAGCAATCGCCCTCAAAGTCAATGTCACAAACCAACCACCATGTTTAAACTCACAAAGTTTTCTTTATTTGAATCAGGGATGAAGACTATGTCCCAATCAAAGGATGGAAGCTTGAATTTTTCAAGTGTCGTGCCCAAATTTTGTTACCACAAAGGCGGTTTGAGAAGGGGAAAGAAAATCTATTCGATTTACAGGAACCCTCCATGAGGAAAGCATGGTTCAGGGGCTGGGAACATTGTTTGTTCTGCAGAGATCCTCCAGGAAGAGAACATGGCTCAGGGAAGTTTATTCTCGGCTTTTCAGGTCCCTCATGGATAATGAGATTTAATTTAAAATTTTCAGGGCCCTCCTGGATAATGAGATTTAATTTTAAAAAGTTCTTAGGACCCTCCTGGATAATGGGACTAATGTGCCAGAGAATTTCGACATATTTAATACAAATTGCTTAGATTTTAGCGTGTTTTAGATGCAATTATCTTTTATGCTTACGTAATCTTAGTGTTTCTGTAGTGCATGAGGTTTACGGACTTAAAAGCATGGAAATGAAATCAGAAAGCCACAAAAAGACAAGAGAAGAGCAAAATGCATCGCAAATGTGGATATGTGATCGCAAATCCAACATGCGAATCACAGAATGCTTAAGGAAATCGCAAACCACAACAGATTTGTGGGCAAAGCCTAGTGCAAGAAATGCCATCCAGTCTACGATTGCATAACCTGTTTGCGAGCCACATAATGGACTGCAAACTCATCATGAAGGTTGCTTAAGGTGAAAAATGCGACGCGAAATGCGATCGCACATCTGCAATGCGGACCGCAAAACGTGAATGTGATGAAGACCAGGAAACTAGGGTTTGATATGCCAGAGAATTTTGGCACATTTAATACAAATTGCTTAGATTTTAGCGTATTTTAGATGCAATTATCTTTTATGCTTACGTAATCTTAGTGCTTTTGCATTGCATGAGGTTTACGGACTTAAGAGCATGTAAATGAAATCAAAAAGCCACAAAAAGACAAGAAAAGAGCAAAATGCATCACAAATGTGGATATGCGATCGCAAATCCAACATGTGGATCGCAGAATGCTCAAGGGAATCGCAAACCACAACAGATTTGTGGGCAAAGCCCAGTGCAAGAAATGTGGTCCAGTCTGTGATCGCATAACCTGTTTGCCAGCCGCATAATGGACCGCAAACTCGTCATGAAGGTTGCTGAAGGTGGAAAATGCGATGCTAAATGTGATCGCACATCTGCAATGCAGACCGCAAAACGTTAATGCGATGAAGACTTGGAAACTAAGGTTTGAAGATACGATGGCTATGTCAAGAATGCGGACCGCATTTCTGTTATGCGACAAATATACGGTTTCATATTTAACTAGAAAGGGTATTTTTGTCAAAATTTCTTCTCGTGTTTTGACCCACTATAAATAGATTTGTTTGGGGGTTTTGTGGGGGCATCTTGTCTGATTTTGGAGTTACAATACAAGGCTTTATTATTCCTCTCTTTTGGAAGCTTTTGGGTCAAGAATCTTGCACTTTGTAAGCTTTATGGCATTAAATATTCTCTTCCTTTTGTATTCTAGTATGTGTAGCTAACTTTAAATACTAAGGTTGTGGACTATAAATGGGTGTTATATTAATGGGTGTTTAACATTGAATATATGTATAATGGTTGGTTGATATTTATTTACTTTTCACTCTTCATTTATTGTTGGTGGTTGCAAACATTAACAAGTGCCATTAAATTCTTACTTTCCTTGGGAAAGTGGGTTAGAATTTGGTAGAAGTAAATATCAAAAACTCAAGGCTTAAACCTCATTTAATAGAATTGCTTAGGAATAAGTGGATTTTATTTGGCATATATTGATTGTTCTTAATTACAACTTTTTATATTTGGAAAAATCATAAAGAGGAAATACTACCCAACTATTGGAAAATATTTGGTAGTCATTTATAAATCATTTGCATATCAAAAGAACCTTCCATTAGAAATATATCATAGTAACACCGATAGCATTACACTTCATTGAAGGGGACACAAGCTTGGTTTCTTTAATCAAATTATTTACATTCTCAATATCAAAATTAGTTATTTTTTCAAACCAAACTCAATTCATACTCTTGTTACCATTAGCCGAATAGAATTACGACTTTAGTCAAGTAACACACTATTTGAGTAACCTTTTCATATCTATTCCCTGTGGGATTCGACCCCAACCTTGTTGGGTTATTATATTTGACAACGACCGCCTTACACTATTTAATTAAAGTGTAATTTGTGCGTATCAAATTTTGGCGCCGTTGCTGGGCAATACAATTTTGAAATTACTAATTAGTGTGTGCTTTACTTTATGTCTTAGTATATTCCATCACACTTTGCTTGTTTTACTTGGTGTTGCAAGGAAAATATGGCCGAATATGAAGAATAAATGGAGGCAGAAATGGAAAGAAATCCTTTTCCGGACATAGAGGAGTACATTGAGGATACAAATGCTATTGTACCTTCGGTCGTTGGCGCTGCAACTTTCAAGGTGGAACATGGTTTAATCCTTATGCTCAAAGCGAAGGGATTTTTTAGGAATTCCACTGATGATGATCTGACACAACATCTTAGAAACTTCTTGGGTGTGTGTGCGATGCATAAGCAGAACAACGTCTCGGATGATGCTCTAAGGTTGAGGTGCTTCAAGTACTCACTAGCTGGGGACGCAAGGAACTGTCTTTAGAATATGCCACCAAATTCCATTCATTCATGGCCTGAACTTGTCCGGGCATTCTTAGCTAAATAGTTCCCGCAAAGTAAGAAGTCTGAGCTCCGGGATAAAATTTTCTTTTTCAAGCAGGTACCGGGAGAACATCTATATGAGGCATGGGATCGGTTCAAGTTATATTTGGTGAGGTCTGTCAACCATGGTTTTTTGGATTCTATCTTGTTGGAAAAATTCTACCTGGGCTTGGATCCTATGAACCAATCTATAGCCAAGAATGCAGCTGACAGATCTTTCATGGACAAATCATTAGCAAGGGTCACACAAATACTTGACAAAATGGAAAAGCATAATCAAACATGGCACTCAGAGGACACCACATGTGGAATTGCATATGGAAATCCTTCCTTGACCAACATGATCAAGTAAAATCAAGAGAGGGATCAAGTGATTGCAGGGCTTGCCACAAATGTCAATGTGTTGACAAAGATGTTCACAGAAAGCCAAATGAAGAAAGTAAATATGGTGGAAGATGTGCAACCCATATCAAATGAAGACTTTGAGGAGGCAAACTATGTCAACAACTCTCAAGGAGGTTATCAAAGGCAACAATACCAAGGTCAATCACAACCAAATCAATGGAGGCTTCACTCGCAAGGGCAAGGCAACCAACAGTAGAGAAATGACCAAGGCGTCTCAAATCAAGGTAATTAGAAAAACAACAACAACAACTCCCCAAATCAGAGTTCAAACCCTTATGTTCCTCCAAAGGGTCACTATTCAAATCAAGGTTCCTCAAGTAAGTCTAAGTTGGAAGGAATGCTTGAACGGGTATTGCAAAATCAAGAGAGGTCCGAAACTTCTATGAGTAATATGACCGAGCTTGTTGGTTCTCATACCGCATCCATTCAAAAATTGGAGATGCAAATGAGAGACCTCTCTAGGAAACAAAATCCGAAGCAAAAAGGGACACTTCCAAGTAACACAATTGCAAACCCCAAGGGTAGTGGGAGTGGTCCAACTTCTTATGTCATGGAAATTACTACTTGGAGTGGGAAGGTACTACAAGGAGGGAGTGAACAAGTGGTTGAAGTTGAAGAGTCCGAACATGAAGTTGAGGTTGAAAATCCAAGCGTTGTTGAAGTTGAAAAGGTTCCGGAAGAGTTGAAGGTGCAACAAGAAAACCGGGAAGAGGTAAAGGAAAAGGTAAATGAGACACCAAAAACTCTACCACCTATTCCTAGACATCCTCCTCTATTCCCTCAAAGACTTGCTAGGAAGGGTGATAATAGCAAACTCGAAAAGTTCTATGACATTCTCAAGCAATTATCGGTGAATATTCCATTTGTGGAAGCATTTCAAGAGATGCCGCATTTTGCTAAATATTTGAAAGATTTGATTACCAATAAAAGAACCACCAAAAATAAAGTGGTGAATGTGACTCACCGGGTTAGTTCCATCATTGCAACATCTACCGTTCAAAAGAAAGAAGACCCGGGAGCTTTTACCATTCCTTGTACTATTGGGGCACATGATTTTGCAAGAGCCCTTTGTGATAATGGGGCTATCATCAACTTGATGCCTCTTGCCATTTACAAGCAAGCAGGGTTAGGTATGCCAAGGCCTACAAGTATGAGATTGCAAATGGCTGATCGTTCCATAAAGAGACCAGTGAGAATTGTTGATGATGTACTTATGAAAGTGGGAAAGTTTCATTTACCCGCCAATTTCGTAATCCTTGATTGTGCAGTTGACAAAGAGATCCCTATCATTTTGAGGAGACCGTTCCTAGCCACAGGAAGAGCACTAATGGATTCGGAACGGAATGAGATCAAATTTCGTGTGAATGATGAAGAGGTCACATTCCAAGCAAGCAAGGGTATGAGACTACCACATGAATATTAGATCATCTCGGTGATTGATGTTGTTGATGAAGTGGAAGATATGGTTGAAACGAAAGAACAATGCCCTTGTGAGACGTTGGTGGCTATTTTGGTAAACTTTGATAGTGAAGATATGGAAGGATATATGGAATCAGTAAATGCTTTGGAGGGGCTCGGGTCCTACACTTATGCTCTGGCAAAGCTCTCTCTTGACTTGGAGAATAGAGCCACTCCTCCCGCAAAGCCTTCTATTATTGAGCCACCGCAATTAGAGCTCAAACCACTTCCACCACACTTGAGGTATAAATTTCTTGGCTCAAATGATACTTTACCGATAATAGTTTCTTCTTTGTTAAATGATGTGCAGGTAGAACAATTATTGGAATTCTTGAAGGAGCTAGGCAAGATATTGGATGGACAATTGTGGATATCCGAGGGATTCCCCCTCCCCCCACCCCCCAGAATTTCGAACACAAGATCCAATTGGAGAGTAAGACAAAATCAAGTGTGGAACATCAATGACGGTTGAACTCATCCATGCAAGAGGTGGTAAAGAAAGAAATCATCAAGTGGTTGGATGTCGGGGTATTCTACCCCATTGCCGATAGTTCTTGGGGTTGCCCGGTGCAATGTGTGCCAAAAAAGGAGGCATGACCGTGATTGAAAATGATAAAAATGAGCTCATCCCAACAAGAACGGTCACCGGATGGAGGGTGTGTATGGATTATCGAAATGTCAACAGTGCCACATGCAAAGACCATTTACCTATGCCTTTTATTTATCAAATGCTTGATCAGCTAGCAGGAAGGTCATTCTTTTTCTTTCTAGATGGATATTCAGGCTACAACCAAATCAACATAGCACCGGAGGACCAAAAGAAGACAACATTCACTTGCCCTTATGGAACTTTTGCTTTTAGCCGGATGCCATGTGGTTTGTGCAATGCTCCGGCTACTTTTCAAAGATGTATGATGTCCATTTTCTCCGACATGGTGGAGATTTTCTAGAGGTTTTCATGGACGACTTCTCGGTGGTAGGTGACACTTTTGAGCACTGTCTTAATAATCTTAGACAAGTGCGTAAGAGATGTGAAAAGACCAACCTTGTGCTCAACTGGGAGAAATGCCATTTCGTGGTGGATGAAGACATTGTATTGGGGCATAAAATTTCAAAATATGGCATAGAGGTTGACCAGGCAAAGATTGAGATTATTTCAAAGCTTCCCCCGCCTACTTCCGTTAAAGGTGTTCGAAGTTTCTTGGGGCATGCCGGGTTCTATTGGCGTTTCATCAAGGATTTTTCCAATATTGAAAATTCTATGTGCAAACTCCTTGAAAAAGATGCGAAATTTGTGTTTGATGAGAAATGCCTCAAAGCCTTTGAGGAATTGAAGCAAAAGCTCACCACGTCACCTATTATTGTCATACCCGATTGGTCTCTTCCTTTCGAGCTCATGTGTGACGCTAGTGGGGTAGCTATTGGAGCAATGCTTGGCCAACGTCACAACAAGGTTCTCCACCCGGTCTATTATGCAAGCAAGACACTCAATGGAGAGCAAATAAATTACACGGTGACTGAGAAAGAATTTCTTGACATTGTCTATGCCTTTGAGAAGTTCCGAGCTTATTTGTTAGAATCCAAGGTGATAGTGTACACAGATCATGCTGCTCTTCGCTATCTCATGGAAAAGAAGTATACGAAGCCTAGGTTAATTCGGTGTGTCTTGTTGTTGCAAGAATTTGACTTCAAGGTCAAGGATTGCAAGGGAACTCAAAATCAAGTAGCGAATCATTTATCAAGGCTTGAAGAGGCAGGGAGGCCGAAGAGAGATCTTGAAATCAATGATGCATTCCCGGATGAACACATCTTGGCCCTATCGAGCACTTTTGCTCCTTGGTATGCCTATATTGCTAACTACTTGGTTAGTGACCTTATTTCGGATGGATTACAATCATATCAAAAAAAGAAGTTTTTGAGTGACTGCCATCAATACTATTGGGAAGAACCATTCTTGTTCCGTGTTTGTGCTGACAACATCATCAGAAGGTGTGTTCCAGAAGAAGATATTATGCCAATTCTAAATGCATGCCATGACTCACCGGTTGGGGGTCACCATGGGGGAAATCGAATTGCGGATAAGGTGCTTGAATGTGGTTATTATTGGCCGTCGATCTATCATGATGCCAATCAAATGGTCAAGGCTTGTGACCAATGCCAAAGACAAGGATCAATCTCCAAGAGTCATGAAATGCCAATGCACTTTGTGATGGAGATAGAAATCTTCAACGTGTGGGGAATTGATTTTATGGGTCCCTTTGTAAGCTCTTGTGGGATGAAATATATCTTGGTGGCTGTGGACTATGGGTTGAAGCAATTGCCTTACCAAATAATGAGGCAAGAAGTGTGACCGCATTCTTAAAGAAAAACATATTCACTTTGTTTGGCACTCCTAGAGCCATTCTTAGTGATGGTGGGTCTCATTTCTATAACAAGGCTTTCACGGAGATACTAGAGAAATATGCATCAAGGATAAGGTGGCCATACCTTATCATCCCCAATCAAGTGGCCAAGTTGAAGTTTCCAATCGGGAGATAAAGAGCATTCTAGCAAAGACTCTTAATGCAAACAGGACCGATTGGTCAAGGAAGCTAGATGGCGCATTGTGGGCGTACCGCACGACGTACAAAACTCCTATTGGCACTTCTCCTTATCGGTTAGTCTTCAGAAAAGATTGTCATCTACCCGTAGAACTAGAACACAAAGCCATGTGGGCTCTGAAGAGGTTGAACTTGGACTGGGCTGAAGCTGCAAATTTGAGGTTAACACAACTCAATGAAATGGAGGAATTCCGTTTCCATGCATATGAAAGTGCAGATGTGTATAAAGAAAGGATGAAGTTCGTCCATGACAAAAAGATCATGAAGAGGGAGTTCAAGTCGGGTGACTTGGTTTTGCTCTTTAACTCAAGGCTCAAATTGTTTTCGGGCAAGCTCAAATCGAAATGGTCTGGTCCGATCAAGGTGGTAAATGTCTCTCCTTTTGGAGTTGTGGAACTAGAATCGGAGGATGGGCTCCGAACCTTCAAAGTGAATGGCCAGCGGTTCAAGCACTACTTGGGCACAGACAGAGAAAAATATTTGGTGGAGCAGTTGGCTCTCAAAGATGGTCCATGCCTGACCAATGAGTGAATCCTAAGGAACGCCAATTATGCCACGACGTTAAATCAAATGCTTCATGGGAGGTAACCCATGTGTGGTAACACCCTTTTTGGCCTTTAATTTTTTTAATTTTTGCTAGATAGATTTAATTGAGCAATTTAAAGTGTGTGTTAGAGTGAAGGGGATTCAAAAGATCATAAAACTGGGTAAGATTGCATAAAAAAGGAACGAAAACCAGCTTGTGAATTTTGCTACGCATATGCGGTCTCATTTTTACTATGCGGACTGCATTGTGGTCGCAAACCCAGACAGTGTGTTTGGCTAAAATTGGTGATAAAATTGCGACAAGGTGGTGCACTTTGCGGACCACATTTCCACAATGCGATCTCATAGTGCACCGTATATTTGGCCATCCAGCAACTCAATTGAATCCACCGCATAACACTTATGCGGTCGCATAGTATGATATGCGGTGACTTACCCATCGCAAATCGCTCAGGTACGTCCTTCGCATCTCTTCATTCAAAACAAAACGAAAACTTTTTTTTTATTTTTTATCAGAAATAAAACAAAACGAATAACAAAACGAAAAAAAAAAGAAAAGGAACGGAGAAGGCAAACCGGCTAGTGCATTACAAGCATAAGGCAAACACCTGTGAAATCATCTCCCAAGTGTGCTCATAAACTCATCACTGGTATGTTTTCCTTGTTCCGATTTCATCCTTGTATGCTTTAATTTCAATTTTTTCTTTGTTTCAATTTCCTGTTTTTCTTTTTTTTCTTGTTTGTGTTTTGTAGTTAGATGTTTGTTCATAATGTGATTTTGGTTAAGTAGTGTGCTTTGGGGTGTTGGGTAGTAAAAATTAGGTCTGCCATTGTTGAGGGTTAAGTTCAATCGTTGGGAGTGATGAATTTTGTGGCTCGCATAATCAAAATGCGTTCCGCATTTCTGCCGTAGAAGAAAACCCTAGCAGGTTGAGGAAGATGACAAAATGCGGCGACTTTGCGATAACATAATTGATATGTAGACCGAAAAGTCACCGCATACTGACACATAATACCCAGTTTAATAACATGCTGTCTGCGACCATTTTGCGATCGCATATCCAAGTTTGCGGTGGATTTTGCGATCTCATTTTGTGATTTTGTTTTCTGAGAAATCAGGTATGCGATGGTAATGCGAACCGCATAGAGGTTATGCGATCTCATAACCCATCGCACACTTAGATCATTTGAATAGCCTGAGAGTTTGCGATCCGCATAATAGTTATGCGACCGCATAACCTGTCGCATTCTTAACCTTTTCTTGAGTTTTTTTTGTTTTCTTTTCATTAATGCCTACCATGTTGCTCATGTCTCATTTCTGTGCAGATATGGGTCCTAGGAAACATCCAGCCTCTGCCCAGAAAAGGGCCTCCTCCAGTCGTCAAACTCAACAAGCAAAATGTTCGCGACCGGACCCTATTGCTATACTTCCCTCCCAGTCTGATGAGAAGGAAACCTTGCCCGAAGTTGACCTACAAGATGAGGCAAGAAGGAAACAATGAGATGACTTCCAGCTAAGTTTTGGGGTTGAAGGGTTCAGGGATCTTTATAGAGAAAGGCTAACCAAACGAAAAATCCTGGTCGAAAAACAACTAAGCTTGAATGGGCTACAAGAGCAGTACCCACACATATGGGAGAACATCAAAGCAAGAAAATGGGAGTGCTTCACTGAGCTGCCTGATGACTATAATGAAACTCTTGTCCGTGAGTTTTATGCCTCATATGGAGCCTCCAGGACTGCTCACCACAAACGCAACAGGGTTTTCTGTGACACTATGTTAGTTCGAGAGAAGAGCGTGTTCTGCAGCAGTGAGACCATCAATGAGTTTTACTTCCCTAATTGGAGCCCGGGTGCAGCAGAGTATGTAGCTAAATGGGCAAACCGGGATAATAAGCGAAGGTGGATAGCTTTTGTAATAGCCAAGGGGACCCCTGCTTAGATCAACCCGTTGCATAAAATATTAAAGGAGGATCTCACATGAGAGGGCATATTTTGGCTTAGCTTTGTCACATATCGATTGATACCCTCCGGAAACGAGACTAACATAAGGATTGAGAAAGCTTTTATCATTGCATGCATTATGGTGGGAATCAAGATTGATGTGGGTGATTTTATCTTCTGAGAGATAGGGATCCGGGCAAAACAGACAACTACATCACTTCCATTCCCCTACTTGATCACAGCCCTCTATAAGGCTGTGAAAGTCCCTACCATGCCACACACTGACAAGACAGGGAATGTGGTGAATGATATTGATATCACGCGCATCAATGACTTAGCAGATGTTGCTCCCCTAGAGGTTCAGACTCAGGTTCCTATTGATGTAGAACCCTCAGATTCCCAGACTCCAGTGTCTCCTCAGGCTACAGTAGCATCCGCTTCCACTTCACAGCCCACTTTTTAGTCCACCATTGCTCAGCTCTCTACTGCACTGCCAGCTATCTCGAGGCTAGGTCTCTTAGCGCAACATGCCAATACAAAGGTAGACCAACTCCTGAAGAGTCTCCTTACCCTCATCAAGCAACCCCTAACTCCTATCTAGTATTCACTGACGGCTCTTCAGCAGCAGCAAACATCTTGTGGGGATCGCTTGCAACAGCTTGAGTTGAAGGTTGAGAAGATCGAGCGAGGAGAGGTTAGTAACTTGCCAAAGCTCCAGGAGGAAGTTTCCACTATGAAGACTGAGCTCCACAAGATGCAGACTTTGGAGTTCGATCTATCATCCTTCCCGCCCAAGGAAGGTGAGCAGGGAGCAGACACAATAGCACCAGGCCTGGATCTTGATTTCTCCACACTGATGACAGATATTGCACCTTCGACTGTCAGGGCTTCCCAGCCTCCAGCTCCCTCTACACATATTGATATTCTTTCCGAGGAATATTTCGGGCAATCTGCAGAGTCCAAAGGTGAGGAGGCAGACGAGGCAGAGGATGAGGAGGATTCATGGTCCGAGGAAGATGATGGCCCTCAAGAGAAGGGCAAGCAGGTTGCTGCCTCGACAGTTGAGGATGAAGAAGAAGTAGCCATTCAGGTGGCAATAGCACATTTGCTAGCAGATATTGTCACCCCAGCAGATCCATCGACCACTCAGCCATCAGCAGGTGAGGCTAGCAGCTCACAGGCCCCAGCTCCAGTATTGGGTCATCCAGATATCCCTCCTCCATCAGTGGAGGTCACTCCTCAGTCTGAGATCTCATCGATCATAGCTTCAGCATTAGAGGGTGACCCCACCATCACTCAGCCGGCTTCCAACTCCCACAACACTTAGTGCACCTCCGGGAGCCCCTAAACTCTATTTACGTTCTTATGCATTGGGGACAATGCATGCTTTTTAGTTGGGGGTGGTAGCCTTGTATATATTTTTGTGAAATTGGCAACTGTTGTACATGTTTATGTTTTTGTGTTGTATAAGCAAATTTCTGTATTTATTTGTGTTTTGTGATTCTGTATATATTGGTGTTTTGTGGTTTTAGTGCATAACTTATCCTTGTGTATAAAAAAACAAAAACAAGTAGATAGTTGCATGTCCATCTTTAGTAATTAGCAATGACCTCCCCTTGGTTTTTCTTCGTCGGGTTCTTTTCCAAGGGTGTAATAGTAGAACTAGGACAGTAGAATGAAACATGTTGACTGGTTTGGTGTAATTGTCTAGTTTCAAGCATGTGTGCCTGTATATAGCCTATACCCTTCCATTAATATATAAAAAGAGATATCAACTGTGTGAACTTGAGGCTCGCTCTGTGACTCTATGTCTACCTAGAGTTATACCTGTATATATGATGAAAGCTTTGAGTTGTCAAGTGTTGACTCGATGGCTTCAAACTATGTGAGCCAAATAGTTCGTGTGCCATGTGTGTGAGTCTTTGCGTAAATAGTTCTTGTGTTTACTTCTGTCATCTAGAACTTGCCCGGTTGGTTTTTTGATGCTTATAATAATTATATTTGGTTGGAGAAATGACCTTAGGCCATCTTTGTGATTTTTGGAAAATCAGTTAGCCTTTCAAGCCACCCATTGTACAGATAGTATCACTAGTCACCCCATTTGAGCCTTTAACCTTTTATTTGGATACCTCATTACAAACCTTTCCCTTTGTGTAAAATAATTCCCTCGTTTGAACTCGTCCTTCCTTGAACATTGAGAATGAGGCTAAAAGCCTAAGTTGGGGGTGTGGTGTCAAGCCGAAAATTGACAAGGTTGTGCAGTGAGTGTAGGAAAGTGTACCTCAAAATGTGAAACTAATCAAGCTCCAAAAGCAAAACTTGTGAAAACAAAATATAAGAGTTGTTAGTATATATACATAAGGAGTCTTAAAGAGAATAAAAGAGGTAGTTGAGGTGGCTCAATGTTGGAAAAGTAGAAGCTAATGAAGGCTATGTGGTTTGAATTGAAGCAAAGAGCAACAAGAAAGAAAAATGTGAGTAGTGTTCAAGGACGGTGTAGTCACTTGTACCCAAATGCTTATCCGACCCTTCCCTAAACCTACGTTACAAGCTTAAAAAGGCCTTATGGGATCTCCAGCCGAGCGTTCTTAGAATAAAGCGATGAATTAAAATAAGGGCAAGCTTATGGTATGGTATGTTGGAACACTTGAAACTCTTTGTGAGAGTGAGTGTATTTGTGAATTAGTCCCTTTTTGTTGTCATTGTAAATGTTGTGATTTGGGAATTTCTTTCTAGTGAGGGCACATGAATTGTGAGGTTGGACAGAAGTTGAGTTTTTGAGTCAAATGCAAGTGCACTCAGCTGAGGGTAACATTTTGTCAAATTGGTCGAGGATCAAAGTTTCACAAGTTCATTAGTTTCTTTGTAAATATTGATGGTTCAGGAAGGGTAAAACAATCAAAAATGCATTCTTGTAGGACTGACAATGAACACCGTCCACCGTCACTTTTGTTTCATATCTTTTTAGATGGAGTCTAGAATAGGATAGTGTCGTTTTAGTTTCTTGAGGACAAGTAAGAGTTTAAGTTGGGGGTGTTGATGCGCCAGAGAATTTCGGCACATTTAATACAAATTGTTTAGATTTTAGCGTATTTTAAATGCAATTATCTTTTATGCTTACGTAATCTTAGTGCTTTTGCATTGCATGAGGTTTACGGACTTAAGAGCACGTAAATGAAATCAAAAAGCCACAAAAAGACAAGAAAAGAGCAAAATGCATCACAAATGTGGATATGCGATCGCAAATCCAACATGTGGATCGCAGAATGCTCAAGAGAATCGCAAACCACAACAGATTTGTGGGCAAAGCCCAGTGCAAGAAATGTGGTCCAGTCTGTGATCGCATAACCTATTTGCCAGCCGCATAATGGACCTCAAACTCGTCATGAAGGTTGCTGAAGGTGGAAAATGCGACGCTAAATGTGATCACACATCTGCAATGCAGACCGCAAAACGTTAATGCGATGAAGACCTGGAAACTAGGGTTTGAATATGCGATGGCTATGTCAAGAATGCAGACTGCATGTCAGTTATGCGACATATATACGGTCACATATTTAACCGAAAAGGGTATTTTTATCAAAATTTTGTCCCGAGTTTTGACCCACTATAAATAGATTTGTTGGGGTTTTGTGGGGGCATCTTGTCTGATTTTGGAGCTACAATACAAGGCTTTATTATTCCTCTCTTTTGGAAGCTTTTGGGTCAAGAATCTTGCACGTTGTAAGCTTTATGACATTAAATATTCTCTTCCTTTTGTATTCTAGTATGTGTAGCTAACTTTAAATACTAAGGTTGTGGACCCTAAATTGGTGTTATGTTAATGGGTGTTTAACATTGAGTATATGTATAATGGTTGGTTGATATTTATTTACTTCTCACTCTTCATTTATTGTTAGTGGTTGCAAACATTAACAAGTGCCATTAAATTCTTACTTTGCTTGGGAAAGTGGGTTAGAATTTGGTAGAAGTAAATATCAAAGACTCAAGGCTTTAAACCTTGTTTAATAGAATCGCTTAGGAATAAGTGGGTTTTATTTAGAATATAATGATTGTTCTTAATTGCAACTCTTTTATATTTGGAAAAATCATAAAGAGGAAATACTACCCAACTATTAGAAAATATTGGGTAGTCATTTAGAAATCATTAGCATATCAAAAGAACCTTCCATTAGAAATATATCATATTAACACCGCTAGCATTACACTTCATTGAAGGGGACACAACCTTGGTTTCTTTAATCAAATTATTTACATTCTCAATATCACAATTAGTTATTTCTTCAAACCAAACTCAATTCATACTCTTGTTACCATTAAAATAATAGAATTACGACTTTAGTCAAGTAACACACAGATGTGCCTAGATACCAAACTGGGGTAGAAAGGTTTCTTTGTTTTGTCTATTTTTTTGGAAATCAGGCGCCCACCTGGAGAACAAGGGAATATAGTTTCAAGTAACAAGAGAAAATGGTTCAAGTTCAAGGGAAAACAGTTTCAAGTAACAAGAGAAGATGATTCAAGTTTCAGCAGTCAGGCGCCTACCTAGAAAGCAAGGGAAAATGGATCAAGTTTCGAGGGAAAACAACTCAAGTTTTAGGGAAAAGCAGTTCGAGTTTCAGCAGTTAGGCGCCCACCTGGAGAACAAGGGAAAACAACTCATGTTTCAAAGGGAAGATAGTTCAAGTTTCAAGGGAAAGCAGTTTCAAAGGAAAGCGGGTCAAGTTCAGCAATCAGGCGCCCACCTGGAGAACAAGGGAAAACAACTCAAGTTTCAAGGAAAGAAGTTCGAGTTTCAGCAATCAGGCGTCCACCTGGAGAACAAGGGAAGATGTCACAAGTTCAAAGTAAAGCAGGTCAAGTTCAGCAATCAGGCGCCCTCCTGGAGAATAAGGGAACGTAGCTTAAGCTTCAAGGAAGATAATTCAAGATCAGAAATAAGGCGCCCACCTGGAAGCAAGGGAAATGGTTCGAGTTTTAAAGAAAAATAGTTTCAAGTGGCAAGAGAAGATGGTTCGAGTGTCTGCAGTCAGGCGCCCACCTGGAAAACAAGGGAAAGCAATTCAAGTTTCAGAGGAAAGGAAAACAGTTCAAGTTCAGCAATCAGCCGCCCACCTGGAAAACAATGGAATACAATTCAAGTTTCAGAGGAAAGGATTACAATTCAAATGTTGGTAATCAGGCACCCACCTGGAAAACAAAGAAAGTAGTTCAACTTTCGAGGAAAAGCAGTTCAATTGTTGGAAATCAGGAACCCACCGGGAGAACAAGGGAAAATAGTGAAGTTTCGAGGAAAAAGCAGTGCATGTGTTGGAAATTAGGCACCCACCTGGAAGAACAAGGGAGAGCAGTTCAATGTCTGAGGAAAAACAGTTCAAGTTCAGCAATCAGGCGCCCACCTGGAGGACAAGGGAATATAGTTAAAGTTTTGGCAATCAGGCGCCCACCTGGAGAACAAGGGAACACAGTTCAAGTTTTGGCAATCAGTCACTCACCTAGAGAACAGGGGAATACAGTCTAAGGGGATATAGTTCAAGTGTTGGCAATCAGGTCCCCATCTGGACAACAAGGGAATTCACTTCAGAATGCAATTCAAGTCAGCAACAAAGGAAGCTCACCTAAAGAGTACAAGTCAATAGAGCAGCAGAAATTACAATATCAAGTTTGAAGATGTGTAGATAAGATTCTTGTAATTCATAGATCATAGTTTAGTCTCGTTTCTTTTGTTTTGTTTTGGGGTAATAAGGAGTTCAGCAAGCAATAGCAGCAACAACAACAGTAAAATCACAGCTTCCTGGTAGTCCCAGCTACCGAAACTTCACGAACTACAATGACCTGATTCCTTTATAGCCAAGGATATGTAGACAACATCGGAAGCAAGGTGCGGTCAAATCTTTCAAAAATGCTTCCCACAGAGTAGTCAAACAGGCGAAAATCGCTCGTATCCGCTCACTTTATCTTTGCGCGAAAACTCTTCGTGTTTTTGAGCAAAGAGGGGTAGCTATGAGCACGTGATTTTTGCCCTATATGAATTATTCCCATAAAATACAAGAAAAAAACAATTTCCCCATTTTTTATACAATTTTATAGGATTTTGTGGGAATTTGTGCTAATTGTTTGCATTTCTGTGCATGTTTATTTTTTGTTAAAATCTTGAAAATACCAAAAATACCATGCATTGTATTTAGCTCTCATTTTGATATTGTTAAGGTTAATTAGTGAATTATTTGCTTTATTAAAAATTGAAAATCACAAAAATTGGCTTACTTTTACATTTTTAGCTTTTTTATTTTCAGATTAGTAATTTCCTCCTTTAATCAGGAGTAATTAATTTTTGTAAATATTGTAGCAGATCATTAGCTTAATTTCACAATTTAATTTAATTTATGTCTTTAATTAATTAAAAAGGAAAACAAAAACATTTGAAAAGTTGAAAAAAGGGAACTAGAAAAAATGTTATGTCAGCTGGGGCAAGACCAAAGCATTTCTGCCTAAGCCCAAAGCCCTTACCCGTTTCTAGCCCTAGCCCAATACATTAAGCCGGTCCATACCTTCCCCAATCAACCAAATGACCCCGTTTTGAGCACCCTTCATCTCAGGCATTGTATTTCAATGAACCAACGGCTCGGAACTTATCACCCCCACGTATATATGTGTCTGAATCGGTACCCCCTAGTCAAGACCTAACCTTCATCTCCCTCAACTAACCCTAGAGACCGCCGCCCTAAAAAACCCCGCCTTCTCTGCCGGCGGCGACACCCCAAACAACTCCGATCCCCTCCAAATTAACACCACAGGATCTCCTTACCTTCCTCTTTCAAAATGCTAAAACGGTTTCCCTAGAATCTCTCTCAATCTTCTCCTATCTTAGATCTAAAACCCAACCTCAAGAACCCTAATTCGCTCAAACCTGCCAAATCTTCACCACACAACCACCTTTCCTTTTCTTTTCCAAATCTATGAACCGCTTCCCCTGAATTTTCTTTGAACCAGTCAAAATCCAAATCTGAAAATAAAAGAGGGAGCACTGGTTCGTGCATTCTTGGTCCTCCGCGGTTTCTTCTGTTGGTATAGTCCAAAACTCACCCCAAATGTTGTTCTTGGCAAGAACAATCATTTGGGGTCAATTTTGAGTTATATCAAAGCCTGAGCTGACCCATATCAGATGTTTCCCTTGACTTATCAATAGGTATAGCCTCATCTTTGTCTGTTTTGTTTCGGTACTTTAATTCATGTTTAGAATTTAAAAGGAAAAGAAAAAAAGTGTTATCAATTTGTCCAGTTTTATTGTTCTATTAGGTCTCTTGTTTTTCTCTTTTCCTTCTTTCTTTAACCAATCATAGATTAAATTAATCAATGTTTCTAAGTTCATTATTTTTGGGTTTAATTAGTTAAGTTCATGTTTACTGTTAATTTGAGTTCCTTTTGGGTTTGGTTAACTTGTAGTTGATGGCCTTGTTTCCAATGTTCATTTCTTTACTAGTTTGAGGTCATCTTTTGGGCTTATGGTAAGCTAGACCTGGGCATTAGAAGCCCACTCATTTGGGCCCAAGTCTGGGAATCAGATGGCTTGCATTGGTTTAGGCTAGGAGGGTTAACACAGGGATGTTAGGGTTAATTTGGATATTTTAAAGCTTTGGGAATATTTTTCTGTTAATATAGAAGTTTCTAGAAGATAAGGTTAGGCTGGTTTGTTAATAAATAAGGGAGGGTTCAGATATTTTGAAGGGGTGAATGGGTAAAATAACTAAGAAGAACAAGAGGTAGAAAGGGAATTAGCAAACCAGGCTAGGGCTACCTTAGGAGTGTCTATATAAGGACTCATTTCCTCCATTTTAGCCATAGATTGGAACCCCCTAGAAAATACACCAAAATTTCTGCATTGTTAAGCTGTTTTGTTTTCGTTTCTGATCTCTTTTTCTAAAAAATAAACCTACTCTGAAGTCCTTCCTCTGAATTTCTGATTTCAATATGAACGGAGCTGAAGCTGCTTATTGGCTGATCATTGCTGCTTCTTTACTTGCTTGACTTTACTGAACTGCCTTGATTTCACATCATTTTGCTTTTGATCTCCAGGTATTTGTTGGACTGTGATGACTGCTGAAGTGTAAAGTACTTTGATGCATTTGTAATAAGAATTTCAATCGTTATAATATGGACTTTCAATTCCTTTTACATGTGTTCTTCTTGAATCATTATATTTATTTTAGTCTAGTTTACTTCAGCTTATATGGTTATTATGGGATTAGTTGAATGAATAATGGTTTAGGAAGGATTTCATATATTAGGATCTAGACTAGTCTATTCTTCATAAATTATTCAGATAGTCGGATTTATAGTTGACTTTGTAGTTTCTTTCGTATGTGGGATTGCTTTTGAATATCATGGTAATGTTGGCTTTTGAATCCACCTAGTTTAGCCATTTAATTTTAGCGATGTCAGAGTACTGTGGTGATGCGAGGATTAGTATACTTTTAAATGAGTAGTTTTGGATCCATGCTCACCTTACTATTATCTGTAAGTAGGTATTTAAATTAAGATTCATAATTTGTTGTTCATATCTAGTTCATTGTCTTATGTTTTCTGTGAATTTTTAAGGGGATTGGGCTTAGCCTGGCCTATACGTGGCAGTCTGCTAAGAAATGGGCCATTCACGCCTGTTTCCGCCCCCTTGTCACTCCTTTAGCCCAATTTTGAGCCCTGTTTTATCCATCAGTTGTAATTCGTTGAGTTTTGTATCTAGTATAGTAAAAGGGGTTTTTCTGAAGCCCTTCAAATAATATTGGGCCTTTAACTGGCCCAAATTCTTTCAAGTGATTAAATACCTAGTTTTATCCAAAGCTGGTTTATAACTAGTAGGTGAAATTGAACCTTAATTTAGAATAAAGCTGAACATCTTTAGGCCTTTTAATTAAGTATTGTCCTTTACCAATAGATTGAGGTGTGTCATTTAATTAAATCGCTTATGTCCCTCCCACATGTCATAACTAGTTATTCAAAATAAATATCCGTAGAAAAGCCTTAGGGCTCACATTCAAAATACTATTGTGATTGTGTACACGTTTGCTTGACTTAATTACAATTCTAAAAACCAATTCGGAGTATGCGTCCGCGCAACTTCAATCAAACCTTCTTAATAATAAAATTGATTCTCATAGGCTACTAATTTAATTTAGTCCGAGGTGTGCCATCCACGATTCAATCATACATGGCTCTCGCATAAATTTTATAACTTAGATATAAAAATGACAAATGTTCGTAGTTTGCCTTAGGCATGTTTAATATACTATTGTGGTTGTGGACATGTTCGCGTGACATGATTACGATTTCTAAAAACAAAACCGGAGTATGCGTTCGTGCAACTTCGTCCGAACTTTCTTAATATTAATAAAGCGTTATTAATTGTGGACACGTTCACGTGACATGATTTTTGACGCACTAAACAAATGGGTACACGTACGCGTGACCCGTCTTAAGATAATCTCTTAATTAAAAAAAGGCAAATGCACATAGCTTCTAAAATGAGTAATTAAACAATCTTAATGCACCAAGTATGATCGAAGCGACCATGCTAGAACCACGGAACTCGGGAATGCCTAACACCTTCTCCCGGGTTAACAGAATTCCTTACCCGGATTTCTGTGTTCGCAGACTGTAAATATGAGTCAATTTCCTTTAACTAATTAGACCCAAGTCACCAGTTTAGAATCCTGCATTGAGGAAATTGACTCTTATTTATGGTCTGCGAACACAAAAATCCGGGTAAGAAATTCTGTTAACCCGGGAGAAGGTGTTAGGCATTCCCGAGTTTCGTGGTTCTAGCACGGTCGCTTCGATCATACTTGGCGCATTAAGATTGTTTAATTACTCATTTTAGAACCTATGTGCATTTGCCTTTTTTTTAATTAAGAGATTATCTTGAGACGGGTCACGCGTACGTGTACCTATTTGTTTGGCGCGTCAAAAATCATGTTACGCGAACGTGTCCACAATTAAGAACGCTTTATTATTATTAAGAAAGTTCGGCCGAAGTTACGCGAACGCATACTCCAGTTTTGTTTTTAGAAATTGTAATCATGTCATGCGAACGTATCCACAACCACGATAGTATATTATACGTGCCTAAGGCAAACTACGGACATTTGTCATTTTATATCTAAGTCATGAAATTAATGCGAGGTCCATGTATGATTGAATCATGGATGGCATACCTCGGACTAAATTAAATTAGTAGCCTATGAACCAATTTTATTATTAAGAAGGTTTGATCGAAGTTGCGCGGACGCATACTCCGATTTGATTTTTAGAATTGTAATTATGTCACGCGAACGTGTACACAATCACAATAGTATTTTAAACGTGCACCCTAAGGCTTTTCTATGGATATTTATTCAAATAACTAGTTATGACATGTGTGAGGGCCATAAGCGATTTAATTAAATGGCACACCTCAATCTATTAGTAAAGGACAATACTTAATTAAA
Organism: Nicotiana sylvestris; assembly: GCF_000393655.2. Taxonomy (NCBI): domain Eukaryota; kingdom Viridiplantae; phylum Streptophyta; class Magnoliopsida; order Solanales; family Solanaceae; genus Nicotiana; species Nicotiana sylvestris. Next base: position 75,149,009 of record NC_091068.1, on the reverse strand, counting down.
AGGCCTAAAGATGTTCAACTTTATTCTAAATTAAGGTTCAATTTCACCTACTAGTTATAAACCAGCTTTGGATAAAACTAGGTATTTAATCACTTGAAAGAGTTTGGGCCAGTGATAGGCCTAATATTATTTGAAAGGCTTCAGAAAAGAATAAAAGATAGAGATAGACTCAATGTAAAGCCCAACGTTGGGACAAGAATGGCCATACCATCCTTCAATGTTAGAGAAACCCCTTTTACTATACTAGATACAAAACTCAACGAATTACATCTGATGGATAAAACAGGGCTCAAAGTTGGGTCCAAAGAGTGACAAGGGGGCGGAAACAAGCATGAATGGCCCATTTCTTAGCAGGTTACCTCGTATAGGCCCAGTCTAGGACCAATCCCCTTAAGAATTCACAGAAAACATAGGACAAAGAACTAGATATGAACAACGGATTATGAATCTTAATTTAAACACTTGCTTACAGATAATAGTAAGGTGAGCATGGATCCAAAACTACTCATTTAAAAGTATACTAATTCTCGCATCACCACAGTACTCTGATATCGCTAAAATTAAATGACTAAACTAGGTGGATTCAAAAGCCAACATTAGCATGATATTCAAAAGCAATCCCATATACGAAAGAAACTACAAAGTCAACTATAAATCCGACCATCTGAATAATTTATGAAGATTAGACTATTCTAGATCCTAATATATGAAATCCTTCCTAAACCATTATTCATTCAACTAATCCCATAATAACCATATAAGCTGAAGGAAACCATACTAAAATAAATACAGTGATTCAAGAAGCACACATGTAAAAGGAACTGAAAGTCCATATTACATCCATTGAAATTCTTGTTACAAATGCATCAAAGCACTTTACACTTCAGCAGTCATTACAGTCCAAGAAATACCTGGAGATCAAAAGCAAAATGATGTGAAATCAAGGCAGTTCAGTGAAGCCAAGCAATTAAAGAAGCAACAATGATCAGCCAACAAGCAGCTTCAGTTCCATTCATATTAAAATCAGAAATTCAGAGGAAGGACTTCAAAGTAGGTTTATTTTTCAGAAAAAGAGATCAGAAACGAAAACAAAACAGCTTAACAATGCAGAAATTTTAGTGTATTTTCTAGGGGTTCCAATCTCTGCCGAAAATGGAGGAAAGGAGTCCTTATATAGGCACTTCTAAGGAAGCCCTAGCCTGGTTTGCTAATTCCCTTTCTACCCCTTGTTCTTCTTAGTCATTTTACCCCTTCACCCCTTCAAAATATTTGAACCCTCCCTTATCTCTTAACAAACCAGCCTAACCTTATCATCTAGAAACTTCTATATTAACAGAAAAATATTCCCTAAGCTGTAAAATATCCAAATTAACCCCTGACACCCCTGTGTTAACCCTCCTAGCCTAAACCAATGCAAGCCATCTGATTCCCAGACTTGGGCCCAAACGAGTGGGCTTCTAATGCCCATGTCTAACTTACCATAAGCCCAAAAGACGACCTCAAACCAGTAAATAAATGAACATTGGAAACAAGGCCATCAACTACAAGTTAACCAAACCCAAAATGAACTCAAATTAACAGTAAACATGAACTTAACTAATTAAACCCAAAAATAATGAACTTAGAAATATTGATTAATTTAAGTTATGATTGGTCAAAGAAAGAAGGAAAGGAGAAGAACAAGAGACCTAATAGAAGAGTAAAACTGGACAGATTGATAACACTTTTTTTCTTTTCCTTTTAAATTCTAAACATGAATTAAATTACCGAAACAAAACAGACAAAGATGAGGCTATACCTATTGAGAATTTAAGGGAAACAACTGATATGGGTCAGCCCGGGATTTGATACAGCTCAAAATTGACCCCAAATGATTGTTCTTGCCATGAACAACATTTGGGGTGAGTTTTGGACTATACCAACAGAGGACCAAGCATGTACGAACCAGTGCTCCCTCTTTTATTTTCAGATTTGGATTTTGACTGGTTCAAAGAAAATTCAGGGGAAACGGTTCATAGATTTAGAAAAGAAAAGGAAAGGTGGTTGTGTGGTGAAATTTGGGCGGGTTTGAGCAAATTAGGGTTTTTGATGTTGGGTTTTAGATCTAAGATTGGAGAGGATTGATAGAGATTCGAGGGAAACCGTTTTAGCATTTAGAAAGAGGAGGGTGAGGAGATCCTGTTGTGTTAATTTGGAGGGGATCGGAGTGGTTTGAGGTGTCACCGCCGGCGGAGAAGTCGGGGGTTTGTAGGGCGGTGGTCTCTAGGGTTAGTTGAGGGAGACGAAGGTTAGGGCTTGATTGGGAGGTATCGATTCGGAAAGATATATACGTGGGGGTGATAAACTCCGAGCTGTTGGATCATTGAAATCCAACGGCTGAGGTGAAGGGTGATCAAAACGGGGTTTTTGGTTGATCGGGGAAGGTCTGGACCGGGTTAATGTATTGGGCTGGGGCTGGAAACGGGTAAGGGCTTTGGGCTTAGGCAGAAATGCTTGGGTCTTGGCCCAATTGACACAACATTTTTTTCTAATTCCCTTTTTTCTACTTTTCAAATGTTTGCCTTTTCTTTTTTAATTAATTAAAGACCTAAATTAAATTAAATTGCAAAATTAAGCTAATTATATACTGCAACATTTACAAAAATTAATTACTCCTTGATTAAAGGAGGAAATTACTAATCTGAAAATAAAAAAGCTAAAAATGCAAAAGTAAGCCAATTTTTGTGATTTTCAATTTTTAATAAAGCAACTAATTCACTAATTAACCTTAACAATGTATAAATGAGACCTAAATGCAATGCATGGTTTTTTTAGCATTTTCATGATTTTATCAAAAAAAACATGCACAAAAATGCAAACAATTAGCACAAATTCCCACAAAATCCTATAAAATTGTAAAAAAAAATACAAAAATTGTTTTTTCCTTGTATTTTATGGGAGTAATTCCTATAGGGAAAAAATCACGTGCTCACAAGAGGCTCCTCGCGAACGCAAAGAACAACACCAAATATCAGAAAAACAACGTCCAAAGTAGCCTAAAATGATCCGAAACACACCCAAGTCCCACGGGACCCCAACCAAATATACCAACAAGTCCTAAAACATGATACAAACTTGGTCGAAACTTCAAATCACATCAAACAATATCAAAATGACGAATCATACCATGAATTGAACATAGGAACTTTCAAATCTTCCAACTTCCAAAACTCGCGCCGAAACCTATTAAATCAATCCGGAATGATGCCAAATTTTGCAAACAAGTCCAAAATGATATAACGGATCTTCTCCAACTCTCAGAATCGCATTCCAACCCCGATATCACAAAAGTCAACTATGGGTCAAACTTCACCATTATCCAAACTTCAATTTTTCCAACTTTTGCCGAAATGCCTCAAATTACCCATGGACCTCCAAATCTGAATCCGGATGCTTGCCTAAATCCAAAATCACCATATGAAGCTGTTAAGATCACCCAAAACCCATTCCGGTGCCGTTTACTCAAAAGCCCAATTCTAGTCAAATTCTCACCGCTTAAGCTTCCAAAACTAGATTCTTTCTCCCAATTCAACTCTGAATCATCTGATAACTTAATTCAACCATGCACGCAAGTAGATACACATAATATGAAGTTATTCAAGACCTTACGGCGCAGAACGTAGCTTAAATTCTCAAAATGAACGGCCCGGTTGTTACAAGTCATGAATTTATGAGTAACACCATACTTTCCAAGTAAAGTGTCGAAAGCTTTGTTTCAAAAAATGTGACCCCCCATCGGTTATAATAGCCCCAGGAGTACCAAAATTGTGAAAATATTCTTTTCAAGAACGCCACCACACTTCTTGCCTTATTGTTGGGTAGAGCAACATCCTCAACCCATTTGGACACATAATCCACCACGACCAAGATGTAGGTATTTCCACAAGAATTTATGAAAGGACCCATGATGTCAATACCCAACACATCAAAAATATCAATCTCCAAAATAGTGGTGAGAGGCATTTTATTTTTCTTTGAGATTCTACTGGCCCTTTGACATTTATCATATCTTTTCACTAACTCACTTGCATCCTTGTAAAGAGTGGGCCAATAGAAACCACAACTAAGAACTTTTGTTTTCGTTCTCTCTCCACCATGATGACCACTATATGGCGAAGAATGACATGCCCCAAGAATTTCACCTTGTTCTTCTTCTGGTACACATCTTGTAATCACCCCATCCATACAAATCCGGAAGAGTTATGGTTCATCCCAATAATAATCTTGACAATACCATTTGAGCTTCTTCCTTTTGTTTGAAGAGAACTCATCCGGGATGATTCCACACACAAGGAAATTTGCTAGATCCACGAACCATGGCACCTCTTTCATTGAAATAGCCAAGAGTTGCTCATCAAGAAAGGAGTCATTGATTTAAAGGTCATCATGCGGCCTCCCCTCCTCCTCCAAACAAGACAAGTGATCTGCCACTTGGTTTTCACTCCCCTTTCTATCTTGGATGTCAATATCAAACTCTTGCAACAAAAGCATCCATCTCATCAACCGAGCTTTGGAATCTTTCTTGATCACAAGATAACAAAGCGCCGCATGATCCGTGTGGAAAATAACTTTTGCACCCATCAAGTATGAGTGGAACTTCTCATTTGCAAACATAATGGCAAGGATCTCTTTCTCCATAAAGGTATAATTGACTTGGGCACTATTCATGGTCTTACTAGCATAGTAGACCGAATAAAAAATCTTGTTTATGCGGTCCCAAAACAGCCCCAACCACTACGTCACTTGCATCACATATGAGTTCTAAAGGGATACTTCAATTTGGAGCGGTGATGATGAGAATAGTTGTCAACTTGAACTTTAACAATTCAAAAGCTCTCATTCAATCATCATTGAAGCTAAACTTAGCATCCTTCACAAGATTCTTGTACAACGGGTTCACCACCTTAGAAAAATCTTTGATGAAGTGCCGGTAAATTCCCGTGTGGCCTAAGAAACTCCGACACCTTTCACCGAAGTTGGAGGTGAAAGTTTAGAAATTAACTCAATATTTGCCTTGTCAACATCAATTCCATTCTTTGAGATCTTGTGGCCAAGGAAAATGCCTTCCTCGACCGTGAAATGACATTTCTCCCAATTGAGCACCAAATTTGTTTCTTCACATCTCGGCAACACATTATCCAAATTCACAAGACAAACATCAAAAAGAATATCCAACCACTAAGAAATCATCCATAAAAACTTCAAGGTAGTCCTCCACCATGTCTGTGAAAATAGCCATCACACACCTTTGAGAAGTCACTGGTGCATTGCACAAACCAAATGGCATATGCTTGTCGCGCCCCCTTTTTCTCGCGAAATCGGGTTTATGACATTTGGGAGGACATCTTGTTCCCTTCTAGGAATTGGGTTTTTTGATTTGAAGAGTCGCCACCTAATGATTAAGTGCATTAGGACACTAGGAAGAATTTGTTTAGAAAAACCAGAGTTCGGGTAAGGGCTAGAAATTATCTCGAGGGGAAGGTGTTAGGCACCCCTCAAGATCCACTAGTGTGGTTCCCGGCCATGCTACAATTGTGACTTAAGTACAAACAATAAATAAGCAAATAAGGGTTTCAAATATGAGGGGTTGTCACATTGTGATTGCAAATAAGTTAAATTTTGAAGAAACAAGGAAGCTGAAATTTGAGAAAAAAAGAGTTTTGAAATTTTGAAAGTAATAAAATAAACAAGTAAAGGCAAGGGGGTCCTAGGTTTATAAATAATATTGATCACATCAATGCAATACCCGGTAATCACTCCTCGGAAGAGGGGTTACACGTGGTATTAGCGCACCGGTCATCATATCCATATCTACCATTTACCACCCCGTTGAGGTATTAAACGCGGAATGGTTTCGTTTACTTATTGCATGTTGGTACCCATCCCAATCCTATCAGTCCCGGAGGTATTTGGGACTACTAGTCCTAAAGGGAAGGGAGATTTGGGCTTTGTATGGTTTAAAAGGATAAAATTCTAAAGCGACAGACAAAAACACATAAGGCAGATATGGGAAACACATAACAATTTAAAAGGCTCAGACAGGCCTCATCACTTAAAGACAGATTGTTTAGCATGTCTTGCAGATACTGGTTATGGTCTGAATTAAAATTAAACGTTAAGGAGGCAGACTGGTCTATTACACATTTCAAATAAGAAACTGGAATCAGGCCTGCCTGCTGGTTGGAATTAACAGAGTCTGATTCAATTAGCTAATTTACCTTAAGCTTGCTTAGGTGAAACCTATAGGCATGATATCTAAATACGAGAGAAAGATACTGATTTCAGAAGCAGATATATTAACAGCAGGAACATAAGTTATGAAATGCTATTACTAATTTTAAACTTATAAGCAAGTTGAGGGATTCAGATTAGTTGCTTATTCCTATAGGCATGGTTTTTAAATGAAACTGATTTTAACCTTTACAAAAATGTAGAAATTCTATAGGCATGGCGTCTAAAACATTGATTTTTATTATTTAAGCCTATATATCATTTGCCTAGTGATGGATACGTATGCAGTATTCAGAAACCCTATAGACATGCTTTTTATATGATAGGCAAAACGCAGAATCCTATAGTCATGATCTCTATATGATATGCAGAAATGCAAAAGCTATTGACATGATATATATGCAGAACTTATAGGAAGGATTTCTAAGACACAAAAGTGCAAAAGTTTATAGACAGGATTTCTATATGAAAATGTAGAAGTGCATAACCTAAAACAGGATTTCTATATGAAAATGTGGAAGTGCAGAACCTAAAACAGGATTTCTATATGAAAATGTAGAAGTTCAGAACCTAAGACAGGATTTCAAAGATGCCGAAATGTAGAACTTGCCATGATTTGCAAAAATAAAGACCTAATGAGCATGATATCTACCCTTATGCATACATGAGTACCCCTCCCCTTTTCACTATAAGCCCCCATGAGTTATCACAAAATACTATATCCCAGAATGAAGAAAGGAAAGTAAAAATTACATCATAAAGCTAAAATCCCAACCAAGGAGAGCCTGATTCAGACTTCTGTCTGAAGCATGAAGTAAACCAACTCCAAAGATCAAATTCCAAAGTCTTTCTCCTATTTGGGATGTGTCAGAGTTCCCTAAGAGACTCAAGTGGACTCCGGACAGTGCTTATACCCAAATATATTGAGAAATTGGATTATAGCGCAGTGTGGAAGGGTCGGCCCTCAAATATCCAAGTTCAGAGGGAGCTCAAGGTCCCAAAGCAAGGCTCATAGGAAGGGGGCAGAACTTAGAATCTAAGAGAGAGTGCAAGTGCATAGAGGAGATTTTGGGGAAGGCCAAGACAGGCTGGTGGTCATACCCAGCAATTAGCAGTGCTGGCACACCCCTAACCAGCCTGTTAGCCACATTGTTTGGGAGTGAGGATCCATTAAAGGATCAGGTCCAGACATGAGCAGCAATTTGGATTCTACCATTCCTGAACCTTAACTCAAACACATAGAAGGGAATAAGGGTATGGGGAATTCACACAGCAACAGATGCAAAGAGAACAGCATATTCAATACAGAACATAAACAGCAAAGTAGACAAGATTGTTGAAACTGTAAAGCAAACACATAAGGATGAAGCCGAAAGTTAAATTAGAACATACCCATTTTAGGGAAATAAGAAGAGAAGAGCAGTAGTAAAGCCAAATTGCAAACACACAGCCAGAAGATTTCAGAAGAGAGTAGAGTGTTGAATTGAGAATGTAGGAGTATTGAAATTGAAAGTGTTCAATAAGTGTTATGTAAGTGTTGAACTCAAGGTCTTAAAGAGTATTGAATTGTAAGTGTGTAAAAGTGCAGAAGGGTCGTGCCCTTTATAGTGCATAAAGCAAGTAAGAAAAGGTAAGAAAATGGTTTCGAAATAAATCACATAAGGTCTCCATTCAATTAAGGGATTCTGATTTCAAATGGTCAAGATAATTAAGGAAAGAGCTTGATCAATATCTTTTCCAAAGTAGCACAAGAAGGGTAAATACACAGAAGTTATTTAAGGAAAGAGTTTGATAGCAACACGGTTTATGCAAATAAGGAAAGGCAATCAATCAACAGCCAGTAAAAATCAGAAATTAATTTTTGGTCTGAATGAATCCAACCAGAAATGGTAAAGAAAGGTTTGATTAAAGAAAATCAGTAACAATGAATCGATCCTTATTAAAAGGAATTCTGCATCAATTATAGGTTGACAAAACCTTTTGAAGGAAAAATTCCTCATATATAACCGTAGTCTCAAACACAAGGTCGAAACTCGCCAAAACCCCAAACCCTAGGGTTTTCAACTCGAGTCAGATACAGAGAAAAGAAGACAAATAACGGAAACAGGCTCAGAGGTCTTCTTTCAGGGATTCATGGGAAATCAAACAGATAAAATAGCAGGTTCAAGGCAAATAGAATGAAGAACTAATTTGAAGCATAGTGAACATATTTTTTAGAAAGGCTTGGGACCTAAACAAGTTCAAAAGAGAAAAGAGGAAGTATAAACTTAGGAAAACAGTAGAGGGAATGTGTGTAGAGAGAACTCAAATAAGGTTTAGTAAAAGCAAACCAAAACATAAGGACTCAGTAGAAGATGCATACAGTAGAAGAACACAAAATACTGGAAAAGGATAGCAAAAGAACATATAGGAAAAAACAGCAAGATGAACATGTGAGCATGGTGTAGAAGCATAGTAGAACATAAAGCACGGAAGAATCATGTATAGTAGAAAGAAAGCAAAAGAAAAACACATGCGTGGTAGAAAAGAAACATACGAACATAGTATAGACAAATACACATAAAGAAAAGAAAAGGAAGAATCAGAAAGACATTTTGTAACTTTTTCAGAAACCCTAAATTGAAGAGAAGTAATTTTTGAAAGAAAATTAGGGAAAACGTTTAAGAACTCAAGTAGAGCACAGGCATAGCATAGAGTTTTAAAAAATAATCAGAGAGAACCTCGAGTAGCTGGGGTTTCAGAGAAACCCTAGAGTGAGAAAGGCTTGGAAAAGTCCGATCTTGAGTCGGAGAGGTTAGAACCAGGCTTGAAATGCTTTGGATGTGCCGGAGCAAGGCCGGAAAGGTCTTTAAAACCATGGATCTGAGAGGATCTGAATGGACACCATTGAGTTCAGACCTCAAAGCTTCGAACCCCAAACATTTGAGTGTGGAGGGAGGTGAGTACAGGCCATCCACAACCTGAGAAGCCATGGATTCCAGTGAGGTTATGGTCGGAGCGGATGAGAGAGGCTAGGGTTCCAGGGAACCTTCGAGAGAGTTTGAGAGAGGAGAGTATTCAAAGGCGACTGAGAGATGGAAATGAGGGGATTAGGGTAGGGTCGGTGGATTAAAAATGGTAAGGGGTGATCGTGGCCGTTGATCAAAATGATCAACTGCCTAGATTGAAAGAAGGACCGGGCGGGTTAATTGGTTGGGTCGGGGGTTGGGTTAAAATTGAAATTGGACCGGTCCAATTGGGGGTCAAGATTGGGTCAATTGGAGGGTCAATTTTGGCTATAATTGAAACAAATTGGGGTTATATATTAAATAGCCAGTTGTTCCCTTTTATTTTACAAAAAATAGTAAAATTAATTTTGAAAACAAATTAAAAGCACTGGATTAGTTAATAACACATAAATATAAATTTAAAATACTGGAACCAATTTTTTGATTATAAAAATGCTATTAAATCTTAAAGTAGGCTAGAATTGCAATTATATGCAATTTAGCTTTAAAAATACCAAATAAATTTGTAAAAATATATAAAAATTACCTTAACTATATTTTGGTATAAATATGGGAATAAAATAAATTATTCACCAAAATTGATGATTTTGGGAGTAATTATTGATTTTGTACTGCTAAAATGGACAATAAATTGGTTTTAAAAATCTTTTAAAAAATGGGAAAAATACTAAAACACTTGGGCTTACTTATATATACATACATATGTTATTTTGAAAGTATTTTATATATATTAAAAATATACAGGGAAAAATTGGGTATTAACAGCTGCCCCTCTTTACCCGGGAAGGATGAAAGAGTTGTCGAGTAAAGATATGATGACGAATTTTGACCGAACGAAAAGACTTGAAGAATTAGACCGTGCTATGGTTTCTGAGCTGCCTACATATCCATGGTCAAGAATCAGGCCATATGTAGTTCAAGATCCATCAGCAAAATATGCTGACAGAGATTTATTCAAGAACGGACGAGATATTCGGGTTGGGGTGGATGGTTATAGTCTAGTAGGGAGAATCAGGTCATATGTAGTTCAAGATCCATCGGCAAAATATACTGACGGAGATTTATTCAAGAACGGACGAGATATTCGGGTTGTGGTGGATGGTTATAGTCTAGTAGGGCTGCGGGAACTAGAGCGTGATCGCTCCTACTAAGACAGCCGTTGCTAGCCGGTTTACCTGCAAATGGGCAATACGAACATATATTATGCATAATTTTAAACGTGATGCAAGTTCCCGTTGGACCATGAATTCTATCTTTGGACGGTTAAGATGACGTCCTCAGACCATGACGTCCTGGGCCATGAAGCGTATAATAAAGGATTCACAGGCCATGAAATGATGCTCTCGGGCTATGAGGATGATGCCTCCGATCTATGATGCCTTTGAAAAATGATATGCAAAAGATAAAATGGGGTCCTCAGGCCATGGCATGGCGTTCTCGGGCTATGAAAATGGTGCCTCCGAACAATGATGCCTTCGGACAATTTGGCGATCTTTCAGCCCATGAGATGCAGAAGGAGGCGATCTTTCAGCCAATGCAAAAATGTAAATGAGGTGGTGGTATTTCAGCCGATGCAAGATGTAAATAGAAAGTGACAATATTTCAGCCATGCAAAAATGTAAACGAGGTGGCGGTATTTCAGTCGATGCAAGATGTAAATAGAAAGTGGCGATATTTCAGCCATGCAAGAAAAATAAAAGTGGCGATATTTCAGCCATGCAAGATGTAGATGAAGGTGGCGATCTTTCAGCCATGTGAGACATAAATAAAGTGGCGATATTTCAGCCACACGAGGCATAAATAAAGTGGCGATATTTCAGCCATGCAGGTGGAGATAGGGATTAGTTTTGAAAGGCAGAGTGGTAGCCTTATGCAATGCAAGAAATGCAGGTGGAGATAGAGCTTAGTCCCAGAAGGCAGAATGGTAGCCTTATGCAATGCAAGAAATGCACATGGAGACGGAGCTTAGTCTCGGAAGGTAGAATGGTACCTTATGCAATGCAAGAAATGCAGGTGGAGACAGAGCTTAGTCCCGGAAGGTAGAATGGTAGCCTTATGCAATGCAGCAAAATGCAGATGGAGGTAGAGCTTAACCTCAGAAGGCAGAATGGTAGCCTTATGCAATGCAGGAAATGCAGATAGAGACAGAGCTTAGTCTCGGAAGGCAGAATGGTATCCTTATGCAATGCAGCAAAATGCAGATAGAGGTAGAGCTTAACCTCGGAAGGCAGAATGGTATCCTTATGCAATGTAGAGAATGCAGATGGAGGTAGAGCTTAATCTCAGAAGGCAGAATGGTCGCCTTATACAATGCAGAGAATGCAGTTGGATGTAGAGTCTAACCTCGGAAGGCAGAATGGTAGCCCTATGCAGGAAGTAAAAATGGCAAATAGCAATAGAGTTTTCTTAGATGATAGCGGATTGTGGTATCGTGATTGTTGGGGATATTGTGCCTGCTGGGGACACTGTTGTGCGGATAGCAGTTGCGAGCAAGTGCAACGGTTCGGAGAGTTATATTCTTGAACTTTGTGAGTGAGAATATAGTAAATTTGATGATTTTGTAACTCAAGTGCCTGTATCCAAAGAAGAATTGTGAGTTTGTAGAGAGGGAAAAGTTAGTTCATATCCCTACTGGCTTTGCTTGACCCGCTCGGCTTTGATCTGGTGATACTGTACATATTATTGGGGTAGCATTGCTAAACAAGGCAATTTTAGTAATGAACATGCATGATTTACTAAAAGCATAATGTAAGTGCATAATGAAGAATAATTTTTTTTAGATGAACCGACGACTGTGACGTGGTTCAAGACATTGCAACTTCACTTGCTCCAGAATTTTGAGGTTCTTCCTCAAAATTCTGCCCCAGCTTACTGGGCTGCTGCTCCTGACGGCTGTTAATGATAAATGGCTAGAATCGACTTCGGAATTTTGAGGGTCCTCCTCAAAATTCTGCCCTAGTTTCCAATAGCGGAGGAAATGGAAATTTTATTGAATTGTGACCGAACCTATAGGGCTGCCTATGTATCCCCTCTTAAACAAGAATCAAGTCAGGCGTAGTTCGAATTATATCATAAAAGAAAGCATAGAGATTACATATAGTATCGATTGACTGCGTCTGAATTGATCGGCTTTGGCCAAATTTCTCTGTCCATTTCTGCAAGTATGAGGGCTCCTCCTGTCAGAACCCGGTGAACCATGTACGGACCCTGCCAGTTGAGAGAGAATTTCCCTTTGTCTTCCTCTTGATGCAGAAATATTTTCTTTAAAACCAGCTGCCCCGGTGTGAATTGTCTCGGCTTGACTTTTTTGTTGAAGGCTCTGGACATTCTGTTCTGATAGAGCTGACCGTGGCAAACTGCATTCAGTCTCTTTCCATCTATAAGAGTTAGTTGCTCGTAACGACTCTTCACCCATTCTACGTCGTCGAGCTCTTCTTCCTGTATGATCCTTAAGGAAGGAATTTCTACCTCAGCGGGTATGACTACTTCTGTACCCTATACTAATATGTAAGGAGTTTCCTCAGTTGATGTGCGGACTGTGGTGCGGTATCCCAATAAAGCAAATGAGAGCTTGTCGTGCCACTGCTTACGCTTCTCTATCATTTTCCTTTGTATCTTCTTGATATTCTTGTTGGCAGCTTCTACGGCTCTGTTTATCTGAGGTCTGTAAGTTGTAGAATTTTTGTGTTTGATTTTGAAGGTTTTACACGTGGATTTCATCAAATCACTATTGAGGTTAGAGCCATTATCAGTAATGATTGACTCTGGAATTCCGAATCGACACGTGATGCGGTCGGGAACAAAGTGTGCCACAACTTTCTTAGTCACTACTTTGTATGATGATGCTTTAACCCATTTGGTGAAATAATCAATTGCCACTAGATTGAACCTGTGCCCGTTTGATGTGGTGGGCTTGATAGGTCCGATGACATCCATTCCCCTAGCGGCGAATGGCCACGACGAGCTTATTGCATTAAGCTCATTTGGGGGCACCTTTATCATGTCTGCATGTATCTGATAACAATGGCACTTTCGGACATACTGGACGCAGTCCATTTCCATAGTCATCCAAAAATAACCAGCCAGGAGTATCTTTTTGGCTAAGGCAAAGTCGTTCATATGTGGACCACAGGTCCCAACATGGATTTCCTCTAGTAGCCTGGATGCTTCCCTTGCACCGATACACCTTAATAATCCCAAATCAAGAGTCCTCCTATACAGGATTCCTCTGTTGTGAAAGAAATTGTTAGATAACCTCCGAAGTGTGCGCTTCTGAGTGGGATTTGTGAGCTCTGGGTATTCTCCTTTTGCCAAGTATTTCTTGATATCATGAAACCAAGGTTTTCCGTCTGCTTGTTCCTCGACATGAGCAGAGTAAGCTGGCTGATCATGAATCTTCACCAGAATAGGATCTATGAAGTTCTTATCTGGATGCTGAATCATATATGATAGAGTAGCCAATGCATCAGCAAACTCATTCTGGACTCTGGGAACATGCCGGAACTCTGTCTTTGTGAACATCTTCCTAAACTCCTGTACATGATGCAAATACGGGAGTATCTTGGAGTTCTTAGTTCACATTCTTCTCGGACCTGATGTATAAGAAAGTCTGAATCCCCGATCACTAGCAATTCCTTAATGTTCATGTCAATGGATATCTTGGGCCCTAAGATACAGGCTTCGTACTCGGCCATGTTGTTGGTGCACGCGAATTTGAGTTTGGCGGACACCGGATAATGCTGACCGGTTTCTGATACTAGAATTGCTCCTATGCAAACTCCTTTGAAATTTGTTGCTCCGTCAAAAAACATTCTCCAACCATCATAGGATTCTGCAATGTCTTCTCCTATGAAGGATACCTCCTCTTCAGGAAAATATGTTTCCAGGGGTTCGTATTATCCGTCCACGGGATTTTCAGCAAGATGATCCGCCAATGCCTGTCCTTTGACTGCTTTCTGAGTCACATAGACAATGTCAAATTCACTTAACAAAATCTGCCACTTGGCCAGCTTGCTAGTGGGCACTGGCTTTTGAAATATGTACTTCAAGGGATCCATTCTGGATATGAGGTATGTAGTGTAGGCACAGAAATAGTGCCTCAGCTTCTGGGCTACCCCAAGTCAGAGCACAACAGGTGCATTCCAACAGAGAATACCGGGCCTCATACGGGGTGAACTTCTTGCTGAGATAATAGATGGCCTGCTCCTTCCTCCTTATTTCATCGTGCTGGCCCAGAACACAACCGAATGCTCTATCCAATACTGCAAGGTAGAGTAATACGGGTCTACCTGGCTCAGGCGGGACCAAAACTAGTGGTGTTGATAGGTACTCCTTGATTCTGTCGAAGGCTTTCTAACAGTCATCGGTCCATTTGGCAGTGGCGTCCTTCTTCAGCATATTAAAATTTGGCTCACAGGTAACTGTAGATTGTGCTATGAACTAGCTGATGTAGTTGAGTCTCCCCGGGAAACTCATCACGTCCTTCTTGTTCTTTGGTGGTGGCAATTCTTGAATAGCTTTGACCTTTGACGGATCTAGTTCTATTCCTCGGTGACTCACAATGAACCCAAGTAGTCTTCCCATAGGAACCCGGAATGCACATTTTGCGGGATTCAGTTTCAAGTTGTACCTTCTTAGTCTATTGAAGAACTTCCTCAAATCTTCCATATGATCAGTGGCTTTCTTGGACTTGATGATGACATCATCTACATATACCTCGATCTCCTTGTGTATCATATCATGAAAAATGGTAGTCATGGCCCTCATGTAGGTGTCCCCAGCATTCTTTAACCCAAACGGCATCATCTTGTAACAATACATTCCCCACGGCTTAATGAAGGCCGTTTTCTTAGAATCTTCTTCTTCCATCCAGATCTGATGATGCCCAGCAAAACAATCAACAAACGACTGCAGCTCGTGCTTGGCGCAGTTGTCAATTAGAATGTGTATGTTTGGAAAGGGGAAGTCATCTTTGGGACTAGCCCGGTTGAGGTCTCGGTAGTCGACATAGACTCTGACCTTTCCGTCCTTCTTTGGTACTGGCACGATGTTGGCTAACCATGTTGGATAGTCTACTACTCTGAGAACCTTAGCTTTGACTTGCTTGGTGAGTTCTTCCTTAATTTTCAAACTCATGTCAGGCTTGAATTTCCTGAGCTTCTGCTTTACCGATGGGCATGTCGGATCAGTTGGCAGCTTGTGCGCCACAATAGATGTACTCAAACTAGTCATGTCATCATGGCGAATATGTCCTCATATTCCTTTAGAAATTCTGTGTATTCTTCCTTTTCTGCCGGTGACAAATGAACGCTGATCCGAGTTTCTTTGACATTTTCTGCATCTCCCAGGTTAACAATCTCGGTCTCGTCCAGGTTGGACTTAGGTCTGTTATCAAAATCCTCAACCTCTTTAACAACCTCTTATGGTATATCATCTTTCGCTGAGTCCATTTGTCGCATTGTCTCGTTACATGTCATAGTCATTGGTTCATAAAGATAAGTAACAGTAATACTGTAAATAAGTAAATGAGAGAAAGTAATAAGAGTAAGATTCATAAGAAAAAATCGAAATGCTTTGAAAAATTCCATAACTATTTTGAACAATTGAAGATCTTATTGCGAAATTAAAAGGCAAAATGAAAGTCAACTACTAAAAAATGAAAATAGTGCATGATGTTTGTTTAGCCTTGCTACCCCGAGGCTTTCCGGGATTTGGTGGTTCTGATGGACCAATTGTAGAGGCACGCTCCTCGGCTCACGGCTTGTATGGAAGGGCCTTCCTCCCCCTCCTCCTTGAAAATGACACAACAATCCATGTCATCCTCTTCCAAAAACAAATCCCCCATCGCTGTCAGTGCTTCCTTTTATTCTAACCCATAGATAACATCGACTGGCTGGAAAGTTTGCTTCAAATGTGGTATTGGCTGCTTCAGCGGATAGTAAGGACCGCGCCATGGTGGCGATCAGTTGTTGAATTCTTTCCAGGTGTACTCATATCCCAGACCGAAGGTGGTTCCATGTTTCTTTAGCTTGACATGCTTAGCGATTCCTTGGAGGTTCTTGCCAAGTCCCTTGCCTGGCTCATATCCGCACCAATTCAATATGCTTTCGAATTTGTTGTCCCACCATTTATCCTTGTTAATGGCGTTGACTAGCTCGATGCGGTGATAGGTTTCTCCGCCTATCTTCCTTCTTCCTCCGATCGCTGGGATGGTCTGGCGACTGTATATGGGATTGCTACCGTCGCCGTGGATGATCACCTCTTCGTGATTCCATTTAAATTTCACTGCCTGATGTAGGGTTGATGCTACAGCTCCAGCAGTATGAATCCATGGTCGTCCCAAGAGCAAGTTGTAAGATGCCGACACGTCTATTACTTGAAAGTCGACATCAAACCAAGCAGGCCCATATGTTAACACAGTCTGATTTCCCCAATAGTGGACCTTTGGGAACCGTCGAAGGCTTTGACGTTAATGACCTCATTTTTTTTCTCATGCAGCCCTTTCCCTAATATTCTGAGTGTTACCATCGGACAAATGTTGAGGCTGGACCCTGCATCGATCAGGACCCTAGTGATAAAATAATCCTCGCATTGCACGGTGATGTGCAACTCCTTGTTGTGGCTCAGCCCTTCTGGTGGCAACTCATCTTCATGAAAAGTGATTTTGTGACTCTCCAATACCTGTCCTGCCATATTTTCCATTTCTCCTCTGGTGATGTTGCTTGGTACATATACCTCACTCAGCACCTTCAATAAGGCATTCTTATGTGCGTCAGAGCTTTGTAGCAAATCTAAGATAGAGATCTGGGCTGGTTTTTTATTCAACTAATCAATGACTGAATACTCTTTGGCATGTATCTTCCTCCAGAGGTCGTCAGGCCCAGCTTCAGTGATGGCTGGCTGTCCAGATGCCTGCTTACTCGACTCAGCCAAGTGTTCTAGAGTATAAACCCTGCCGGTCCTTGTCATACCCTGTGCCGCAACTGCTTCTCCGAACTTGGTTTTCCCTTTCCTTCTTGCCTCGGCTGTGTAATCCCATGGTATGGCCTTTGTGTGGAACGATGTTATGGCCGTCATTGCTACCAGAATGGGCACCCTTGCTTTGGAAGGTAACACAACAACCTCAAATGGCGCAGGTGCCTTTGGGGACCCAAACTCGACCTCAATTGGTGTTGTCGTCTTTGCAGGGGGTGGTGCTTCAAACTCAAGTGATACAGACATATTCACCTCGGCGTCCCCAGAAGGCTAAATCTGGACCATAATCGGGTTAAGAGTGACTGTTGATTTCTTTGGCTCGTCACTTTCTGCAATTAATCCGATCGATCCTTTTGGGTCCCAATCATCCTCTATCTTAATCATGTGAACGCCTCCACCCTTGTGGTCTGGTAGAGAGTTGATGCGGACGTTCAGAGCAGGCTCTTTTGCCACGATGATCTTGTTGTCAATTGAATCTTGGATCTTATCCTTTAGAGAGCGGCACTCATCAATGGTATGCCCTTTCATGCCGGAATGGTATGCACAAGTTTTGTTTGGGTTGACCCATTGAGAGGGGTTTTGGGGGGTTATGGAAAGGATAGGGGTGACATAACCAACATCTTTGAGCCTTTCATACATCTAGTCAATTGGTTCGGCAATGGCGGTATACTGTTTGGGAGGTCTGCGGTCGAAATTTAGTCGGGGTCTAGGAAAGTTTTGGCGAGGGGGAGGTGACTGATAGTGGGCTTGTTGGGTGTTGTAGGTTTGGTAGACGTGTGTGGATTGGGAGTATCTGGCTGAAGTAGGTTGATATGTGGGTGGTGGAGGTGATTGGTAAGTAGGTGGTTGAGCATGGTAAGAGGGCGAGAGTGCTTGGTAATTTGGGGTAGGTTGATATGTGAGTGGAGGCATCGGGTAGGCTTGGTATTTGATAGGGGATTTGGTTCTCTGTGTAACCATCACGGCACTCACGTCCCTTTTCTTGGACGTGCCACCAGACTGTAGAGCCTTGTTGGTAGCCTATAAAGCTTCAAGGTTTTTGACCATGCCACTTTTGATACCTTCCTCGATCCTCTCCCCAGCTTGATGATGTCGGAAAATTTATAGCTTTCAATCAGTATCAACCTTTCATAGTACTGTGGGTCTTGAGCTCGGATGAAAAACCTGTTCATTTGTTCTTCTTCTAAAGCTGGTCTGACCTTAGCAGCTTCTGATCTCCAACAAGTGGAATACTCGCAGAAAGTCTCTGTAGGTTTCTTCTTTAGGTTCTGGATGTAAAACACATCTAGCACATTCTCCATGTTGAACCTGAACCTGTCCATGAATCGGATGCCATACATACCCAATTCGACCACTTCTTCGAGTCTTGGCTAATGTACCAAGACAGAGCATCTCCTTTCAGACTTCTCATAAAAATCTTCATGCGATTCTTTTCATCCTTCCCTACTCTGACCAGCTTGTCGCAGTATGTCCTTAAATGGACTCTGTGATACTCTGTACCATCAAACACTTCGAACTTAAGAGGTTTGTACCCCTCGGGCAGTTCGACATCTGGTTGTATAAAGAGATCTTTGTAGTTCAATCCCTCGATTCCCTTGCTTCCTTCAACACCATGCACTCGGCTAGTCAACTTCTTGAGTTCTGCGGCCAGGTTCCTGATAAAGGAGTCTTTGTCATCAGACTCAGGTATGCTTGAGACGGGTTGAATGGAGTGTGGTATGGTTTCCACATAGATGGGGGTGTTATGGTGAGTGTGGAGATGATCATTTGCGGAGTTCAGTGGTTCAGGGATGAGTAGCGGGGTGTTGTTGGAAGTGTGGCAAGTGTTATAGTGGTGATGGGGAGCAGAATGGTTTTGTGGTTTCGGGATATTTTGTGGAGGTGTGGGGTTTGAGTGTTAGGAAAGTTGACATCTGGGGTGGTGAGGGAAAATGACAAGCTTGCCAAATTCCGGACATGACCAGGTTCCTCCTAAAATTTCAGCAGTTTCTGCTCGAGTTTGGAGACACCTTCTTTCGATACATGAGTACCCTAAGTGATTTCTACCCGTTCAACCGAGTTTTCCTTTATGATGTTGCTCAAATCTTCCTTTTTTCCTTTTTCCTATTTCTGACGGGACTAGGAGGAGGAGTGGGTGGAGGGCACTTGGATCTTGTGGAGTATGATGACGATGCTAGAGTGCACAAACTAACCGTTGGGGAGGGGAATAAAACAAAAGTAAAAACAAAAAGGTAGCAAGTTAGTGTGGATTATAAGGAAAAGATGTTGCGATATTTAAACACATAGTGCGAGAATATAAACTGTGTCCTAATTTGGGAGACTCGTTGTGCCCGAGGTAGACCTAGAGACAAATTGATTTGGAGAAATTAGAATGCTAAATGCCTCATTTTATTGATAAAATGCAGAAGAATCCTAAAACGACACTAAATAATAAGGAATAAAATGTCACTAGTGGCCATTGGCCTTATTACATTTTATAAAGTAAAAGAAAACTCTTATGTATTTGGTCCCAGAAGGACCTTGCTCAGGTTGAATGCTCTCGTTAATCAAATCCTCCAGCTCACGTAGGTTCACCAGTAGAAATGCCTTTTCCATGTGTTCTCCTTCGTTTCCTTTAGCATTATGGCAGTCGGTGGCTCTCTTCCTCACTTTCCCTTCCAATTCCAGCAGATTGTACTCCAGATATTCCAACTTTTTTCTAGCTTTGACGGCCCTCTCTTTCCACTCGTTGATTTGGTCATTTGATGGAAGAATACTCCACCAGTCCAGCAAGAGTGAGGGTGTGCTAACCATACCGAAGTTGGGGACCTCGTGCCTCATGTTTCTGCAAAAAGGGTTAGGCCCTTACCCCCACAAGACTCGACTATTAAATACCAATAATTGGCATAAGCAGCATTTAGCCTCCAAATAAATGCACAGAACGTGGTAATGTCCGTTTGGGTTCCAAGGAAACCCAGTAGACTTTGGACAAGGCTATCTTAAAGAGTCATTATGTGGATAACTTAACTGACTCGGCTAGGTTTTGACAGTGATGCATGCACAATTAAATAGAGTAGGGTTTCTATGGGGTATTAGACTGGTACCCTTGAGCGGATAACTCAAGAGGTAAAGGCACGGAACCGTTGACTACACCGTTGATCGACTGATTTTACCGCAAATACCCCTTTGCCAAATTTAGGGGTAATAATATCGGAAGGGCGCAACCACTCATTATAAGCGTTGCTATGGTATTTTGTTTGGCACAAGTGAAAAATGATGTTGAATATGCAGTTACAATAATTAAACAAATTGCCATGTATTTGCACATTCATAAGGTAATAATTACAATAATTGCTCAAAATTACAACAGTATTAAAGGAAAGCGGTAAAAGAAAGCATTAAGCGAAATAAAGAGAAGAAAAGAAGAGCCAAGTCAGTTTTCGAAGTAGGAGAGCAAAATAAATACTTAAAGGCATTAAAGACATTCGAGGAAGCATAAAGTCACAAATAGCATGAAATGGTAAAAGCCTTAAAGAAATCCCCAGCAGAGTCGCCATGCTGTCGCGCCCCCTTTTTCTCACGAAATTGGGTTTATAAAATTTGAGAGGACAACTCATTCCCTTTTGGGAATTGGGTGTTTTGATTTGAAGAGTCGCCACCTAATGATTAAGTGCATTAGGACACTAGGAAGAATTTGTTTAGAAAAAAAAAGTTTGGGTAAGGGCTAGAAATTATCTCGAGGGGAAGGTGTTAGGCATCGCTCAAGATCCACTAGTGTGGTTCCCAGCCATGATACAATTGTGACTTAAGTACAAATAATAAATAAGAAAATAAGGGTTTCAAATATGAGGGGTTGTCACATTGTGATTGCAAATAAGTTAAAGTTTGAAGAAAAAAGGAAGCTGAAATTGAGAAAAAAGGAGTTTTGAAAGTAATAAAATAAACAAGTAAAGGGAAGAGGGTCCTAGGTTTATAAATAATATGGATCACATCAATGCAATACCCGGTAATCACTCCTTGCAAGAGGGGTTACACGTGGTATTAGCGCACCGGTCATCATATTCATATCTACCCTTTCCTACCTCGTTGAGGTATTAAACGCGGAATGCTTTCGTTTACTTATTGCATGCTAGTACCTGCCCCAATCCTATCAGTCCCGGAGGCATTTGGGACTACTAGTCCTAAAGGGAATGGAGATTTGGGTTTTGTATGGTTTAAAAGGATAAAATTCTAAAGCGACAAACAAAAACACATAAGGCAGATATGGGAAACACATAACAATTTAAAAGGCTCATATAGGCCTCCTCACTTAAAGACAGATTGTTTAGCATGTCTCGCAGATACTGGTTATGGTCTGAATTAAACTTAAACATTAAGGAGGCAGACTGGTCTATTAAACATTTCAGATAAGAAACCGGTATCAGACCTACCTGCTGGTTGGAATTAACAGATTCTGATTCAATTAGCTAATATACCTTATAGCTGGCTTAGGTGAAACTTATAGGCATGATATCTAAATACGAGAGAAAGATATTGATTTCAGAAGCAGATTTATTAACAGCAGGAACGTAAGTTCTGCAAGCGTTTAAGCAACGCTATTACTGATTTTAAACTTATAAGCAAGTTGAGGGATTCAGATTAGTTGCTTATTCCTATAGGCATACTTTCTAAGTGTGACTGATTTTAACCTTTATGAAAATGCAGAAATTCTATAGGCATGGCGTCTAAAACGTTGATTTTTATTATTTAAGCCTATACATCATTTGCCTAGTGATGGATACGTATGCAGTATTCAGAAACCCTAGAGACATGCTTTCTATATGATAGGCAAAACGCAGAATCCTATAGTCATATTCTCTATATGAGATGCAGAAATGCAAAAATTATTGATATGATATATATGCAGAACTTATAGGCAGGATATCTAAGATGCAAAAGTGCAGAAGTTTATAGACAGGATTTCTATATGAAAATGTAGAAGTGCAGAACCTAAAACAGGATTTCTATATGAAAATGTGGAAGTGCAGATGCCTAAACAGGATTTCTATATGAAAATGTAGAAGTGCAGAACCTAAGACAGGATTTCAAAGATGCCAAAATGTAGAACTTGCCATGATTTGCAGAAATAAATACCTAATGAGCATGATATCTACCCTTATGCATACATGAGTACCCCTCCCCTTTTCACTATAAGACCTCATGAGTTATTACAAATTATTACAGTCCAGGTAGAACTTGCCATGATTTCCAAAGCCTTTCTCCTATTTGGGATGTTTCAGAGTTCCCTAAGAGTCTCAAGTGGACTCCGGGCAGTGCTTACACCCAAATATATTACGGAATTGGATTATAGTGCAGTGTGGAAGGGCCGACCCTCAAATGTCTAAATTCAGAGGGAGCTCAAGGTCCCAAAGCTAGGCTCATGGGAAGGGGGCAGAACTTAGAATCTAAGAGAGAGTGCAAGTGCATAGAGGAGATTTTGGGGAAGGCCAAGACAGGCTGGTGGTCATACCCAGCAATTAGCAGTGCTGGCACACCCCTAACCAACCTGTTAGCCACATTGTTTGGGAGTGAGGATCCATTAAAGGATCAGGTCCAGACATGAGCAGCAATTTGGATTCTACCATTCCTGAACCTTAACTCAAACACATAGAAGGGAATAAGGGTATGGGGAATTCACACAGCAACAAATGCAAAGAGAACAGCATATTCAATACAGAACATAAACAGCAAAGTAGACAAGATTGTTGAAACTGTAAAGCAAACACATAGGGATGAAGCCGGAAGTTAAATTAGAACATACCAGTTTCAAGGAAATAAGAAGATAAGAGCAGTAGTACAGCCAAATCGCAAACACACAGCCAGAAGATTTCAGAAGAGAGTAGAGTGTTGAATTGAGAATGTAGGAGTATTGAAATTGAAAGTGTTCAATAAGTGTTGGGTAAGTGTTGAACTCAAGGTCTTAAAGAGTATTGAATTGGAAGTGTGTAAAAGTGCAGAAGGGTCGTGCCCTTTATAGTGCATAAAGCAAGTAAAAAAAGGTAAGAAAATAGTTTCGAAATCAATCACATAAGGTCTCCCTTCAATTAAGGGATTCTGATTTCAAACGGGCAAGATAATTAAGGAAAGAGTTTGATCAAGATCTTTTCCAAAGTAGCACAAGAAGGGTAAATACACAGAAGTTATTTAAGGAAAGAGTTTGATAGCAACACAGTTTGTACAAATAAGCAAAGGCAATCAATCAACTGTCAGTAAAAATTAGAAATTGAGTTTTGGTATGAGTGAATCCAACCAGAAAAGGTAAAGAAAGGTTTGATTAAAGAAAATCAATAACAATCAATCGATCCTTATTAAAAGGAATTCTGAATCAATCATAGGTTGACAAAACCTTTTTAAGGAAAAATTCCTCATATATAAAGCATACAGACATATCAAACAAGAAAGAATTGTCATGCTAAAAAGCCTAGTATAGAAGATTTATGGGTCAAAGAAGTTCGAGTTTAGTACAAAGACTCAAAATGAGTCGGAGAAACCTAGAGTTCCAAACTAGAACTATAGCCTCAAACACAAGATCGAAACTCGCCAAAAACCCCAAACCCTAGGGTTTTCAACACAAGTCAAATACAGAGAAAAGAAGACAAATAACGGAAACAAGCTCAGAGGTCTTCTTTCAGGGATTCATGTGAAATCAAACAAATAAAATAGCAGGTTCAAGGCAAATAGAATGAAGAACTTATTTGAAGCATAAAGAACACATTTTAAGAAAGGCTTGGGACCTAAACAAGTTCAAAAGAGAAAAGAGGTAGTATAAACTTAGGAAAATAGTAGAGGGAACGTGTGTAGAGAGAACTCAAACAAGGTTCAGTAAAAGCAAACAAAAACTTAAGGACTCAATAGGAGATGCATACAGTAGAAGAACACAAAATACTGGAAAAGGATAACAAAAGAACATATAGGAAAACACAACAAGATGAACATGTAAGCATGGTGTAGAAGCACAGTAGGACACAAAGCACGGAAGAATCATGTATAGTAGAAAGAAAGAAGAAGAAAAACACATGCGTGGTAGAAAAGAAACATACGAACATAGTATAGACAAATACACATAAAGAAAAGAAAAGGAAGAATCATAAAGACATTTTGAAACTTTTTCAGAAACCCTAAATCGAAGAGAAATAATTTTTGAAAGAAAATTATAGAAAACGTTTAAGAACTCAAGTAAAGCACAGACATAGCATAGATTTTTAAAAAATAATCAGAGAGAACCTCGAGTAGCTGGGGTTTCAGAGAAACCCTAGAATGAGAAAGGCTTGGAAAAATCCGATCTTGAGTCGGAGAGGTTAGAACTAGGCTCGAAATGCTTTGGATGTGTCGGAGCAAGGCTGGAAAGGTCTTTAAAACCATGGATCTGAGAGAATCTGAATGGACACCATTGAGGTCAGACCTCAAATCTTCGAACCCCAAATGTTTGAGAGTGGAGGGAGGTGAGTACAGGCCATCCACGGCCTGAGAAGCCATGGATTCCAGTGAGGTTATGGTCGGAGCAGATGAGAGAGGCTAGGGTTCTAGGGAACATTTGAGAGAGTTTGAGAGAGGAGAGTATTCAAAGGCGACTGAGATATGGAAATTAGGGGATTACGGTAGGATCGGTGGATTAAAAATGGTAAGGGGTGATCGTGGCCGTTGATCAAAATGATCAACGACCTAGATTGAAAGAAGGACCGGGCGGGTTAATTGGTTGGGTTGGGGGTCGGGTTAAAATTGAAATTGGACCAGTCTAATTGGGGGTCAAGATTGGGTCAATTGGAGGGTCAATTTTGGCTATAATTGAAACAAATTAGGGTTATATCCAGTTTTCCCTTTTATTTTACAAAAAATAGTAAAAATGATTTTGAAAACAAACTAAAAGCACTGGATTAGTTAATAACACATAAATATTAATTTAAAAATACTGAAACCAATTTTATGATTATAAAAATGCTATTAAATCTTAAAGTAGGCTAGAATTGCAATTATATGCAATTTAGCTTTAAAAATACCAAATAAATTTGTAAAAATATATAAAAATTAACTTAACTATATTTTGGTATAAATATGGGAATAAAATAAATTATTCACCAAAATTGATGATTTTGGGAGTAATTATTGATTTTGCACTGCTAAAATGGACAATAAATTGGTTTTAAAGATCTTTTAAAAATTGGAAAAAATAATAAAACACTTGGGCATGCTTATATATGCGTACGCATGTTATTTTGAAAGTATTTTGTATATATGAAAAATATACAGGGAAAAATTGGGTATCAACACCGCTTGAAAGCAAAAGTACCATAGGGACATATAAAGGTCGTTTTCTCTTGTTCTTCCAGAGCAATAAGAATTTGGTTGTATCTCAAATACCCATCAATAAAGCAATATAAAGCATGACCGACCAATCTATCGAGCATTTGTTCTAAGAAAGGAAGTGGAAAGTAATCCTTTCTTGTAACTTTGTTGAGCTTGCGATAGTCCATACACACTCTCCAACAGGTCACCATTCTTGTAGGAATCAACTCATTCTTGTCATTGGTAACCACCGTGATGCCCTCCTTCTTTGGGACACATTGAACCGGAGAAGTCCACAAAATATCGGAGATGGGATATATACAACACCGACATCCAACCACTTGATAATCTCCTTTATGACAACATCTTGCATAGCCTCATTGAGTCTCAATTGATATTCAGTAGATGGTTTGGAACCATCTTCCAATTTGATCAACTACATGCAAAATGGGGGTCTTATTCCCCAAATATCGCCAAGGTCCATGCAATAGCCTTCTTCCTCTTTTGTAGCACCGCTAAAGTGGAATCTACTTGCACATTAGTCAAACAAGAGGAAAGATTAACCGGTAAAGTAGAACAATGCTAAGAAATTCATACCAAAGATGTGGAGGCAATAGATTCAACTCAAAGGTAGGAGGCTCTTCAATAGAAGGCTTTGTAGGAGGAGTTGTCCTATTTTCAAGATCCAAGGATATATTTCGGGGTGCATAGTTGTACAACCCCATTCCTTGCAAAGAATTCACACATTCCATAAAGTCGTCCATCTCGTCATCAAAGTTGAGCAAGATGGCCTCTAACGTATCACCCACATTATTCATAGCACTTATTTCATCAACAATAACATCAGTCACCAAGTCTACAAAAGAGCACACCTCATTGTTATTTGGTTGCCTCATGGACTTGCACATATGGAAAACCACATTTTCATCACCAACCCGGAAAGTAAGTTCTCTGGCCTCAACATCACAAATAGCCTTTCCCGTAGTAAGGAAAGGTCTCCTAAGAATAATCGGCACCTCATAATCAACTTCACAATCTAGAATGACAAAATCCGCCGGAAGATTGAACTTTTCAACAAGAACTAAGAAATTTTCAATAACTACCAAAGGTCTCTTCAAGGAGGGGTTTGTGGTATATTATGAAGATTAAAGGATCAGACTTGGGTGTGTACTAATGAAACATAGCAAGGTGATATCTTATGCTTCTAGGAAACTCAAGAATCATGACAAGAACTATCCAACACATGACTTAGAACTTTCAGTGTTGGTATTTGTACTGAATATTTGACGTCACTATTTACACTCAAGGATTACGGCATCAATATCCTATATCATGGGCTAATGTTGTGGCAGATGCTCTTAGCCAGAAATCTATGGGCATCTTGGCTCACTTGGATGCATATCAAAGGTCGTTGGCCAAGAAATTTCATCCGTTGGTTAGTTTGGGAGTTCGTTTGGTGAACTCTAGTGAAGGAGGGGTGATTGTGCAAAATAGGGCTGAATCATTGCTTGTGGTGGAGGACAAGGAGAAGCAATACAACGATCCCTTGTTGGTATAATTGAAGGAGGGGATTCATAAACACAAGACCATGGACTTTTCTCTTGGCATGGATGATGGTACACTAAGGTACCAAGGGAGACTATGTGTTCCAAATGTAGATGGTCTCCGAGAAAGAATCATGACCGCGTCACACACTTCTATGTATTCCATGCATCCGGGCTCTACAAAGATGTATCGTGATCTTAAGGGAGTTTACTGGTGTAATGATATGAAGAGGAATGTAGCAGACTTTGTGGCGAGATGTCCAAATTGTCAACAAGTAAAGGCCGAACACTAAAGGCCCAATGGGTTGGCACCGAACATAGAATATCCAATGTGGAAGTGGGAGATGATCAATATGGATTTTCTGGTGGGGCTACCCTACATGCCTTGTAAGTATGACTCGATTTGGGTGATTTTTGATTAACTCACGATATTAGCTCACTTCCTACCTATTAAGGCTACAGACACAGCCGAACAATGTGCTCAATTGTATATCAAAGAAATAGTCAGGTTTTATGGCACTCCAATTTCTATTATCTCAGATCGAGGGGCATGGTTCACAGATAACTTCTGGAAGAAATTTCAACAAGGTTTGGGTACTCAAGTGAATCTTAGTACAACCTTTCATCTGCAGACTGATGGGCAGGTAGAGCAGACTATTTAGACGCTTGATGATATGTTGCGCGCGTGTGTTATTAACTTCAAGGGTAGTTGGGATGATCATTTGCCAATTGTAAAATTTGCCTACAAAAATAGTTATCATGTTAATATTCATATGGCACCGTTCAAGACTTTATATAGCAAAGATGTAGATCTTCCATTGGGTGGTTCAAGAACCAGACCTCTTACATCAGGCTATGGAGAAGGTTAAGATCATTAAGGATCAGTTGGAAACTTCTCAAAGTCATCAAAAGTCCTATTTGGATGTGTGTTGAGGGATTTGGAATTCAAAAATGAGGACTGGGTATTCTTGAAGGTTTCCCCCATGATGGGCATAATGCAGTTTGGTAAGAAAGGGAAGTTGAGTCTCAGATACGTTGGACCATAGGATTGGTCGGGTAGCTTACAAGCTTGAACTACCCCCAGAATGTGTTTAGTGCACTCGTTGTTTCACGTATCCCTGTTGAAGAAGGTGGTTGGAGATCCATTGCCTATTGTGCCAGTTGAGACTATTGAGATTAATAAAGAAATGCCTATGAATAAATTCTAATTTCCATTATTGATAGGCAAGTCCGAAAACTAAGAAATAAAGAAATTGCCTCCATGAAAGTACTATGGTGAAACCAATAGTTTGAAGAGGCCACTTGGGAGGCCGAGGAAGAAATGAAGAAGAAGTACCCTCATTTGTTTGAATAGCTATGTAATTAATCTATGAAATTCTTGCATATGAATTATGTATCACTGGTATAGTTGATATTAAGGTTGTTCCTTTCTGGTGATATGTTGCTTATGTGGCCACGATTTGTGTTGTTTTTGTTTTATGTTATGTGTTGTTAGGATTTGTTTCTGGGATACTCTGACAAGTGTATAGGCCCAGATACAAGGGAAACTCTGCCAAAATATTTGGTAATTTGGGGAGTTAGTCAAAATTTGGAATTGTTGGTGTGTGAAGTAACTGTCAGGTCATATTGAATGCTAATAACAGATTTAGACCCTTATTCAAGGACGAATGATCATAATCGGGGGAGGATATAAGGCCCAGTGAAATTTCACCTAGAACCTAAGGTTTTCTGGTGTCGAGGTAAGCTAATGTGTTGAGGATTGTCAAAAACTCATGGTACTGACTTTTGGGGGTTGTTCAGTGCATCGGGGAGTTGAAGGAAAACGTTTGCAGAATATGGCAGTTCAGCGGTCTACTATGCGACCGCAATACAAGTTTACGGGCCGCAGATCGGCCGCAGAATGAAGCATAAAGATTGCAAATTTTAAGGACTGCAAAATTGGTCTATGGATCGCAGACCTGTTATAGGGTGAAGCAGAAATGCCTAGTTCTGGAGGGCTATTATGCGGTCCATTTTACGAACGACAGACGTGTTATGCGGTTGCATATGTGACTATAGATCTGCATCGGGCCTTTATTTTTCTAATTTTATAAACCGACCCCCCTTTCATTTATCTAGACTAAGGGTTCATTTTTTGGGGATTACCTGATGTTTAAGAGAAAGATGAGAGGGTTACTCTAGAGAGAGGAAATTGAGGATTAAGGATTGCACAACTCTACTTTGATCAAACCTTGGAATTTCATCAAAAGGAACTTACTAGGGCTTCAAAAAAGTAAGAATTTCATTCCCCAATTTTTCAATTTTGGGATTTGGGTTTATTAAGGGTGATGAGGGTAGATTTATCATATGCATGAGCTAATAGGGATTGTGGGGAAGTTTTTGAACAATCTTGGGTGGTTTTGTTGTTGAATTTGTTGAGTGAAAGGTTGAGTCATAGTTGTAACAGCTCTTGCCATGCGAATCCCTCTAACTGTGCTTGAAACTCTCTCCTCCTCTATAGATTAGCATCGTTAGGAGTGTTAGGACATTATTGGTGGACTACGAAAAGCTCTTTCGAGGTATGAAGGCTAAACTCTTCTTTTTGTATCAGAATCCTCGAATTCTTACTAACTCCATCGTGTCTAGTTCGAACTTGAAACATTAATGAGGTGGGATATTTAAGCTAGTAAATTGATCCTCAAATTTCATAACGTGTCTGAACCCTCATGTGCTAATGATTCTCTATTTTTACTTAATTATGTTATACCCCCCTTTGGAGAGAAAAGTTTTGTACAAAATCAATGAGATCAAATTCTTATTCCCATACGATGAAATCTTAGGAATTTATGTTCATGTTAAGGCCAAAGGTGCCAAAAGGTATGGGTTAAAAGGAAATCTTTTGTACAAACTATTGTTGTTTGAGATTCTAAATTGAGATATTATGATTACACCTCTACCCGCATACATTGGGGTGAGGCGGCAGGGCCGCTTTGTGTAGAATTGTGATATTGTGATTACACCTCCACCCGCATACATTGGGGTGAGGTGGCAGGGCCGTTTTGTGTAGAATTGTCATACTGAGATTACACCTCCACCTGCATACATTGGGGTGAGGCGGTAGGGCCGCTTTGTGTAGAACTTGTCGCGCCCCCTTTTTTCCTCTTTTTGATGTGGAAGTCCGGGTTTCAACATTCACGGGGTGTAATAACTCATATCCTTTTGGGAATTGGGTATTTGAAGAGTTGCCACCTAATGGATTATGGTGCGTTAGGGCACCTAGAGTGATTAACTCTTAGGTTGGTTTGCATTACCAGAGATTAGGGTAAGGGCTCGATGTAACCTCGAGGGGAAGGTGTTAGGCACCCCTCTTGATCCACAACTGTGGGTCCCGGCCAAACTTATATTCACAAATTAGTCCATTACAAGTAAACAATTGAATCAAATAGGTTGCAAGTAAAGCACGTTAGATAACTCAAGTAATAAGATTTAGACAAATTGTAAAACAAAGGTTTAAATAAAAAGGGAATCTGGTAAAGAGGGGACCTAGGTTGGTTATCCTATAGGATCACCCCACACAATGTTTGGTAAACACTCCTCAATGAGGGGCTACACATGACATTAGCGCGTAGTCATCATATCCCATATTTACCCTTGCCATCCCCTTATTGGTCATGCAAAGCGAGTGTTTGGTCAGCGATTTCTATTGTGTGCTGCTACATGTCCCTTCTTAATAGTCCTAGAGGGAGTTAGGACCTCTACCTATAGTTGGTTCTAGACGTACCCCTAAGGTTTTAAAAGGAAAAAATTCTAAGGCTGCAATCAAAAGCATTTAGGACTTTCAACACATAAAGGGAGCAATTAGATTCTCAGATTTTTCTCCGCAAACAAATACATAAGCTGCACGACTCAAGCACAGTTAAGGTCTTTTATTAGACAATGTCCTAAAGCAGGATATCTAGGTGAATATGTAGAAGACAAATAACCTCTTTTAGACTCAGAAGTTATAACCCTAGCAATTGCCTATGGATTTTTAAAGCCGGTTAGGAATCAGAAAACATTAAGCAATAGAAACAGTTTCAGAGATGCAGTTTTGAAAATGCCCTAAGGGCTTGCCTATACGCGGAGTACTGATGTCTATACTAATACAGAAACAAAGCAGGTTTTGAAATGGACTCCTTTAATACCTATAGGCATGATATCTAATGAGATTGAGGCAATTTGAAAGAACTTGTTTCAGGAAATACTTAATCCTTAATAAAACCAATTCAGAAATGAACTAGGCTTGATCAAGTTGACTTATTTAGACTAAATTAGACTGAAAGGTAGATTTCGAATATCATTCCCTATAGGCATGATATCTAAGTGTAATACTGATTTTAACGATTTGCAGGCATGGAAACATACATAACACTCGTTAAACCAGAATCTGAATTAAGTCCTATAGGCATGTCATCTATAAGTTAATCTGATTTTTTAAGACATTGAAAGCATGATTCTTATTATAAAATTATTCGAATCCTATAGGCATGGTTTCTTGACGTGACAAGATGTGGAACTTTATAAACATAGTTTCTACTTAGTAGAACAAACAAATTTAAAAGTAAAGTCCTATGATCATGATTTCTATTTAGTAGAGTAAACGGATTTTAAAAGTAAGGTCCTAGGAGCATGATTTCTAATAAGTAGAGCAAACAGATTTAAAAGTAAAGTCCTAGGAGCATGATTTTCTACCCGTATTACCCCATAAGCATGTATCTACCCACCCTTTTCACTAAAACCCCCAATATTTTTTTGCAAGTTATTACAAACCAATGAATGAATTTCACAAGTAAATAAAAAAAATCAAGAAGCTATTCTATAGGGAGCCTTCAATTAGGCCCAGATTCCCCAAAGCCTCCAGTGACCTCATATGCCTCAATTCCATAGACAATGACATAGTTTAGGTGCATCAAAGTTCCCTAAGGATCTCAAGAATCTCGGGCAGTGCTTACACCTAGACTTGGTAACCAAGAATTGAGCAAGTGCAGTGTGGAAGGGCCAACATCAGTATGCCAGAGTTCAGAGGGTTCTCAAGAGGATCCCAAGGCAGTACACATACTGGAGGGGGCAGAAATTATTGACTAAGAGTAGAGTGAAAGTGATTTACACAAGTTGAGGGGTTTTAGTAAAAGTTGTATTAGGACAGAGACTGTTTGAAAAAGAGATTGGAGTAGTTAACAAAGTCCAAACACCTTAGGATAAGTTCATACACAGCCAGGAGTCACAACATCAAGGCAGGTTTGGTGGTCACAAACATGGGTAAAGGGGGTTTGGGAATACATAGGACACATAAGTAAGCAAAGACCTGGTAATTAATATAGTAATGCCCAGAAGCAGCTAACTAGACATAGTCACACAATCAGACATAAAGAACAGACTCACATGCAGGGGGATAGGGATTTAGGGAATTCATGGTGGTAAATATATAACAAGTAAGAGATGATTGATCATGCTAAAAAACAAACAGAAGGGGAAATATACTGATCTTAAGGGAGGGGAAGACATGATGACATGCTAATAATGTAACCCTCAACTACAAGTTTCACAACCAAAACCACAAATAGAAGCAAACTAAAAACAAGATGAACAGAAACAATAAGAGAATCGTATTGTTGTTGGAACTTTGAATTGAAACTAGGACATATCAGTAAAGAGGATTGTGAGCAGAATGAAAGAACAAGAGAACACAAATGGTTAGCCTTGGCTTGTAGCTGGCTAACTTAAAGTAGTAGCAAGTAGCACGAGAGAGAGCGGAATTTTTTAAGTGTGGGAGGTAGTTTTGAACCAAGAGTTCATGTCTGAATGTGTTAATGAGAGAGCATATATATAGTTTGAAACTAGGTAGAATAATAAGGTAAGAATAAAAATCAAGTAGTAATTATGGAACTAGGTATCAATTAGTATAAAATTAGTAGAAGTACTCCCTTAATTAAGGGAGTTAATTTCAAATGGTAAAGACAAATAAGGAAAGAGATCACATAAGACTGGAATATAACACATAAGGAAATAGTTTCAACATAGTGCAAGTATAGAACATGTAATTAAGGCTATGTACATAATATCCCAATTAGGGAAATAACATAAGAGTCGGTTGACAGCATAGTCGACCATAAAATAAGGAAAGGAAAACAACTTAGAAGCTGAAAATCAGTAGAGAATATTACAAGAGATTAGA
Organism: Nicotiana sylvestris; assembly: GCF_000393655.2. NCBI lineage: Eukaryota > Viridiplantae > Streptophyta > Magnoliopsida > Solanales > Solanaceae > Nicotiana > Nicotiana sylvestris. Next base: position 75,115,719 of record NC_091068.1, on the reverse strand, counting down.
AGGATATCAATCATAAGGAATCAAGGACTCCGATGGACAATAGTACTGATTTAGGGGGGGAATTACCATAAATATCTATGAACAAATGGAATAAACACACGATAGGCAAAAAGAGGCAAAAATCAGAAACCCTAATAGCACAGTAGGGTAAAAATCACACAAAATCCGGGATTCGCATGGAACATAGTACTGATTAGAGGAGTTTAACAGAAAAAACATATTAGAGGAGAAAAAAGAAAAAAAATTAGAAAACCTAATGAGCATAGTAGGGTAAAATCACAGAAAACTCAGGGATTCATGAGAAACAAGCAAGCATATAGATTAAATGAACAAATCAGCAAATACAGACTCAAAACCTAGGGTTAAGATCAAGAACTAGGGTTTTCACATAGACGAGTTGAAAAAGGAGTAGAAACATAGAATCAGTCGAGATATACAAAGGATAAAGGTTTAAACATAAAGAAAAATCGGTTTAAACAAGTGGAAAAGAAACTCCGAGAAACCCTAACTTTAAAGAAAGTAAAAACAACTTGAAGTCGATGATTTTTCAAAAGAGGTTCGAGAACAGTGTAAAACATAGAAGTAACAGACTCGAATCGTTTAAAAATGGCACAGATCTAAGAGATACAAACGAAAATTAGGGTTTCAAAAGAAACCTAAATAGAGATGGAAGAACCTACTTAAAACTTCAAAGATCTAACAAATATAGTGTGACTTTGCCCAAAATCAAACCGGATAAGCCATGACCAGCCAAAACAGCAACCCTAGATACAAGTCGGCATGGCCCAGGGCCCTTGAAGGCCTCAGAGAGGATGAGCAGGGCAATGGAGGAGCCATTGGAGGCTTGGGGTTAAAGAGTGGTCGCCGGAGAAGACCGGAGAAGGGAGGCGGTTGAAAAGGATTTAGGGTTAGGTTAGGAGAGAGGAGACGAGAGGTTTCAGAGGCGGTGGGCTTTGAGGAATGAATAGGTAAAGGAAAGGGATCGTATGGACCATTGATCTAGGAGATCAACAGCCAGGATTTGATCGGGTAGATGGGTTTCAGGTTTGGGTAAGCGTATATAGGGTCTGGGTCGGGTAATTTGGTAGGAAATTGGGCTGGGGTTGGGTTCAATTTAGGCTACAATTGAAAGCCAAATCTGGCTAAAATTTAAATAGCCACTTTTCCCTATTTAATTTATAATAAGTAATAAACAATTTCTGAAAAATAATTTTCTATACAAAAATTATTTAAAATATGTAATTATCATTTTAAAAATATAGGGACCAATTTTATGCATATAAAATGTAAGTATACATTAAATGGGCTAACATTTCAATTATATGCAATTTAGCTTAAAAATACCAAATGCAATTATAAAAATGCATGAAAAATATATAAACCATATTTGTGTACAATTATATAAATTAAATGAATAAATCATCATAATAATAATTTGGGAAATAATTATTGGGATTTTATGAGTAAAAGGGAAGGAAATAAATCAATTTAAATCCTTAAAATTATGGGAAAACTTATAAGAACCTTGTGCATGCTTATATATGCATATATATGTTATTTCAAAGGTATTTAGGCATATAAAAAATATGTAGGAAAAAATTGGGTATCAACAACTGCCCCTCTTTACCCAGGAAGGATGAAAGAGTTTTCGGGTAAAGAAATGATGGCCAATTTTGACCGGATGGGATGTTTTGAAAGACAGAGGCCAAACTTTGGTTTTCAAACTGCCTACATATCCCTGATTTTATAGGAATCAGGGCATGTGTAGTTCTGTATTCACCCACGGAGTAGGCCGATGAAATTATTGCAAGAACGGACACGAGATGCGGAAGCGGCTATGGTGTGCGGTTAAGGCTCGGGAAAGTTGGAGGGAACTGGAGCGAGATTGCTTTTGCTGGGATAGCGGTTGCTTACTGGTTATCTGTAGATAAAAGATGTCACAAACGTATTTGCAAAAATTTAAACATGATGCAGATTCCCTTTAGACCATGAAGGTTATCTTCGGACGGTTAAAGATGACATCCTTGGACATGATGTCCTAGGTCATGAATTGTTTAGTAAGGGATTCGCAGGCCATGAAATGGTATTCTTGGGCCATGAAAATGGTGTCTCTAAACCATGACGCCTTTTAATAATGATATGCAAGTTCGAGAGATACCCAGGCCATGGCATGGTGTCTTCCGGCTATGAGAATGATGCCTTTAGACTATGATGCCTTCGAATAGATTGGCGATGTTTCAGCCCATGATATGCAATAATATGATGCAACAAGACAAGGCTTAGTCTTGTGAAATGGAGGGCAGAGCTTAGCCCAATTGAAAAACAAATAGATAGTAGTAGAAATAGAGCAATATTTGTGCAAAGAGGGACACTGCCTAGTCCCCTGCAAGTGGGGAAGCAAGGATTAGCCTTATGCAAATTAGAAGCCAAGGACTAGACTCATTCAAATATGGAGTCAAGGATTAGACTCATGCAAGTATGGAGTCAAGGACTAGGCTCATGCAAATATGGAGGCAAGGATTAGCCGCATGCGATATAGAGTCAGAGATTAGACTCATGCAAGTATGGAGTCAAGGATTAGACATATGCGAATATGGAGGAAAGGGTTAGCCTCATGCAAATATGGAGTCAGGGATTAGACTCATGCAAATATGGAGTCAAGGATTAGACTCATGCAAACGTGAAGTCAGAGATTAGACTCATGCAAATGGGAGGCAAGGGTTAGCCTTATGCAAATATGGAGTCGGGGATTAGACTCATACAGATATGGAGTCAAAGATTAGACTCATGCAAACGTGGAGTCAGAGATTAGACTCATGCGAATATGGAGGCAAGGGTTAGCCTCATGCAAATATGGAGTCAGGGATTAAACTCATGCAGATATGGATCCTAGGATTAGACTCATACAAATGTGGGGGATAGGGATTAGTCTCATGCAAAGAGCGAATAACAGATAAGGGTAGTATATGTCTTAGCTGGAGATATGTTCGGTGTCTGATGGTCGGATGTATGATGAATTTGCCATATGTATACATGTTTTGCGAATGCTACTGTTACGTCAAATGTGCCTGTATTCAAAGAAAAATCATAAGTTTTATGAGGAGAGGTTGGCTCTTGCTTCGTTTGCCGGCCTTGCTCTGCTCTGCTTTGGAAGCCCCCTTCGAGTTCCCCTAGGTAGTGCCTGACTGTTATGAAAATAGAATTTTTGACAAATATGCAATCATTGATAAAAAAATATAATTGTTTTGGAAGCGTATTGATATATCAAGTAATTTGTGATGAACTAGTGACTGTGACACATTTCAAAGGCATTGCAGCTCTCTTATGTTGAAATTTTGAGGGTCCTCCTCAAAATTTTGCCCAAGTTTGGTAGATGATTTTTAACATTTTGCAGATGGCGGACCCTGCTGAATCTTCTTCAAAATTTTGAGAATCCTTCTCAAAATTCTGCCCCAGTTTGACTGATTACTGACTTCCTAGCATGTGATGGCGCTGGCTGGACTTGCTTCGGAGTTTTGCAAAATTCTTCCCTAGTTTTTGATTTTGGGGGAAATGAAAATTTTATTATGATATTATCGAACCCATAAGACTGCCTACGTATCCACTCTTAAAGGGAAATCAGGTCAAGTGTAGTTCCATTATATCAGAAAAGAAATGTGAAATAATCTAGGCATAATATCTCTTGACTGCGTCTGAATTGATTGGTTTTTGCCAAATTTCCCCATCCATTTCTGCAAGTATGAGTGCTCCTCCTATCAGAATAGTGTGAACCATGTACAGACCTTGCCATTTGGGAGAGAATTTCCATTTGGATTCATCTTGATACGGGAAGATTTTCTTCAATACCAACTGCCCTGGTGAAGCGACTGATATAATCGAGACGTCCTAGGAAGCTCATCACGTCCTTTTTGCTCCTAGGTGGCGGTAACTCCTGAATAGCTTTGACTTTAGATGGATCGAGCTCGATCCCTCGCCGACTGGCAATGAATTCCAGTAACTTTCCTGCGGGGACCCCGAATGCACACTTTGCAGGGTTCAACTTCAAATTGTACCTCCTGAGCCTGTCGAAGAACTTCCTCAAGTCTGCTATTTTATTTGCGGCCCTTTTGGATTTGATAATGATATCGTCCACATACACCTCTATTTCTTTGTGTATCATATCATGGAAGATGGTTGTCATGGCTCTCATGTAGGTGGCCCCAGCGTTCTTCAAACCGAATGGCATCATCTTATAACAATATACACCCCACGGTGCAATGAAAGTTGTCTCCTCTGCTTCTTCTTCATCCATCCAGATCTGGTGATAACCCGCGAAGTAATCTACGAAGGATTGGAGTTCATTCTTGGTGCAATTATCGATCAGAATGTGTATATTTGGTAGTGAGAAGTCGTCCTTAGGACTTGCTCTGTTTAAATCACGATATTCAACACATACTCTGCCTTCCCATCCTTCTTCGGAACTGACACAATGTTGTCAACCAGGTTGGATATTCAACCACCCTGAGAACTTTGGCTTTGATGTGCTTGGTAACTTCCTCCTTGATTTTCAAACTCATGTCTGGTTTGAGTTTTCTGAGTTTCTCCTTGACTGGTGGACACATGAGATTAGTAGGAAAGTTGTGACCCACTATGGAAGTGCTCGAACCAGTCATGTCATCATATGACCATCCGAATATGTCCTCCTATTCTTTTAGGAAACGAATGTAATCTCCCTTCTCTGTTGGTGACAAGTGAATGCTGATGCGGGTCTCCTTGATGGTCTCGGCATCTCCCAAATTTACTGCTTCAGTCTCGTCCAGATTGGACTTAGGCTTATTCTCAAAAATTTTAACCTCCCTGACAATTTCCTCAGGTATCTCGTCTTCTTCCTCTAAATCACTATTCTCATGTTGTGTTGCCTCATTAAATGTCATAGTCACTGGTTCATCAGGAAAAGCAATAATGGCGGAAAGGAAAAGTTTAAAGATAGTAGTGAATAATAAAGAGCAAATGCATTTGATTAAAACTTGATAAATTGTTCAAACAAATCACGACTCGATGAATCGAGCATTTATTTTGAAACAAGTAAAGATTAAAATGAAACTACAGGAAATTTGTAAATGCCTAAAACGGCTATAGAGGTAAATCCTGCCAAAAGGGTTAAGACCTTACCCCCACCAGACTCGACTATTTATACATTTATGATCAACATATCGGCATTTAGTTCTCCAAATTAATGCATAGAACGTGGTTGCATCCGTTGGGATTATAGAAAACTCGATGGACTTTGGATAAGGCTTATCTTAAAAGATCATTATGTGGACAACATAACTGATCCGACTAAGTTTGACCATTATGCATGCACAATTTAAATAGAGTAAGGTTTCTATGGGGTTTTAGACTGATACGCTCAAGCGGACAACTTGAGGGGGAAGGCACGGAACCGTCGACTGCACCGCTGATCGACTGGGTTTACCACAAATAAGCCTTTCCGAATTTAAGGGTAGTAAATAGGAAGAGTGCAACCGCTTATTAAAGCGTTGCTATAGGATTTGATACGCACGAGTGGAATATGATGTGGAGCATGATATATGCAGCAATAAATAGCATGTAGTCAAGTATTTTCACGTAGGAAAAATAAATACAATATTTAAATAATTGAAAGACAGTTATAGGGAAAAGGAAATAAAGAGACAAGTCAGTTTTAGGGCAACAAAGAAATCATAAATGCTTGAAAAATAGATAGTTAAATTCAAATGAGGGAGAATGGTCCGGGATAAGCATGTTTGGACTAATTTGTAAAATACAAGTTTGTTATGGTACGAGCCTAAAGGTATCACCAGCAGAATCGCCATGCTGTTGCGCCCTTTTTTTTCCTCTTTTTGACGGGGAAGTCCGGGTTTCGACATTCACGGGGTGTAATGACTCATCTCCTTTTGGGAATTGGGTATTTGAAGAGTCGCCACCTAACAGATTATGGTGCGTTAGGGCACCTAGAACGATTAACTCTTAGGTTGGTTTGCATTGCCAGAGATTAGGGTAAGGGCTCGAAGTAACCTCGAGAGGAAGGTGTTAGGCACCCCTCTTGGTCCACAACTGTGGGTCCCGGCTGAACTTATATTCACAAATTAGTACATTGCAAGTAAACAGTTGAATCAAATAGGTTGCAATTAAAGCATGTTAGATAACTTAAGTAATAAGATTTAGACAAATTGTAAAACAAAGGTTTAAATAAAAAGGGAATCTAGTAAAGAGGGGTCCTAGGTTGGTTATCCTATAGGATCACCCCACACAATGTCCGGTAAACACTCCTCAATAAGGGGCTACATGTGACATTAGCGTGTAGTCATCATATCCCACATCTACCCTTCCCATCCCCTTATTGGTCATGCAAAGCAAGTGTTTGGTCAACGATTTCTATTGTGTGCTGCTACCCGTCCCTTCTTAATGGTCCTGGAGGGAGTTAGGACCTCTACCTATAGTTGGTTCTAGACGTACCCCTAAGGTTTTAAAAGGCGAAAATTCTAAGGCGACAATCAAAAACATTTAGGACTTTCAACACATAAAGGGAGCAATTAGACGCTCAGAGTTTCCTTCTCAAACAAACACATAAGCCGCATGACTCAAGCACATTTAAGATCTTTTATTAGACAATGTCCTAAAGCAGGATATCTATGTCACGACCCTAAACCCAGACCCGGTCGTGATGGTGCGTCTCATAAGACAAGGCCATCCAACACTTTCCCATTTCAATTTTAAACAATTAACAATAAGAATTAGGCCAAAACATAATAAATAATCCAAAAGTAAGCACTTAACAGAATAGTTTACAGAAAATAAACCCAATGCAGCCCGATATCAGAGTGTCACTAGTCATGAGCATCTACCAATTCTAATACAAGTCTGAAAAGTCTACAAAGCTATTAAAGAATAATTGAAAAGAGATGAGATAAGGGGGATAAACACGGGACTGCGGTCGCCAAAAAGCTACCTCGTGAACTCTGAAGTTTGCCGGGAGCTCTCAACTCTCGCTAGCAGGATCAGCAACGCCTGAATCTGCACACGGGGTGCGGGGAGTAAAGTGAGTATTCCAACTCAATGAGTAATAATCATAAATAAAGACTGAAAACAAGAAATCACGTAAGGCACATTACAGGCTATAATGAAACAGTAAAACCAGTAGAAACAGTAAAGTAGTGATAATGTGTAAAGTCATTTTTAATTAAGTTCAAACTTCATGAAATGTCTTTTTAACAATTAAGCAGGTAAATGACAGACAAATAAGACAGATAAGCACATAAAGGATTGTCTCTCGGACACAATGTCAACAATACCAGCCCTCGGGCTATCTCTCACATCACAATGGATACCCGCGCTCACTGGGGGTGTGCAAAATCCTGGAGGGGTCCCTTACGGCCCAAGCGCAACATCAAGCCATCTTATAGAATCATCACTAGGCCCTCTGCCTCATATCAATAAGCCACCTCGTGGCGTACATATTTCAGGTCCCCGGCCTCATAATCATAATCAGTGTTTTCTCACAACATAGGCCTTCAGCCTTACTCAGTCAGAATCTCACAGCCACTCGGGCAATAATAAAACATAGTTCTCAGCCCAAAATATCATTTAAGTGTTAAAACGGAGTAAACATGACTGAGTTATGAAAAACAGTAGAATATATCATGATTGAGTTCAAGTATAAAGTCAAAACAGTAAGGAAATATCTATAAAAATCCCCTAAGGGTTTAAATAGTTGGCACGAAGCCCAAATATGGTATTCAGCCCAAAATATGATGATAGCAAATAGTTTTCAGTCAAATACGCGGTAAAACAGTTATTCGGGACGGACTAAGTCACAATCCCCAACAGTGCATGACCCCACGCTCGTCATCTAGCGTGTGCGTCACCTTAATATGTCACAACGATGTGCAACCCGGTTTTCATACCCCCGGGACATCATTTACAATCATTAATCACTTCAGTCTGGTCTAAACTCTAGCCCGCGATGCCTTTGCCCTTTGAATCGGCCTTCACTCGCATTGAATCTATCCAAAATCAGAATCACGACATCAAAATATACTAAAGGAACGAAGACCAAGCGAAAAAAATCAATTTATAGCATAAATCCTGAAATTACCAAAACCCGACCCCCAAGCCCACGTCTCGGATTCCGGTAAAAATTACATCAATAGATTACTTATCACTCCCCAAGTTCATTCATACCAAAAGCATCAAAATCCAACCACAAACGACCCCTAAAATCCCAAATTCTAGGTCTCCAATTTCAAGCCCTAGTTCTTCCATTTTAGGCTTAGATCCCATGATTAATTAGGTAGATTTCACATTAGAATCGAGTTTTAGGTCCATGAATCTTACCTCCAAGTGATTCTCCTTGAATCCCTCTTCAATCCTCTCTAAAAAGCTCCAAAAATGATCAAAAATGGTGGAAATAAACCCCAAAATCGCAGACAAGACAACTATTTAAACATTCTGCCCATGCCTGAAATCCTTCTTCACGAACGCAGTCAACGCCTTGTGTTCGCGAAGCACAATCCAACGTTGACCAAATTCCTCTATGCGGACGCGGTCCACTTCACGCGAACGCGATGACCAAACACCCAGCCCTTCGCCAATGCGAAGCCTTCCTCGCAAACCCGAAGGCTTAAATCCCAGCTTTCATCAACTGACCCTTTGCGAACGCGAGGACCAACTCGCGAACGCAAAGGTCATTTCTCTGCAACAATGATTTGCAATTCCAAACATCATAAAATGGTCCGATTAACCACCCGAAACTCACTCGAGGCCATCGGGACGTCAACAAAACATACCAACATATCCCATAACCTTATTCAAACTTGTATCAATCTTCAAAACACCTCAAACAACAACGAATCAAAACAAAACACATCGGATTCAAGCCTAAGTTTCCAAAATCTTTCGAATTTCGCTTTTGATCAAAAACCTAACCAAACCACATCCGAATGACCTGAAATGTTGCACACACATCCTAAATGACACAACAGAACTACTTCAACTCTCAGAATTCTATTCCAACCCCTATATCAAAATCTCACCTATCAACCAGAAAACACCAAAAATCTAATTTTGCCAATTCAAGTCTAAATCTACTTCGGACCTCCAAAACACATTCTGATCACGCTCCTAAGTCCCAAATCACCTCCTGAAGCTATCTGAATCATCGAAACTCACACCCGATCCCTCTAACACATAAGTCAACATCAGGTTGACCTTTCCAACTTAAACTTCTTCAAAAGAGACTAAGTGTCTCAAACCTTACCAAATCCTTTCCGAACCCGAACCAACCAAGAGTATCACTCACAGAACCGATAGACAAAGCATTAAGAAGCAGAAATGGGAAAAACGGAGTGGTAACTCATAAGATGACTGGCCGGGTCGTCATATCCTCCCCAACTTAAGCAAACGTTCGTCCTCAAACGAGTCAAGAAACATACCCGAAGCCTCAAATAGGTGAGGATATCTGCTCCGCATCCCCCATACGGTCTCCCAGGTGGCCTCCTCCACGGGACGACCTCTTTATTGCACTTTCCCTGAAGCTATATCCTTTGATCTCAACTTTCGAACCTGGCGACCCAAAATAGCTACTGGCTCATCATAGGTCAAATCACCATCCAACTGAACCGTGCTGAAATCCAGAACATGAGACGGATCCCCAATATACTTCTGGAGCATAGAAATATGAAATACTAGATGCATACTCGACAAGCTGTGTGGCAAAACAAGCTCATAAGCCACCTCCCCAATGCTCCGAAGCACCTCAAAACGCCCAATGAACCGAGGACTCAGTTTACCTTTCTTTCCAAATCTCATGACATCCTTCATGGGTGAAACCTTCAACAGAACCTTCTCACCAACCATGTAGGTCACATCCCGAACATTCCTATCAGCATAACTCTTTTGCCTTGACTGCGCTGTACGAAGCCTCTCCTGAATTACCTTCACTTTTTCTAAAGCATCCTGCACTAAGTCTGTCCCCAATAGCCTAGCCTCACCCGGCTCAAACCAACCAACTGGAGATCTAAACCGCCTCCCATACAAAGCCTCATATGGAGCCATCTGAATACTCGACTGGTAGTTGTTGTATTAAGCAAACTCTGCAAGCGGTTACAACTGATCCCATGGCCCTCCAAAATCAATGACACAAGCACGCAACATGTCCCCCAATATCTGAATAGTACGCTCGGACTATCCGTCCATCTAAGGGTGAAAAGTTGTGCTCAACTCAACCTGAGTAATCAACTCTCGCTGCATAGACCTCCAAAACTGCAAAGTAAACTGATTGCCCCTATCTGAAATGATGGAAACTGGGACACCATGCAAACGAACAATCTCCTGGATATAGATCTTAGCCAACTGCTCCGAAGAATAGGTAGTACATATAGGAATGAAGTGTGCGGACTTGGTCAGCCAATCCACAATCACCCAAATAGCATCGAACTTCTTCAAAGTCCGTGGAAGTCCAACTACAAAGTCCATAGTGATCCGCTCCCACTTCCAATTTAGAATATCCATCTGCTGAAGCAAGCCACCCGGTCTTTGATGCTCATATTTCACCTGCTGGGAATTGAGACACCGAGCTACAAATCCTACAATGTCTTTCTTCATTCTCCTCCACCAATAGTGCTGCCTCAAATCCTGATACATCTTTACGGCACCTGGGTGAATGGAATACCGCGAGCTATGGGCCTCCTCCAGAACCAACTCTCGAAGCCCATCCATATTGGGCACACAAATCCGGCCTTGCATCCTCAACACCCTACTATCACCAATGGTCACATCTCTGGCATCATCATGCTAAAATCTGTCCTTGAGGACAAGAAAATGCAGATCATCATACTGGCACTCTCTGATGCGATCATATAAAGAAGACCGAGAGACAACACAAGGCAATACCCGACTAGGCTCCGAAATATCTAACCTCACGAACCGATTGGCCAAGGCCTGAACATCAACTGCAAGAGGTCTCTCCCCAACTGGAATATATGTCATCCCATACTCACCACCTTTCGGCTCAAAGTATCGGCCACCACATTGGCCTTCCCCAAATGGTACAATATAGTGATATCATAATCCTTAAGCAACTCCAACCATCTCCGCTGCCTCAAATTAAGATCCTTATGCTTGAACAAGTCCTGGAGGCTACGATGATCAGTAAACACCTCACAAGACAAACCATACAGATAGTGCCTCCAAATCTTCAATGCGTGAACTATGGCAGCTAACTCAAAATCATGAACGAGGTAGTTCTTCTCATGGGGATTCAACTGACGAGAAGCATAAGCAATAACTCTACCCTCCTACATCAATACACAACCAATACCAACTTTTGAAGCATCACAATACACGGTATATAAACCTGAAGCTGATGGCAAAACTAACATTGGAGTCGTGGTCAAGGCTGTCTTGAGCTTTTGAAAACTCTCCTCACACTCGTCTGACCATACAAATGAAGTACCCTTCTGAGTTAACTTGGTCAAGGGCGATGTGATAGATGAGAATCCCTGAACAAACCGGCGATAATAACCCGCCAAACCAAGAAAGCTGCGAATCTCTGTGGCTGAGGACGGTCTGGGCCAACTCTAAACTACCTCTATCTTCTTCGGATCAATTTGAATACCCTCACTGGACACCACGTGCCCCAAGAAAGTCACTGAACTGAGCGAAAACTCACACTTGGAGGATTTTGCATAAAGCTTCCCCTCCCTCAATCTCTGCAACACAACTCTCAAATGCTCCATATGCTTCTACTGACTATGCGAATACACCAGGATATCTTCAATGAAGACTATGACAAACGAGTTGAGATAAGGCCGGAATATAATGTTCATCAAATGCATGAACGTTGTTGGGGCATTGGTCAGCCCAAAAGACATTACCAAGAACTCATAATGACCATATCGGGTACTGAAAGTTGTCTTAAGAATATTCGAGTCCCTGATCTTCAACTGGTGATAACCTGAATGGAGATCAATCTTGGAGAACACTCTCGCTTCCTAAACCTGGTCGAATAAATCATCAATTCGAGGCAAAGGATACTTGTTCTTAGCTGTTACTTTGTTCAATCGCTTATAATCAATGCACATCCTCATAGTGCCATCCTTCTTCTTCACAAATAGAACCAGTTTACCCCAAGGTGACACACTAGGCCAAATGAACCCCTTATCAAGGAGTTCCTGAAGCTGCTGCTTTAGCTCCTTCAACCTCGCTGGTACCATACGATACAGTGGAATAGAAATGGGTTGAATGTCTGGTACCAAGTCAATACCAAAATCAATATCTCTTTCTGGTGGCATGCCTAGCAGGTCTGCAGGAAACACATCGGGAAAATCCCCCACAATTGGAACAGAATCAATACTGGGAGTCTCTGCATCGACATCCCTCACAAAGGCTAGATATGAAAGAAAACCCTTTCCGACCATACATTGGGCTTTCAAGAATGAGATTACTCTACTAGGAACATAATCAGTCAAACCTTGCCACTCAATCTGTGGCACACCCGGTATAGCCAATGTCATTGTCTTAGCATGATAGTCCAGAATAGCACGACACGGAGATAACCAATCCATGCCCAAAATAACATCGAAATCCACCATATATAATAGTAAAAGATATACTCGGGTCTCTAGACTCCCAATAGTTACCACATACGACCGGTACACACGGTCTACAATAATAGTATCGCCCACGGGGGTAGATACATGAACAGGTGAAACAAGAGACTCACAGGGCGTACCCAAATAACGAGCAATGTATGATGACACATAAAAAAAGATGGAACCGGGATCAAATAATATAGAGGCATTTCTGTGACAGACTGAAACAATATCTGTAATGACAGCATTAGAAGCAATATCATCGGGTCTAGCTGGAACTGCATAGAAACGGGCCTGACCGTCACCTGATCGGCGTCCCCCTCTGGGACGACCTCTAGCTGACTGACCTCCACTCCTAGCTGGCTGGGTGGGTGATGATGAAGTAACTGGCGCTGAAGCCGATAACTGAACCCTCTGCTGATATGGACCCGCAAGACGACGAGGGCATTGCCTTCACATATGGCCCATCTCTCCACACTAATAACAACTCCTGAATGTTGGAGAAGGGGACTGAAGGAAACCCTTCGCACTGACATGACTAGTAGATGCACCTAGCATAGAAGAGCCCCGAACTAATGGAGCACGGGACGAACTCTGATTTGGAAGGGCACTTAGTGATGACTGGCCTTGATGAGAACTATGAGAACCATGACCCGATGACGCCCCACAATAACCTGGGCGAGGTGGCTAAGCATGCCTGAATGGACAGCCTCTGCCGTGCTGAAACTGACCTCTCGAAGGATCACCACTACAACTACCAGATCCTCGAGGCTTCTTGTCCTCCCTCTTCTCTCACTTTTGGCGATGAACAGACTCAATCTCACGGGAAATATCCTCCTCGAAATTAGCACCAGTCACCCTCTCCTTGGTCATGAGAATACAAAGCTGATAAGTGAGGCTATAAACAAACCTCCTAATCCTCTCTCTATTAGTTGGAACCAACCAAATACCATGGAGAGCTAACTCGAAGAACCTCATCTCATATTGCATCATAGTCATCTCTCCCTGACGCAACCACTCAAACTACCTACGCAGCTCCTCTCGACGAGACTGCGGCACATACTTCTCTAAAAAGAGAACGGAGAATTGCTGCCAGATAAGGGGTGCTGCACCAACAGGCCTACGCCTCTCAAAAGTCTCCCACCAAGTGAAGGAAACTCCAGAAAACTGATAAGTAGTGAAAGCGACCCCGCTGGTCTCTAGAATACCCGTTGTACGAAGCATCCTCTAACACTTATCAAAGAAACCCTAGGCATCCTCACCCTCTGCACCACTGAAGGTCGGAGGCTGAAGTCTACCAAACCTCTCCAACCTACGCTGCTCGTCCTCTGGCATGACAGGAACTATGTAGCCCTGAGCAGCTGCAACCGATTGGGTTGGATGTCCCCCCGGCATCTAAAGTCCCTGCACGACCTGCTCAGGTGTGCGAGCGGCAGGAGTCTCATTGCCTCCCCCGGTCTGAGAAGTAGTTGTGGGTGTAGTAACTGAGACCCCCTAAGCTAGGCTAGTGCAAACTAATAGAATTTGAGCCAAGGCCTCCTGAAGTCCCGGAATCACAATGGTCATAGTTGGTGCCTGAGCTGGTGCGTCCACAACTGGGACCTGCTCCTGAACTGGGGCAGTTGGTGGATCTGCAGTTTCTGCCCTAGCTATTGTGCGGGCCACACCTCTACCCCTACTGTGACCACGACCGTGTCATCGGCCTCTTGTGGCCACAGCTGGTGGTACTGGTGGTCATCCATCTGTGAGAGAATAGAACGACAGAAGTTTAGTACTCGGATCAACAAATTTGCACGACAAGAATCTCAAGAATATGAAGTGTTTCCTAAAGGTTCTACAACCTCTCAAGGGTAAATACAGACGTCTCTGTACTGATCCGCGAGACTCTACTAAACCTGCTCATGACTCGTGAGACCTATGTAACCTAGGCTCTAATACCAACTTGTCATGACCCTAAACCCAGACCCGGTCGTGATGCCACCTCTCGTGAAGACAAGGCCAGCCGACACTTCCCCATTTTAGTTTTAAAAAATTAACAATAAGAATTAAGTCTAAAACGTAATAAATAATCCAAAAGTAAGCACTTAAAAGAACAGTTTGCGGAAAATAAACCCAACGCAGCCTGATATCGGCGTGTCACTAATCATGAGCATCTACCAATTCTAACATAAGTCTGAAAAGTCTACAAAGCTATTACAAAATAACTAAAAAGAGATAGGATAAGGGGGAGAAACACGAGGCTGCGGACGCCAAACAGCTACCTCGTGAACTCCGAAGTCTGCCGGGAGCTCTCAACTCTCGCTAGTAGGATCAGCAACGCCTGAATCTGCACATGGGGTTCAGGGAGTAAACTGAGTACTCAGACTCAGTAATTAATAATCATAAATGAAGACTGAAAGAAAGAAATCACGTAAGGCACATTGATAATGTGAAGCAGTGATAATGTGTAAAGTCATTTTTAATTCAGTTTAAACTTCATGAAATGCCTTTTTAACAATTAAGCAGGTAAATGACAAACAAATAAGATAGATAAGCACATAAAGGATTGCCTCTCGGGCATATTGTCAACAATACCAGCCCCTCGGGCGATCTCTCACATCATAATAGGTACACGCGCTCACTGGGGGTGTGTAGATTCTTATAGGGGCCCCTTACAGCCCAAGCGCAACATCAAGCCATCTTGTGGCATCATCTCTAGGTCATCAGCCTCATATCAACAAGGCACCCCGTGGCATACATATCTCAGGCCCTCGGCCTCATAATCATAATCAGTGTTTCCTCACAACATAGGCCATCGGCCTTACTCAGTCAGAATCTCACAGCCACTAGGGCAACAGTAAAACATAGTGCTCAACCCAAAATATCATTTAAGTGTTAAAGCAGAGTAAATATGGATGAGTTATAAAAAACAGTAGAATATAGCATGATTTAGTTCAAGTATAAAGTCAAAACAGTGAGGAAATATCAATAAAAATCTCCTAAGGGTTCAAATAGTTGGCACGAAGCCCAAATATGGCATTCAACCCAAAATATGTTGATAGCAAATAGTTTTCAGTCAAATACGCGGTAAAATAGTCATTTGGGACGGACTAAGTCACAATTCCCAACAGTGCACGAATCCACGCTCATTATCTAGCATGTGTGTCACCACAATATGGCACAACGATGTGCAATCCGGGGTTTCATATCCTCAGGACATCATTTACAATCATTACTCACCTCAATCTGATCCAAACTCTAGCACGTGACGCCTTTGCCCCACAAATCGGCCTCCACTCGATTGAATCTATCCAAAATCAGAATCATGTCATCAAAATATGCTAAGGAAACGAAGCCCAAGCGAAAATAATCAATTTATAGCATAAATCCTGAAATTACCAAAACCCGACCCCCTGGCCCACATCTCAAATTTCAGTAAAAATCACATCAATACATTCCTTATCACTCCCCGAGTTCATTCATACCAAAAGAATCAAAATTCAACCACAAATGACCCCTCAAATCCCAAATTCTAAGTTTCCAATTTCAAGCCCTAGTTCTTCCATTTTAGGCTTAGATTCAATGATTAATTAGGTAGATTTCACATTAGAATCGAGTTTTAGGTCCTTGAATCTTACCTCCAAGTGATTCCCCTTGAATCCCTCTTCAATCCTCTTCAAAAATCTCCAAAAAATGATCAAAAATGGTGGAAAGAAACCCCAAAATCGCGGACAAAATGACTATTTAAACATTCTGCCCAGGCCTGAAATTCTTTTTCGCGAACGCGGTCAACACCTCATGTTCGCGAAGCACAATCCAACGTTGACCAAATTCCTCTATGCGAACGTGGTCCACTTCACATGAACGCGATGACCAAACACCCATCCCTTTGCGAACGCGGAGTCTTCCTCGAGAATGCGAAGGCTTAAATCCCAGCCTTCATCAACTGAGCCTTCGCGAATGCGAGGACCCACTCGCGAACGCGAAGGTCATTTCTCTGCAACACTGATCTGCAATTCAAAATATCATGAAATGGTCCGATTGACTAGCCAAAACTCACCCGAGGCCCTCAGGACCTAAACCAAACATACTAACTTATCCCATAACCTTATTCAAACTTGTACCAATCTTCAAAACACCTCAAACAACATTGAATCAACCAAAACACATCAGATTCAACCCGAAGTTTCCAAAATCTTCCGAATTCTGCTTTTGATCAAAAACAAAACCAAACCATGTCTGAATGACCTAACATTTTGCACACACATCCCAAATGACACAACGGAACTACTTCACCTCTCAGAATTCCATTCCGACCCCTATATCAAAATCTCACCTATCAACCGAAAAATGCAAAAAATCTAATTTTGCCAATTCAAGTCTAAATCTACTCCGCACATCCAAAACATATTCTGATCATGCTCCTACGTCCCAAATCACCTCCTGAAGCTATCCGAATCATCAGAAGTCACATCCAAGACCTCTAACACATAAGTCAATATCCGATTGATCTTTCCAACTTAAACTTCCTTAAAAGAGACTAAGTGTCTCAAACCTTACCAAATCCTTTCCGAACCCGAACCAATCAACCCGATCACTCACAGAATCGATAGACAAAGCATTAAGAAGCAAAAATGGAGAAAACAGAGCGGTAACTCATGAGACAACTTGTCGAGTCATCACAATCTCGGTGAATATGCAGAAGACAAATAACCTCTTTTAGACTTAGAAGTATAACCCTAGCAATTGCCTATAGATTTTCAAATCCTGTTAGGAATCAGAAAACATTAAGCAATAAAAACAGTTTCAGAGATGCAATTTTGAAAATGCCCTAAGGGCTTGCCTATACGCGGAGTACTGATGTCTATATTAATACCGAAACAAAGCAGGTTTTGAAACGGACTCCTTTAATACCTATAGGCATGATATCTAATGAGATTGAGGCAGTTTGAAAGAACATGTTTAAGGAAATACTTAGTACTTAATAAAACCAATTCAGAAATGAGCTAGGCGTGATCAAGTTAACATATTTAGACTAAATTAGATTGAAAGGCAGAATTTCGAATATGATTCCCTATAGGCATGATATCTAAGTGTGATACTGATTTTAACGATTTGCAGGCATGGAAACATACATAACACTCATTGCACCAGAATCCAAATTAAGTCCTATAGGCGAGACATCTACAAGTTAATCTAATTTTTAAGACATTGAAAGCATGATTCTTATTACGAAATTATCTGAATCCTATAAGCATGATTTCTAGAGGTGACAAGATGCAGAACTTTATAATCATGGTTTCCACTTAGTAGAGCAAACAAATTTAAAAGTAAAGTCCTATGATCATGATTTCTATTTAGTAGAGCAAACGAATTTTAAAACTAAGGTCCTAGGAGCATGATTTCTATTTAGTAGAGAAAACAAATTTAAAAGTAAAGTCCTAGGAGCATGATTTTCTACCTGTATTAACCCATAAGCATGTATCTACCCACCCTTTTCACTAAATACCCCAATATCTTTTTATAAGTTATTACAGACCAATGAATGAATTACACAAGTAAATAAAAAAAATCAAGAAGCTATTCTATAGGGAGCCTTCAATTAGGCCCAGATTCCCCATAGCCTCCAATGACCTTATATGCCTCAATTTCATAGACAATGACATAGTCTAGGTGCATCAAAGTTCGCTAAGGATCTCAAGGATCCCGGCCAATGCTTACACCTAGACTTGGTAACAAAGAATTGAACAAGTGCAATATGGAAGGGCTAGCCTCGATATGCCAGAGTTCAGAGGGTTTTCAAGAGGATCCCAAGGCAGTACACATACTGGAGGGGACAGAACTTATTGACTAAGAGTAGAGAGAAAGTGATTTACAGAAGTGGGGAGGTTTTAGTAAAAACTGTATTAAAACAAAAGTCTTTTTGAAAGTAATTTAGTAAAGCAATAGAAACTGTTTGAAAAAGAGATAGAAGTAGCTAACAAAGTCCAAACACCTTAGGATAAGTTCATACATAGCCAGGAGTCACAACATCAAGGCAGGTTTGGTGGTCACAAATTGGGGTAAAGGGGGTTTGGGAATACATAGGACACATAATTAAGCAAAGACCTAGGAATTAGGATAGTCATGCCCAAAAGCAGCTAACTAGACATAGTCACAAAATCAAACATAAAGAACAGACTCACATATAGGGGGGGATAGGGATTTGGGGAATTCATGGTGGTAAGCGTATACCAAGTAATAGATGATTGGTCATGCTCAGAAACAAATAGAAGGGGAAATATACCGATCTCAAGGGAGGGGAAGACATGATGACATGATAATAATGTAACCCTCAACTACAAGTTTCACAACAAAACTACAAATAGAAGCAAACTAGAAACAAGATGAACTAAACCAATAAGAGAATCATATTTTTGTTGGAATTTTGAATTGAAACTAGGACATATCAGTAAAGAGGATAGTGAGCAGAATGAAAGAACAAGAGAACACAAATGGTTAGCCTTGGCTTGCAGCCAGCTAACTTAAAGCAGTAGCAAGTAGCACGAGAAAGAGAGAGAGAGAGCATAAATTTTTAAGTATGGGAGATAGTTTTGAACCAAGAGTTCGTGTCTATGTGTTTTAATGAGAGAGCATATATATAGTTTGAAACTAGGTAGAATAATAAGGTAAGAATCAAAATTAAGCAGCAATTATGGAACTAGGTATCAATTAGTATAAAATTAGTAGAAGTAGTCCCTTAATTAAGGGAGTTAATTTCAAACTATAAAGACAATTAAGGAAAAAGATCACATACGACTGGAATATAACACACAAGGAAATAGTTTCAGCATAGTGCAAGCATAGAACATATAATTAAGGCTAAGTACATAATATCAAAATTAAGAAAATAACATAAGAGTCGGTTGACAGCATAGTCGACCATAAAATAAGGCAAGGAAAATAACTTAGAGGCTGAAAATTAGTAGAGAATATTGCAAGAGATTGGAAGGATATCAATCACAGGGAATTAAGGACTCCGATGGACAATAGTACTTATTTGGGGGGGGGGGGAATTACCATAAATTTCAATGAGCAAACGGAATAAACACACGATAGGCAAGAAGAGGCAAAAAAACAGAAACCCTAATAGCACAGTAGGGTAAAAATCAGACAAAATCAGGGATTCGCATGGAACATAGTACTAATTAGAGGAGTTAACAAAATAAACATAGTAGAGGCGGAAGAAGCAAAAAATTAGAAACCCTAATGAGCATAGTAGGGTAAAATCACAGAAAACTCAAGGATTCGTGATAAAGTAGCAAGAATTTATATTAAACGAACAAATCAACAAATACAAACTCAGAACCCAGGGTTAAGACCAAGAACTAGGGTTTTCGCATAGACGAGTTGAAAAAGGAGTAGAAACACAGAATCAGTCGAGATATACAAAGGATATAGGTTTAAACATGAAGCAAAATCGGTTTAAACAAGTGTAGAAGAAACTCCGAGAAACCCTAACTTTAAAGAAAGTAAAAACAGCTTGAAGTCGATGATTTTTCAAAAGAGGTTCGAGAACAGTGTAAAACATAGAAGGAACGGACTCGAATCATTTAAAAATGGCCCAGATCCAAGACATACAAACAATAATTAGGGTTTCAAAAGAAACCTAAATAGAGATGGAAGAACCCGCTTAAAACTTCAAAGATCGTAACAAATATAGTGTGACTTTACCCAAAATCATACCGGAGAAGCCATGAACAGCCAAAACAGTAACCCTAGATACAAGTCGGCATGGCCCAGGGCCCTTGAAGGCCTCAGAGAGGATGAGCAGAGCAATGGAGAAGCCATTGGAGGCTTGGGGGTGAAGAGTGGTCGCCGGAGAAGACTGGAGAAGGTAGGCGGTTGAAAAGGATTTAGGGTTAGGTGGAGAGAAAAGAGGAGATGAAAGGTTTCAGAGGCGGCGAGCGGTGAGGAATGACTAGGGTTAGGGGGGTATTAGGATTAAAAAAGAAAAGGGATCGTATGGACCGTTGATCTGGGGGATCAACGACCAGGATTTGATCGGGTAGATGGGTTTCGGGTTTGGGTAAGTGTATATAGGGTCTGGGTTGGGTAATTTGGTAGGAATTAGCTGGGGTTGGGTTCAATTTAGGCTACAATTGAAAGCCAAATCTGGCTATAATTTAAATAGCCACTTTTCCCTATTTAATTTATAATAAGTAATAAACAATTTCTGAAAAATAATTTTCTATACCAAAATGATTTAAAATATGTAATTATCATTGTAAAAATATATGGACCAATTTTCTGCATATGAAATGTAATTATACATTAAATGGGCTAACATTGCAATTATATGAAATTTAGCATAAAAATACCAAATGCAATTATAAAAATGCATAAAAAACATATTTACCATATTTTGGTATAAGTATAGAAATTAAATGAATAAATCAACATAACAATAATTTGGGAAATAGTTATTAGGATTTTATGAGTAAAAAGGAAGGAAATAAATCAATTTAAATCCTTAAAATTATGGGAAAAACTATAAAAACTCATAATGACCATATCGGGTCCTCAAAGTTGTCTTAAGAATATTCGAGTCCCTGATCTTCAACTGATGATAACCTGAATGGAGATCAATCTTGGAGAACACTCTCGCTCCTAAAGCTGGTCGAATAAATCATCAATTCGAGGCAAAGGATACTTGTTCTTAGCTGTTACTTTGTTCAATTGCTTATAATCAATGCACATCCTCATAGTGCTATCCTTCTTCTTCACAAATAGAACCGGTTTACCCCAAGGTGACACACTAGGCCAAATGAACCCCTTATCAAGGAGTTCCTGAAGCTGCTGCTTTAGCTCCTTCAACCCCACTGGTACCATACGATACGGTGGAATAGAAATGGGCTGAGTGCCCGGTACCAGGTCAATACAAAAATCAATATCCCTGTCCGGTGGCATGCCTAGCAGGTCTACAGGAAACACATCGGGAAAATCCCCCACAATTGGAACAGAATCAATATTGGGAGTCTCTGCATTGATATCCCTCCCAAAGGCTAGATACGAAAGACAAACCTTCCCAACCATACACTGGGATTTCAAGAATGAGATTACTCTACTAGGAACATAATCAGTCAAACCTTGCCACTCAATCTGTGGCACACCTGATATAGTCAATGTCACTATCTTAGCATGATAGTCCAGAATAGCACGACACAGAGATAACAAATCCATGCCCAAAATAACATCGAAATCCACTATACATAATAGTAAAAGATCTACTCGGGTCTCCAGACCCCCAATAGTTATCACATACAACCGGTACACACGGTCTACAACAATAGTATTGCCCACCGGGGTAGATACATGAACAGGTGAAACAAGAGACTCACAGGGCGTACCCAAATAACGAGCGATGTATGATGACACATAAAAAAAGATGGAACCGGGATCAAATAATATAGAGGCATCTCTGTGACAAACTGAAACAATATCTGTAATGACAGCATCAGAAGCAATATCATTGGGTCTAGCTGTAAGTGCATAGAAATGGGCCTGACCGTCACCTGATCGACCTCCCCCTCTGGGACGGCCTCTAGCTGACTGACCTCCACTCCTAGCTGGTTGGGTGGGTGATGATGAAGTAACTGGCACTGAAGCAGATAAATGACCCCTCTGTTGAGATGGACCTGCAAGACGACATGGTCATTGCCTTCACATATGTCCCATCTCTCCACACTCACAACAACTCCCGAATGCTGGAGAAGGGGACTGAAGGGAACCCTTCGCACTGGAGTGACTAGTAGATGCACCTAGCATAGAAGAGCCCCAAACTAATGGAGCACGGGATGAACTCTGATCTGGAAGGGCACTTAGTGATGACTGGCCTTGATGAGAACTATGAGAACCATGACCCGATGACGCCCCACAATAACCTGGGTGAGCTGGCTAAGCATGCCTGAATGGACGGCCTCTGCCGTGCTGAAACTGACCTCTCGAAGGATCACCACTACAGCTACCAGATCCTCGAGGCCTCTTAGCCTCCCTATTCTCTCACTTTTGGCGATGAACAGACTCAATCTCACGGGAAATATCCATAACCTCCTCGAAATTAGCACCAGTCACCCTCTCCTTGGTCATAAGAATACAAAGCTGATAAGTGAGGCTATAAACAAACCTCCTAATCCTCTCTCTATTAGTTGGAACCAACAAAATACCATGGCGAGCTAATTCGAAGAACCTCATCTCATATTGCATCACAGTCATCTCTCCCTGACGCAACCACTCAAACTCTTTACGCAACTCCTCTCTACGAGACTGTGGCACATACTTCTTTAAAAAGAGAACAGAGAATTGCTGCCAGATAAGAGGTGCTGCACCAACAGGCCTACGCCTCTCAAAAGTCTCCCACCAAGTGAAGGAAACTCCAGAAAACTGATAAGTAGTGAAAGCGACCCCGCTGGTCTCTAGAATACCCGCTGTACGAAGCATCCTCTAACACTTATCAAAGAAACCCTAGGTATCCTCGCCCTCTGCACCACTAAAGGTCGGAGGCTGAAGTCTACCAAACCTCTCCAACCTACGCTGCTCGTCCTCTGGCATGACAGGAACTATGTAGCCCTGAGCAGCTACAACCGGTTGGGTTGGATGTGCCCCCGACGTCTAAAGTCCCTGCACGACCTGCTTAGGTGTGCGAGCGGCAGTTGTAGTAACTGAGACCCCTAAGATAGGCTAGTACAAACTAATAGAATTTGAGCCAAGGCCTCCTGAAGACCCGGAATCACAATGGTCATAGTTGGTGCCTGAGCTGGTGCGTCCACAACTGGGACCTGCTCCTGAACTGGGGCAGTTGGTGGATCTGCAGGTGCTGCCCTAGCTACTGTGAGGGCCACACCTCTTCCCATACTGTGACCACGACCGTGTCATCGGCCTCTAGTGGCCACAGCTGGTGGTACTGGTGGTCATCCATCTTCACCGGTAGTATGTATTCTTACCATCTGTGAGAGAATAGAACGACAGAAGTTTAGTACTCGTATCAACAAATTTGCACGACAAGAATCTCAAGAATATGAAGTGTTTCCTAAAGGTTCTACAACCTCTCAAGGGTAAATACAGACATCTCTGTACTGATCCGCGAGACTCTACTAAACCTGCTCATGACTCGTGAGACCTATGTAACCTAGGCTCTGATACCAACTTGTCATGACCCTAAACCCAGACCCGGTTGTGATGGCACCTCTCGTGAAGACAAGGCCAGCCGACACTTCCCCATTTTAGTTTTAAAAAATTAACAATAAGAATTAAGTCTAAAACGTAATAAATAATCCAAAAGTAAGCACTTAACAGAACAGTTTGTGGAAAATAAACCCAACGCAGCCTGATATCGGTGTGTCACTAATCATGAGCATCTACCAATTCTAACATAAGTCTGAAAAGTCTACAAAGCTATTACAAAATAACTAAAAAGAGATAGGATAAGGGGGAGAAACACGAGACTGCGGACGCCAAACAGCTACCTCGTGAACTCCGAAGCCTGCCGGGAGCTCTCAACTCTCGCTAGTAGAATCAACAACGCCTAAATCTGCACATGGGGTTCAGGGAGTAAACTGAGTACTCGGACTCAGTGAGTAATAATCATAAATGAAGACTGAAAGAAAGAAATCACGTAAGGCACATTGATAATGTGAAGCAGTGATAATGTGTAAAGTCATTTTTAATTCAGTTTAAACTTTATGAAATGCCTTTTTAACAATTAAGAAGGTAAATGACAAACAAATAAGATAGATAAGCACATAAAGGATTGCCTCTCGGGCATAACGTCAACAATACCATCCCCTCGGGCGATATCTCACATCATAATAGGTACCCGCGCTCACTGGGGGTGTGTAGACTCTTAGAGGGGCCCCTTACAGCCCAAGCGCAACATCAAGCCATCTCGTGGCATCATCTCTAGGTCATCAGCCTCATATCAACAAGGCACCTCGTGGCATA
The DNA here is from genome assembly GCF_000393655.2 of Nicotiana sylvestris. Lineage (NCBI taxonomy): Eukaryota > Viridiplantae > Streptophyta > Magnoliopsida > Solanales > Solanaceae > Nicotiana > Nicotiana sylvestris. The sequence goes on along the minus strand of NC_091068.1, from coordinate 75,091,150 downwards.
CATATCTCAGGCCCTCGGCCTCATAATCATAATCAGTGTTTCCTCACAACATAGGTCATCGGCCTTACTCAGTCAGAATCTCACAGCCACTAGGGCAACAGTAAAACATAGTGCTCAACCCAAAATATCATTTAAGTGTTAAAGCAGAGTAAATATGGATGAGTTATAAAAAACAGTAGAATATAGCATGATTGAGTTCAAGTATAAAGTCAAAACAGTGAGGAAATATCAATAAAAATCTCCTAAGGGTTCAAATAGTTGGCACGAAGCCCAAATATGGCATTCAACCCAAAATATAATGATAGCAAATAGTTTTCAGTCAAATACGCGGTAAAATAGTCATTTGGGACGGACTAAGTCACAATTCCCAACAGTGCACGACCCCACGCTCATTATCTAGCATGTGTGTCACCACAATATGGCACAACGATGTGCAATCCGGGGTTTCATACCCTCAAGATATCATTTACAATCATTACTCACCTCAATCCGATCCAAAATCTAGCACGCGACGCCTTTGCCCCTCGAATCGGCCTCCACTCGATTGAATCTATCCAAAATCATAATCATGTCATCAAAATATGCTAAGAAAACGAAGCCCAAGCGAAAATAATCAATTTATAGCATAAATCATGAAATTACTAAAACCCGACCCCCTGGCCCACATCTCGAATTTCGGTAAAAATCACATCAATACATTCTTTATCACTCCCCGAGTTCATTCATACCAAAAGCATCAAAATTCAAGCACAAACGACCCCTCAAATCCCAAATTCTAAGTCTCCAATTTCAAGCCCTAGTTCTTCCATTTTAGGCTTAGATTCCATGATTAATTAGGTAGATTTCACATTAGAATCGAGTTTTAGGTCCTTGAATCTTACCTCCAAGTGATTCCCCTTGAATCTCTCTTCAATCCTCTTCAAAAAGCTCCAAAAAACGATAAAAAATGGTGGAAATAAACCCAAAATCGCGGACAAAATGACTATTTAACCATTCTTCCCAAGCCTGAAATCCTTTTTCGCGAACGAGGTCAACGCCTCTTGTTCGCGAAGCACAATCCAACGTTGACCAAATTCCTCTATGCGAACGTGGTCCACTTCACATGAACGCGATGACCAAACACCTAGCCCTTTGCGAACGCGAAGTCTTCCTCGAGAATGCGAAGGCTTAAATCCCAACCTTCATCAACTGAGCCTTCGCGAATGCGAGCACCCACCGCGAACGCGAAGGTCATTTCTCTGCAACACTGATCTGCAATTCCAAATATCATGAAATGGTCCGATTGACTAGACGAAACTCACCCGAGGCCCTCAGGACCTAAACCAAACATACCAACTTATCCCATAATCTTATTCAAACTTGTACCAATCTTCAAAACACCTCAAACAACATTGAATCAACCAAAACACATCAGATTCAACCCTAAGTTTCCAAAATCTTCTGAATCCTCTTTTGATCAAAAACCCAACCAAACCATGTCTGAATGACCTGACATTTTGCACACACATCCCAAATGATACAACGGAACTACTTCACCTCTCAGAATTCCATTCCGACCCCTATATCAAAATCTCACCTATCAACCGAAAAACGCCAAAAATCTAATTTTGCCAATTCAAGTCTAAATCTACTCCGCACCTCCAAAACACATTTTGATCATGCTCCTAAGTCCCAAATCACCTCCCGAAGCTATCCGAATCATCAGAAGTGACATCCAAGCCCTCTAACACATAAGTCAACATCCGATTGATCTTTCCAACTTAAACTTCCTTAAACGAGACTAAGTGTCTCAAACCTTACCAAATCCTTTCCGAACCCGAACCAACCAACCCGATCACTCACAGAATCGATAGACAAAGCATTAAGAAGCAAAAATGTAGAAAACAGAGCGGTAACTCATGAGACAACTAGCCGAGTCATCATAATCTAGGTGAATATGCAGAAGACAAATAACCTCTTTTAAACTCAGAAGTATAACTCTAACAATTGCCTATAGATTTTCAAAGCCTGTTAGGAATCAAAAAACATTAAGCAATAGAAACAGTTTCAGAGATGCAATTTTGAAAACGCCCTAAGGGCTTGCCTATACGCGGAGTACTGATGTCTATATTAATACCGAAACAAAGCAGGTTTTGAAACGGACTCCTTTAATACCTATAGGCATGATATCTAATGAGATTGAAGCAGTTTGAAAGAACATGTTTAAGGAAATACTTAGTACTTAATAAAACCAATTCAGAAATGAACTAGGCGTGATCAAGTTAACTTATTTAGACTAAATTAGATTGAAAGGCAGAATTTTGAATATGATTCCCTACAGGCATGATATCTAAGTGTAATACTGATTTTAACGATTTGCAGGCATGGAAACATACATAACACTCGTTGCACCAGAATCCAAATTAAGTCCTATAGGCATGGCATCTACAAGTTAATTTAATTTTTTAAGACATTGAAAGCATGATTCTTATTACGAAATTATCTGAATCCTATAAGCATGATTTCTAGACGTGACAAAATGCAGAACTTTATGATCATGGTTTCTACTTAGTAGAGCAAATAAATTTAAAAGTAAAGTCCTATGATCATGATTTCTATTTAGTAAAGCAAACGAATTTTAAAACTAAGGTCCTAGGAGCATGATTTCTATTTAGTAGAGAAAACAGATTTAAAAGTAAAGTCCTAGGAGCATGATTTTCTACCTGTATTAACCCATAAGCATGTATCTACCCACCCTTTTCACTAAATACCCCAATATCTTTTTATAAGTTATTACAGACCAATGAATGAATTACACAAGTAAATAAAAAAAATCAAGAAGCTATTCTATAGGGAGCCTTCAATTAGGCCCAGATTCCCCATAGCCTCCAATGACCTTATATGCCTCAATTCCATAGACAATGACATAGTCTAGGTGCATCAAATTTCGCTAAGGATCTCAAGGATCCCAGGCAATGCTTACACCTAGACTTGGTAACAAAGAATTGAACAAGTGCAATATGGAAGGGCTAGCCTCGATATGCCAGAGTTCAGAGGGTTTTCAAGAGGATCCCAAGGCAGTACACATACTGGAGGGGACAAAACTTATTGACTAAGAGTAGAGAGAAAGTGATTTACACAAGTGGGGAGGTTTTAGTAAAAACTGTATTAAAACAAAAGTCTTTTTGAAAGTAATTTAGTAAAGCAATAGAGACTGTTCTAAAAAGAGATTGGAGTAGCTAACAAAGTCCAAACACCTTAGGATAAGTTCATACATAGCCAGGAGTCACAACATCAAGGCAGGTTTGGTGGTCACAAATTGGGGTAAAGGGGGTTTGGGAATACATAGGACACATAATTAAGCAAAGACCTAGGAATTAGGATAGTCATGCCCAAAAGCAGCTAACTAGACATAGTCACAAAATCAAACATAAAGAACAGACTCACATGTAGTGGGGATAGGGATTTGGGGAATTCATGGTGGTAAGCGTATAACAAGTAATAGATGATTGGTCATGCTCAGAAACAAATAGAAGGGGAAATATACCGATCTCAAGGGAGGGGAAGACATGATGACATGATAATAATGTAACCCTCAACTACAAGTTTCACAACAAAACTACAAATAGAAGCAAACTAGAAACAAGATGAACTAAAACAATAAGAGAATCATATTTTTGTTGGAACTTTGAATTGAAACTAGGACATATCAGTAAAGAGGATAGTGAGCAGAATGAAAGAACAAGAGAACACAAATGGTTAGCCTTGGCTTGCAGCCGGCTAACTTAAAGCAGTAGCAAGTAACACGAGAAAGAGAGAGAGAGAGAGAGCATAAATTTTTAAGTATGGGAGATAGTTTTGAACCAAGAACTGGGGTTTTCACATAGACGAGTTGAAAAAGGAGTAGAAACACAGAATCAGTCGAGATATACAAAGGATATAGGTTTAAACATGAAGCAAAATCGGTTTAAACAAGTGTAGAAGAAACTCCGAGAAACCCTAACTTTAAAGAAAGTAAAAACAGCTTGGAGTCGATGATTTTTCAAAAGAGGTTCGAGACCAGTGTAAAACATAGAAGGAACGGACTCGAATCATTTAAAAATGGCCCAGATCCAAGAGATACAAACAAAAATTAGGGTTTCAAAAGAAACCTAAATAGAGATGGAAGAACCCGCTTAAAACTTCAAAGATCGTAACAAATATAGTGTGACTTTACCCAAAATCATACCGGAGAAGCCATGAACAGCCAAAACAGTAACCCTAAATACAAGTCAGCATGGCCCAGGGCCCTTGAAGGCCTCAGAGAGGATGAGCAGGGCAATGGAGAAGCCATTGGAGGCTTGGGGGTGAAGAGTGGTCGCCGGAGAAGACTGGAGAAGGTAGGCGGTTGAAAAGGATTTAGGGTTAGGTTGAGAGAAAAAAGGAGACGAAAGGTTTCAGAGGCAGCGAGCGGTGAGGAATGACTAGGGTTAGGGGGGGTATTACGATTAAAAAAGAAAAGGGATCGTATGGACCGTTGATCTGGGGGATCAACGGCCAGGATTTGATCGGGTAGATGGGTTTCGGGTTTGGGTAAGCGTATATAGGGTCTGGGTTGGGTAATTTGGTAGGAATTAGCTAGGGTTGGGTTCAATTTAGGCTACAATTGAAAGCCAAATCTGGCTATAATTTAAATAGCCACTTTTCCCAATTTAATTTATAATAAGTAATAAACAATTTCTGAAAAATAAATTTCTATACCAAAATGATTTAAAATATGTAATTATCATTGTAAAAATATATGGACCATTTTTCTGCATATGAAATGTAATTATACATTTAATGGGCTAACATTGCAATTATATGAAATTTAGCATAAAAATACCAAATGCAATTATAAAAACGCATAAAAAACATATTTACCATATTTTGGTATAAGTATAGAAATTAAATGAATAAATCAACATAACAATAATTTGGGAAATAATTATTGGGATTTTATGAGTAAAAGGGAAGGAAATAAATCAATTTAAATCCTTAAAATTATGGGAAAAACTATAAAAACTCATAATGACCATATCGGGTCCTGAAAGTTGTCTTAAGAATATTCGAGTCCCTGATCTTCAACTGATGATAACCTGAATGGAGATCAATCTTGGAGAACACTCTCGCTCCTAAAGCTGGTCGAATAAATCATCAATTCGAGGCAAAGGATACTTGTTCTTAGCTGTTACTTTGTTCAATTGCTTATAATCAATGCACATCCTCATAGTGCTATCCTTCTTCTTCACAAATAGAACCGGCTTACCCCAAGGTGACACACTAGGCCAAATGAACCCCTTATCAAGGAGTTCCTGAAGCTGCTGCTTTAGCTTCTTCAACCCCGCTGGTACCATACGATACGGTGGAATAGAAATGGGCTGAGTGCCCGGTACCAGGTCAATACCAAAATCAATATCCCTGTCCGGTGGCATGCCTAGCAGGTCTGCAGGAAACATATCAGGAAAATCCCCCACAATTGGAACAGAATCAATATTGGGAGTCTCTGCATTGACATCCCTCCCAAAGGCTAGATACGAAAGACAACCCTTCCCAACCATACACTGGGCTTTCAAGAATGAGATTACTCTACTAGGAACATAATCAGTCAAACCTTGCTACTCAATCTGTGGCACACCCGGTATAGTCAATGTCACTATCTTAACATGATAGTCCAGAATAGCACGACACAGAGATAACAAATCCATGCCCAAAATAACATCGAAATCCACCATACATAATAGTAAAAGATCTACTCGGGTCTCGAGACCCCCAATAGTTACCACATACAACCGGTACACACGGTCTACAACAATAGTATCGCCCACCGGGGTAGATACATGAACAGGTGAAACAAGAGACTCACGGGGCATACCCAAATAACGAGCGATGTATGATGACACATAAAAAAAGATGGAACCGGGATCAAATAATATAGAGGCATCTCTGTGACAGACTGAAACAATATCTGTAATGACAACATCAGAAGCAATATCATCGGGTCTAGCTAGAAGTGCATAGAAATGGGCCTGACCGTCACCTGATCGACCTCCCCCTCTGGGACGGCCTCTAGCTGACTGACCTCCACTCCTAGCTGGCTGGGTGGGTGATGATGAAGTAACTGGCACTGAAGCCGATAACTGACCCCTCTGCTGAGATGGACCCCCAAGACGACGAGGGCATTGCCTTCACCTATGTCCCATCTCTCCACACTCACAACAACTCCCGAATGCTGGAGAAGGGGACTGAAGGGAACCCTTCGCACTGGAGTGACTAGTAGATGCACCTAGCATAGAAGAGCCCTGAACTAATGGAGCAAGGGACGAACTCTGATCTGGAAGGGCACTTAGTGATGACTGGCCTTGATGAGAACTATGATAACCATGACCCGATGACGCCCCACAATAACCTGGGCGAGCTGGCTAAGCATGCCTGAATGGACGACCTCTGCCATGCTGAAACTGACCTCTCGAAGAATCACCACTATAACTACCAGATCCTCGAGGCCTCTTGGCCTCCCTCTTCTCTCGCTTCTGGCGATGAACAGACTCAATCTCACGAGCAATATCCATAACCTCCTCGAAAGTAGCACCAGTCACCCTCACCTTGGTCATGAGAATACAAAGCTCATAAGTGAGGCTATCAACAAACCTCCTAATCCTCTCTCTATCAGTTGGAACCAACCAAATAGCATGGCGAGCTAACTCGAAGAACCTCATCTCATATTGCATCATAGTCATCTCCCTCTCACGCAACCACTCAAACTCCCTATGCAGCTCCTCTCTGCGAGACTGCGGCACATACTTCTCTAAAAAGAGAATGAAGAACTGCTGCCAGATAAGGGGTGCTGCACCAACAGGCCTACACCTCTCAACAGTCTCCCACCAAGTGAAGGCAACTCCAGAAAAACTGATAAGTAGTGAAAGCGACCCCGCTGGTCTCCAGAATACCCGTTGTACGAAGCAACCTCTAACACTTATCAAAGAAACCCTAGGCATCCTCGCCCTCTGCACCACTGATGGTCGGAGGCTGAAGTCTACCAAACCTCTCCAACCTACGTTGCTCGTCTTTTGGCATGACAGGAACTATGTAGCCCTAAGCAGTTGCAACCGGCTGGGTTCGATGTGCCCCCGGCATCTTAAATCCCTGCACGACCTGCTCAGGTGTGCGAGCGGCAGGAGTCTGATTGCCTCCCCCGGTCTGAGAAGTAGCTGTGGCTGTAGTAACTGAGACCCCCTGAGCTAGGCCAAGGCAAACTAATAGAATCTTAGCCAAGGCCTCCTGAAAACCCGGAATCACAATGGTCATAGTTGGTGCCTGAGCTGGTGCGTCCACAACTGGGACCTGCTCCTGAACTAGGGCAGCTGGTGGATCTGCAGGTGCTGCCCTAGCTTCTGTGCGGGCCATACCTCTGTCCCTACCGTGACCACGACCGTGTCATCGGCCTCTAGTGGCCACAGCTGGTGGTACTGGTGGTCATCCATCTTCACCGGTAGTATGTATTCTTACCATCTATGAGAGAATAGAACGACAGAAGTTTAGTACTCGGATCAACAAATTTGCACGACAAGAATCTCAAGAATATGAAGTGTTTCCAAAAGGTTCTACAACCTCTCGAGGATAAATACAGACGTCTCTATACCAATCCGCGAGACTCTACTAAACCTGCTCATGACTCGTTAGACCTATGTAACCTAGGCTCTAATACCAACTTGTCATGACCCTAAACCCAGACCTGGTCGTGATGGCACCTCTCGTGAAGACAAGGCTAGTCGACACTTCCCCATTTTAGTTTTAAACAATTAACAATAAGAATTAAGTCTAAAACGTAATAAATAATCCAAAAGTAAGCACTTAACAGAACAGTTTACGGAAAATAAACCCAACGCAGCCTGATACCGGTGTGTCACTAGTCATGAGCATCTACCAATTCTAACATAAGTCTGAAAAGTCTACAAAGCTATTACAGAATAACTGAAAAGAGATAGGAAAATGGGGAGAAACACTAGACTGCGGATGCCAAGCAGCTACCTCGTGAACTCCAAAGTCTACTGGGAGCTCTCAACTCTCGCTAGTAGGATCAGCAACGCCTGAATCTGCACATGGGGTTCAGGGAGTAAACTGAGTACTCAGACTCAGTGCGTAATAATCATAAATGAAGACTGAAAGAAAGAAATCACGTAAGGCACGTTACAGGATATAATGAAGCAATAAAACCAGTAGAAATAGCGAAGTAGTGATAATGTGTAAAGTCATTTTTAATTCAGTTTAAACTTCATGAAATGCCTTTTTAACAATTAAGCAGGTAAATGACAAACAAATAAGATAGATAAGCACATAAAGGATTGCCCCTCGGGCATAATGTCAACAATACCAGCCCCTTTGGCTATCTCTCACATCACAATAGGTACTCGCGCTCACTGGGGGTGTGCAGACTCCTAGAGGGGCCCCTTACGGCCCAAGCGCAACATCAAACCATCTCGTGGCATCATCTCTAGGCCCTCGGTCTCATATCAACAAGCCATCTTGTGGCATACATATCTCAGGCCCTCGGCCTCATAATCATAATCAGTGTTTCCTCACAACATAGATCATCGGCCTTACTCAGTCAGAATCTTACAGCCACTAGGGCAACAGTTAAACATAGTGCTCAACCCAAAATATCATTTAAGTGTTAAAGCAGAGTAAACATGGATGCGTTATGAAAACAGTAGAATATAGCATGATTGAGTTCAAGTATAAAGTCAAAATAGTAGGAAACATCAATAAAAATCTCCTAAGGGTTCAAATAGTTGGCACGAAGCCCAAATATGGCATTCAACCCAAAATATGATGATATCAAATAGTTTTCAGTCAAATACGCGGTAAAACAGTCATTTGGGATGGACTAAGCCACAATCCCCAACAGTGCACGACCCCACGCTCGTCATCTAGTGTGTGTGTCACCACAATATGGCACAACGATGTGCAATCCGGTGTTTCATACCCTCAGGACATCATTTACAATCATTACTCACCTCAATCCGATTCAAACTCTAGCACGCGACGCCTTTGCCCCTCAAACCGGCCTCCACTCGATCAAATCTATCCAAAATCAGAATCATGTCATCAAAATATGCTAAGGAAACGAAGCCCAAGCGAAAATAATCAATTTATAGCATAAATCCTGAAATTACCAAAACCCGACCCCGTGGCCCACATCTCGGATTTCGGTAAAAATCACATCAATGCATTCCTTATCACTCCCCGAGTTCATTCATACCAAAAGCATCAAAATTCAACCACAAACGACCCCTCAAATCCCAAATTCTAAGTCTCCAATTTCAAGCCCTAGGTCTTCCATTTTAAGCTTAGATTCTATGATTTATTAGGTAGATTTCACATTAGAACGAGTTTTAGGTCCTTGAATCTTACCTCCAAGTGATTCCCCTTGAATCCCTCTTCAATCCTCTTCTAAAAGCTCCAAAAAACGATAAAAAATGCTGGAAATAAACCCCAAAATCGCGGACAAAACGACTATTTAAACATTCTGCCCAGGCCTGAGATCCTTTTTCGCGAACGCGGTAAACGCCTCACGTTCGCGAAGCACAATCCAACGTTGATCAAATTCCTCTATGCGAACGCGGTCCACTTCACATGAACGTGATGACCAAACACCCAGCCCTTTATGAATGCGGAGTCTTCCTCGAGAATGCGAAGGCTTAAATCCCAACCTTCATCAACTGAGCCTTCGCGAATGCGAGGACCCACTCGCGAACGCGAAGGTCATTTCTCTGCAACACTGATCTGCAATTCCAAATATCATGAAATTGTCCGATTGACTAGCCGGAACTCACCCGAGGCCCTCAGGACCTCAACCAAACATACCAACTTATCCCATAACCTTATTCAAACTTGTACCAATCTTCAAAACACCTCAAATAACATTGAATCAACCGAAACACATCAGATTCAACCCTAAGTTTCCAAAATCTTTCGAATTCTGCTTTTGATCAAAAACCCAACCAAACCACGTCCGAATGACCGGACATTTTGCACAAACATCCCAAATGACACAACAGAACTAATTCAACTCTCAGAATTCCATTTCGACCCCTATATCAAAATCTCACCTATCAACCGAAAAACGCCAAAAATCTAATTTTGCCAATTCAAGTCTAAATCTACTCCGTACCTCCAAAACACATTCTGATCATTCTCCTAAGTCCCAAATCACATCCCGAAGCTATCCGTATCATCAGAAGTCACATCCAAGCCCTCTAACACATAAGTCAACATCCGATTGATCTTTCCAACTTAAACTTCCTTAAAAGAGACTAAGTGTCTCAAACCTTACCAAATCCTTTCCGAACCCGAACCAACCAACCCGATCACTCACAGAATCGATAGACAAAGCATTAAGAAGTAAAAATGGAGAAAACAGAGCGGTAACTCATGAGAGAACTAGTCGAGTCATCACCATCTATGTGAATATGCAGAAGACAAATAATCTCTTTTAGACTCAGAAGTTATAACCCTAGCAATTGCCTATGGATATTCAAAGCCTGTTAGGAATCAGAAAACATTAAGCAATAGAAATAGTTTCAGAGATGCAGTTTTGAAAACGCCCTAAGGGCTTGCCTATACGCGGAGTACTGATGTCTATATTAATACCGAAACAAAGCAGGTTTTGAAACGGACTCCTTTAATACCTATAGGCATGATATCTAATGATATTGAGGTAGTTTGAAAGAACATGTTTAAGGAAATACTTAGTACTTAATAAAACCAATTCAGAAATGAACTAGGCGTCATCAAGTTAATTTATTTAGACTAAATTAGATTGAAAGGCAGAATTTCGAATATGATTCCCTATAGGCATGATATCTAAGTGTAATACTGATTTTAACGATTTGCAGGCATGGAAACATACATAACACTCGTTGCACCAGAATCCGAATTAAGTCCTATAGGTATGGCATCTACAAGTTAATCTAATTTTTTAAGACATTGAAAGCATGATTCTTATTACGAAATTATCTGAATCCTATAGGCATGATTTCTAGACGTGACAAGATGTAGAACTTTATAATCATGGTTTCCACTTAGTAGAGCAAACAAATTTAAAAGTAAAGTCCTATGATCATGATTTCTATTTAGTAGAGCAAACGAATTTTAAAACTAAGGTCCTAGGAGCATGATTTCTATTTAGTAGAGAAAACAGATTTAAAAGTAAAGTCCTAGGAGCATGATTTTCTACCTATATTAACCCATAAGCATGTATCTACCCACCCTTTTCACTAAATACCCCAATATCTTTTTATAAGTTATTACAGACCAATGAATGAATTACACAAGTAAATAAAAAAAATCAAGAAGCTATTCTATAGGGAGCCTTCAATTAGGCCCAGATTCCCCATAGCCTTCAATGACCTTATATGCCTCAATTTCATAGACAATGACATAGTCTAGGTGCATCAAAGTTCGCTAAGGATCTCAAGGATCCCGGGCAATGCTTACACCTAGACTTGGTAACAAAGAATTGAACAAGTGCAATATGGAAGGGCTAGCCTCGGTATGCCAGAGTTCAGAGGGTTTTCAAGAGGATCCCAAGGCAGTACACATACTGGAGGGGACAGAACTTATTGAAAAGAGTAGAGAGAAAGTGATTTACACAAGTGGGGAGGCTTTAGTAAAAATTGTATTAAAACAAAAGTCTTTTTGAAAGTAATTTAGTAAAGCAATAGAAACTGTTTGAAAAAGAGATTGGAGTAGCTAACAAAGTCCAAACACCTTAGGATAAGTTCATACACAGCCAGGAGTCACAGCATCAAGGTAGGTTTGGTGGTCACAAATTGGGGTAAAGGGGGTTTGGGAATACATAGGACACATAATTAAGCAAAGACCTAGGAATTAGGATAGTCATGCCCAAAAGCAGCTAACTAGACATAGTCACAAAATCAAACATAAAGAACAGACTCACATGTTGGGGGATAGGGATTTGGGGAATTCATGGTGGTAAACGTATAACAAGTAATAGATGATTGGTCATGCTCGGAACAAATAGAAGGGGAAATATAATGATCTCAAGGGAGGGGAAGACATGATGACATGATAATAATGTAACCCTCAACTACAAGTTTCACAACAAAACCACAAAAAGAAGCAAACTAGAACCAAGATGAACTAAAACAATAAGAGAATCATATTTTTGTTGGAACTTTGAATTGAAACTAGGACATACCAGTAAAGAGGATAGTGAGAAGAATGAAAGAACAAGAATACACAAATGGTTAGTCTTGGCTTGCAGCCGGCTAACTTAAAGCAGTAGCAAGTAGCACGAGAGAGAGAGAGAGAGAGAGCAGAAATTTTTAAGTATGAGAGTGAGTTTTGAACCAAGAGTTCGTGTCTATGTGTTTTAATGAGAGAGCATATATATAGTTTGAAACTAGGTAGAATAATAAGGTTAGAATCAAAATTAAGCAGCAATTATGGAACTAGGTATCAATTAGTATAAAATTAGTAGAAGTAGTCCCTTAATTAAGGGAGTTAATTTCAAACTGTTAATACAATTAAGGAAAAAGATCATATACGACTGAAATATAACACACTTGGAAATAGTTTCAGCATAGTGCAAGCATAGAACATATAATTAAGGCTAAGTACATAATATCCCAATTAAGGAAATAACATAAGAATCGGTTGACAGCATAGTCGACCATAAAATAAGGCAAGGAAAATAACTTAGAGGCTGAAAATCATTAGAGAATATTACAAGAGATTAGAAGGATATCAATCACAGGGAATCAAGGACTCCGATGCACAATAGTACTTATTTAGGGGGGGGGAATTACCATAAATTTCAATGAACAGACGGAATAAACACACGATAGGCAAGAAGAGGCAAAAATCAGAAACCTTAATAGCACAGTAGGGTAAAAATCAGACAAAATCAGGGATTCGCATGGAACATAGTACTAATTAGAGGAGTTAACAAAATAAACATAGTAGAGGCGGAAGAAGAAAAAAATTAGAAACCCTAATGAGCATAGTAGGGTAAAAACACAGAAAACTCAGGGATTCATGATAAAGTAGCAAGAATATATATTAAACGAACAAATCATCAAATACAGACTCAGAACCTAGGGTTAAGACCAAAAACTAGGATTTTCACATAGACGAGTTGAAAAAGGAGTAGAAACACAGAATCAGTCGAGATATACAAAGGATAGAGGTTTAAACATGAAGCAAAATCGGTTTAAACAAGTGTAGAAGAAACTCCGAGAAACCCTAACTTGAAAGAAAGTAAAAACAGCTTGAAGTCGATGATTTTTCAAAAGAGGTTCGAGAACAGTGTAAAACATAGAAGGAACGGACTCGAATCGTTTAAAAATGGCCCAGATCCAAGAGATACAAACAAAAATTAGGGTTTCAAAAGAAACCTAAATAGAGATGGAAGAACCCGCTTAAAACTTCAAAGATCGTAACAAATATAGTGTGACTTTGCCCAAAATCATATCGGAGAAGCCATGAACAACCAAAACAGTAACCCTAGATACAAGTCGGCATGGCCCAAGGCCCTTGAAGGCCTCAGAGAGGAAGAGCAGGGCAATGGAGGAGCCATTGGAGGCTTGGGGGTGAAGAGTGGTCGTCGGAGAAGACTGGAGACGGTAGGCGGTTGAAAAGGATTTAGGGTTAGGATGAGAGAAAAGAGGAGACAAAAGGTTTCAGAGGCGGTGGGCGGTGAGGAATGACTAGGGTTAGGAGGGGTATTAGGATTAAAAAAGAAATGGGATCGTATGGACCGTTGATCTGGGGGATCAACGGCCAGGATTTGATCGGGTAGATGGGTTTCGGGTTTGGGTAAGCGTATATAGGGTATGGGTTGGGTAATTTGGTAGGAATTAGCTGGGGTTGGGTTCAATTTAGGCTACAATTGAAAGCCAAATCTGGCTATAATTTAAATAGCCACTTTTCACTATTTAATTTATAATAAGTAACAAACAATTTCTGAAAAATAATTTTCTATACCAAAATGATTTAAAATATGTAATTATCATTATAAAAATATATGGACCAATTTTATGCATATGAAATGCAATTATACATTAAATGGGCTAACATTGCAATTATATGAAATTTAGCATAAAAATACCAAATGCAATTATAAAAATTCATAAAAAACATATTAACCATATTTTGGTATAAGTATAGAAATTAAAAATATAAATCATCATAACAATAATTTGGGATATAATTATTGGGATTTTATGAGTAAAAGGGAAGGAAATAAATCAATTTAAATCCTTAAAATTATGGGAAAAACTATAAAAACTCATAATGACCATATCAGGTCCTGAAAGTTGTCTTAAGAATATTTGAGTCCCTGATCTTCAACTGGTGATAACCTGAATGGAGATAAATCTTGGAGAACACTCTCGCTTCCTAAACCTGGTCGAATAAATCATCAATTCGAGGCAAAAGATACTTGTTCTTAGCTGTTACTTTGTTCAATTTCTTATAATCAATGCACATCCTCATAGTGCCATCCTTCTTCTTCACAAATAGAACCGGCTTACCCCAAGGTGACATACTAGGCTAAATGAACCCCTTATCAAGGAGTTCCTGAAACTGCTGTTTTAGCTCCTTCAACCCCGCTAGTACCATACGATACGGTGGAATAGAAATGGGTTGAGTGCTGGTACCAGGTCAATACCAAAATCAATATCCTTGTCCGGTGGCATGCCTAGCAGGTCTGCAGGAAACACATCGGGAAAATCCCCCACAATTGGAACAGAATCAATACTGGGAGTCTCTGCATCGACATCCCTCACAAAGGCTAGATACGACAGACAACCCTTCCCAACCATACACTGGGCTTTCAAGAATGAGATTACTCTACTAGGAACATAATCAGTCAAACCTTGCCACTCAATCTGTGGCACACATAGCCAATGTCACTGTCTTTGCATGATAGTCCAGAATAGCACGACACGGAGATAACCAATCCATGCCCAAAATAACATCGAAATCCACCATACATAATAGTAAAAGATCTACTCGGGTCTCCAGACCCCCAATAGTTACCACATACGACCGGTATACACGGTCTACAACAATAGTATCGTCCACCGGGGTAGATACATGAACAGGTGAAACAAGAGACTCACAGGGCATACCCAAATAACGAGAAATGTATGATGACACATAAAAAAAGATGGAACCGGGATCAAATAATATAGAGGAATCTCTGTGACAGACTGAAACAATATCTGTAATGACAGCATCAGAAGCAATATCATCGGGTCTAGCTGGAAGTGCATAGAAACGAGCCTGACTGTCACCTGATCGACCTCCCCCTCTGGCATGGCCTCTAGCTGACTGATCTCCACTCCTAGCTGGTTGGGTGGGTGATGATGAAGTAACTGGCGCTGAAGCCGATAACTGACCCCTCTGCTGAGATGGACCCGTAAGACGACGAGGGCATTGCCTTCACATATGGCCCATCTTCCCAGCTGACTTGGTGAGCCCCACTTCATTCCGGGGTTGCGCATATTTTTTCTGTGCGTATTATGTTTTGAGGTATAGCTGGAGCCTTGTGTTCGACACTATCATTGTACTTTTTTTGTATCTATTAGAGGCTCCGTAGACATAGTGTGGGTTGTGTATTGGTGTCACGCCCCGAACTTGGGGGGCAAGACCGACACCTAGTGCCTCACCTATCCTTGCGTACCAACTTGCAACTAAGGGGATCTGAACATATGTTGTCATACTTTGGCCATGGGCCACATTGTAAGACGACTGCGAATGCTGACTAAATGTTAATATAAAGCTGGGCCGACAAGGCCGTCATAATTATTATAGCTAACAAACCAACTAAATATACATACAAGGCTTGGAAGCCGTACATACTACACTAACTGACATGATATGTCTACAAGCCTCTACTGATGGATATACTGTGATCAGAACAGCTCCCCGACCTACTCATAACATATATAAATATATATATACAAGATGTACATAAGGCTCTAGACCCGGAAACTACGAAAGGCATGGAGCTTACAGATCAAGCTGAACTCGGGCAACACGTATTGAAGAGGCCTACCCGTCTGTCTGTCTGACCTATACGCATGAAATGCAGCGCCCCCAGAAAAGGGACGTTAGTACGAAATAATGTACTGAGTATGTAAGGCAATATACTGAAAGTTGAAACTAAACTGATAATATAATAACTGCAAGTAGTTGGAAGTCAAAGATAATCTGAAGATAAGCTTACCTGCTGATACTGACTCAACTCTTTCAATATAGTAAGTAAAATAGTTGTCTGGCCCTATAAGGCTCGATATACATATATATCTGCTCTGCCGTAGTAGGCTCGCTCATAAGCGCTCGGCCATACTAGGCTCTGTATCTCGACTAACTGGGCTCCGTCATATGCGCTCGGCCACAGTAGGATCGTCATATAATTTACCATCTAATCAGAGGTTGCACAATAGGGGCCTGCCCATCGATTATAGCTCGATGGTAATGAAATTACTTTTTAATACTATATATATATATATATCAACTTCTCTGCTCTCTTGGCTAGAAGAAGAAAATACTCAACTGAATATGAAATCCCGATAAGGAGGATATTATGACTTATAACACTAGAAAAATATACACAATTCGCGAGACTAGCAAAATATACGTAAATTCCGGAATATGAATGTAATGACGAGATCTTACCAAATGAAAGAAGAGCTTAGCCTTAACATACCTGAGCCTATCAACTAGTGTCATTATCCAGATTTCTCTCAAACATTTACAAGACCTCTGACCAAAACAAAAAAACTTCATATATACAGCAATACAACATTTGAGTGGCTATGGTTTGCACCATCATCTATGCATTGCCAAAAGGATCCTCTTTACTTTATGAAAAACTTTTCTTCAGAAAAAAGTGGACGTATCAATTCCTTGGAGGAGAGGAGACTTTCTAAAATAAAATGACTGTCATGATTACCTACCTACCAATAATTGCCACAGGAACAATAACCATCTTTCAAGTGATGCAAGCATTTAGAATCATGTAAATATATTTCACGTTCATATTTATGAGAAATACATTTGGTAGTCCTATGGCAATCTTCACACATTCTGAGTTTCTTAACAATTCGGATCACTCGAGATGATTGAGGAGTTTTAATGAGAGCAAAAGAAAGTGCAAGTTTCTCACTATGAACTCTACTAATATCTTCCTTGTCCTCCTCTCTGATGCAGATCCTATTGCAAGAACTGGATCCCTCCATTTTAAATCATGCCACATATGTTAATAATGTAAGAGTCATACTTCTCTAAGCCAAAAAGCTGCCACGTTAAAGTTCTTATCCAATATATTAATTAATTTGGTAATATCCCGCTACCCGATAATTAATTAATTACTCGCATATAAGAATTGTTTCAAATTACTTAAAATTTTACTTATTTTTAATACTTTATACACCTTACTATAATATACTTTACTATTGTGGTCATGTAGTACCATATACAGTATTATTTTATTACAATATCCATGTAAAAATACATATATTTTTTGAACTTATAATTTTTCTAATCTCATATACAGAATTAAAATTTTCGTAGGCATAATTCTTAAAATGGTAAAATAAATAACCTTCTTTGGCGAGAAATGATCTCAAACACCTGACTAATGAGTCAAAACTTTTATTAGCTTTATATAATGATATTTTTCAAGAGGAAAAATTTATACTAGTGGTTTTAGTAAACTAATATAACACACACACACACACACACACACACACATATATATATATATATATATATATATATATATATATATATATATATATATATATATTACTCCTTTTCCATCTCACTATTTACGATATGGTATCTGAATGAATGTATACAAAGTTTAAATATTAATTCAAAATATATAGTACTATTATCTTAGTGAATGTGGAAGATAATATGAAATAAGTAAGAAAAAAAATAGTTTCTTTTGTTTGGAATGAGTGTAAAATAATTTATATCTTTACAATAAAAAAAATTCATAAACTTTCTCATATTGGATGTATAATTTATTATATCCGAAAATAGTAATAATGGTAACTATCCAAAATTATACTTATAAAACTTTTACTAAAATACTTTACTTAAAAGAAAATACCACACTAACATAATATCTAGCGGTATCAAGGTTGTAAACTTGCAGGGTCTCATATTAATAATAATGTGTTAAACCATCCATAACCTCCTAATAGACGTAATCCCTTCGAACTCATGTGGATTTACTATGGCATATCCTAATGCTAAGGTATGGGATGTAACATCCTTCCCCCCTTTAGAAATATTCGTCCTCGAATGTTAACTCTTTGAGATTTTCAATACTTTCGCTAGGGTCTCCTTTGCATACTAAACAAAAACCCAACATTTATCTGAGCTCTGGACTATTCACAACCTTTTATACTTGAGTATCTCATATCTTCTTCACCTTTATCTTTCTTACCTTTCAATCTTGCATCATATCTTCTGTATTCCATAACTTCCCTTCCACATAAGTAGAAATTACATCTACGCCTTAAAGCTTTATTGTAATAGCACCTCTAGTGCATACAGAATTCGGTGCAAACTTTATACTGACTTCTTACGAGGCTGGTACTTCTTCTAACTAGCTTTCTTGTAGAGCCATTATAGATTATGGTTGTTGTGTTATTCTCTTGAACATCTGATACTAAGAGTGATTCTGTCATGTTCTCAAGCACAACTTCTATAATTTTTTTCTAGGTCCAATAATCAGATTCCAGATTTACCTGGGGTGATGTAATTCTTTAGTTTCCTCTTCCTTCTGATCAGCCTTTACGTAGGCTTAAACTATCTTCCGATCTGTGGCTCATGGTATCAATTATTACCTTAGCCTTTCATGGGCTTTATGGAATATCCATGATACAATCTTCTAATAATTCAATCCTTTGTCTATGCCCTGGGCTTAATTCTTTCTTTTAACTTATATCAGAGTCTTTTATGGTTGTATGATTATCAACAAATATGCTACCCGGATAATGCTCCAAAACTTTGAGTGTATCCATAACGTACTAACTCTGGATCATTGATCAAATAATTTTTTTGTTTCATCTCAGCTTTCTTTAAACGTGTGCAATTACTTTTCCTGGTCTTTCTGCCCTTTGTTGCGTCCATACTTAGCTTATCTTAGTGTCCACACTTGCCAGAGTTTTAATACAACTCATATGATCTCGAATATTACTTTTAATTCTTGCTTCCCGTTCATTAGCCACGGTAGGTGCCACTTTCCTTTAGAATTCTTACAATGTTGTTGCGAGATTGTTGTTACACGACTATTTCCTCTTTAGGTCGTTGTTCTTAGGTTGAAGCCTTCTTTCTTATCTCTTCATCTAGTCTTTCGTTGTAGTACTTAGGGAAAAACCTTGACTTTCGTAAAGTTGTGAGCTTATTACGGACCCTTTTGATGTCCTTACTTGCCTATAATCATCCATAGTTGCTTACTTCCATACCCTCGTGCTTGTATGGTTGCTCCTGAACTGATATTTTGACTGCCTTACCAGTGGCACTTTCTTTTATCCACGTAACATTCATACATATCTTTAACTACCCCGACTCTTGTTTGAATACATCTCAAATATTATAATGATATTCTTCGAGGATGAACTCTCCATGTTGGGTTCCATTATGTTTATCTCACACGATCTGATGATTCGTCTGTAACCTCCTGTTTAGCCATAGCTGGGATCTTCCTGACTAATTACTAACTACTCGTTGGCCTATTCTCATATCAATATTCCTTGTAATCTTTCTTGGGTTACTTCATTTGTCTTAACATACATCTCACACTAGCTTCTTATTTATTAATAACAGCTTGGGCAGGAACCTTTACTCCCTCTCCTTGACGTCATGCTTGCACAATATTCTTGAATCGTAGCATATCTGTAACATTTGGATAAGTGCCATCTCATTCCTCTTTCATTTATCGCATTCTTCCTTTACCATTCCATAGTCATTAGAACCCCTTTATTTTGACTTAATGTCATATCACTCTATATTCCCCCTTTTAAGGGTGTACAAAGAGATGAAGCCATGAAGATCTACCTATAGATGTTTTAGCTCTTCATCTTTGGCGTCGTTTCTCAACATCAATGATCCTTACTCGCCTTGCAACAATTCTTCTATAACAAGGATGACAAATTCTCTTACTCGTGAGGGTGACACTTAATGTAACTGGTACATACAGTCCTTTAAGCTTAACTTTGCTCAGATTGCTTGCTCTAAGGAAGCATCTCCCTTAATGACCATCCTTTGAATTCGTCATGAATTTTCTTTTGTGGTCCATTCTATTATTTCCAGAACGAAATATGAAATTCCCATGATGTTGAATACTTTCCAATCATTAGTCCATAATTCATATTTAGTTTATCTTGTTTACCAGCCCATACTGATTTCTATTACTCTGGGGATTAACTTTCCCCTCTGGTAGTCGCGTTGGAGTCACAAACTTTTTTCTCGAAATGAGGATATAACCTTATGACCTAAAATCTTTTGTTGTCTTAAGGCCCATCACCTTTCGTCACTTTATTCATTTGACTATACGTTTTGTAACACTCAACCGTTTTCATTCATGTATCATACTTTATTCATAATGCTTCTTTATCTCTCTTTCCATTATTCTGCTAATATTTCTGCATATCCTTTTTCTTGTGAAAACTTCAATATGACATTCTTTTTCTTTTAGCCTTCCTTTGCTCCATCTAGTGGCTCTTCAAGTTGCTTAACATTCTCGCTTTACTAGGGACGCGAGCCACACTAAGGTAATATTTATCCCTTCAAGGATTATAGTGCATGTCTTTGTAGTACTCATATCTGGCTGCACTATTTTAAAGTGGTCATCCGGGTATCTCACAAGGAGATCTATTAGCACATTTGCTATATCCTTCGAAAATGTCAACTGACACAAACAATTCATCCATCATATCTTCTTATACTATTTTCTATTAACCCCCATAGGGCATATCTGGAATGGGTGTGGCCAATTGTATATACCTCTGTTACATTTGAATATAACATCAAAAAGCTTATGTTCCTCTACCTGAATTATAAATACTGTTAACCTTTGTTAACTGGGCGCCTCATACCCTTCTTCATTTTGCTTCATTTACTTGCTGAAACTTGTACTTATCTTCTTAATCTCTCATTGTCCTTCACAATAAAGATGGATAGGCATTCTTGCCTTAAGACTTCTTATCAGAAAGCTTACACCTTTCAGTACACCCATGATCTGCTAAAGATCTCATATTTACTTATCGTAGGCATCATACAAAAATCGAATTCCTCTAACTCAGCTCTCCCACAACTATCTCTCTCTCTCCAACCGTCCTTCCGGATGTAGGTATCATCTTATTACGAATAATATAGAATTTTGAAATTTGACTTCTTATAAGTGAGCTATACCACACGATCTAGAGTAAGAAGAAAGAGTAACAATCCTAAATGCCCTGTAGCCTTCTGTAAATAAGTGTGGTGCACGACACACCCATAAACAAGACTCTACTAGACACGACTTGTAGACTCCCTAGGACAGAACTGCTCTGATACCACTTTGTCACGCACCGAACTTGGGGGGCGATACCGACACCCAGTTCCTCACCTATTCTTGCGTACCAACTTACAACTAAGGGGCTCTGAACATATGATGTCAACTTTGGCCATGGGCCACATTGTAAGACGACTGCGAATGCTGACTAAATGTCAATATAAAACTAGGCCGACAAGGCCGTCATAATTATTACATCTAACAAACCAACTAAATATACATACAAGGCTTGGAAGCCCAACATACTACACTAACTGACATGATATGTCTACAAGCTACTGATGGATATATTGTGATCGGAATAGCTCCCCGACCTACTCATAGCATATATACATGTATATACAAGATGTACATAAGGCTCTAGACCCGGAAACTCCGAAAGGCATGGAGCTTACCGATCAAGCTGAACTCGGGCAACACGTATTGAAGAGGCCTACCTGTCTGTCTGTCTGACCTGCACGCATGAAATCCAACGCCCCTAGAAAAGGGACGTCAGTACGAAATAATGTACTGAGTATGTAAGGCAATATACTGAAAGCTGAAACTGAACTAATAATACAATATCTGCAAGTAGATGGAAGTCAAAGATAATCTGAAGATAAGCTTACCTGCTGATACTGACTCAACTCTCTCAGTATAGTAAGTAAAATAGTTGTCCGGCCCTATAAGGCTCGGTATACATATATATCTGCTCTGCCGTAGTAGGCTCGCTCATAAGCGCTCGGCCATACTAGGCGCTGTATCTCGACCAACTAGGCTCGCTCATATGCGCTCGACCACAGTAGGATAGTCATATAACTTACCATCTGATCAGAGGTTGCCTAATAGGGGCCTGCCCATCGATTATAGCTCGATGGTAATGAAAATACTTTTTAATACTGTGTATATATATATATATATATATCCCAATAAGGAGGATATTATAACTTACAACACTAGAAAATATACACAATTTGCGAGACTAGCAAAATATACGTAAATTCCGGGAAATGAATATAATGAAGAGATCATGCCAAATGAAAGAAGAGCTTCACCTTAACATACCTGAGCCTATCAACTAGTGTCATTATCCAGATTTCTCTCAACCATTTACAGGACCTCTGACAAAAACAAAGAAACTTCATATATACAGCAATACAGCATTTGAGTGGCTATGGTTTGCACCATCATCTATACATTGCCAAAAGGATCCTCTTTACTTTATGCAAAACTCTTTTTCGGAAAAATGTGGACCTATCAATTCCTTGGAGGAGAGGAGACTTTCTAAAATAAAATGACTGTCATGATTATCTACCTACCACTAATTGCCACAGGAACAATAACCATCTTTCAAGTGATCCAAACATTTAAAATCATGTAAATATATTTCACGTTCATATTTATGAGAAATACATTTGGTAGTCCTATGGCAATCTTCACACATTCTGAGGTTCTTAACAATTCGGATCACTCGAGATGATTGAGGAGTTTTAATGAGTGCAAAAGAAAGTGCAAGTTTCTCACTATAAACTCTACTAATATCTTCCTTGTCCTCCTCTCTGATGCAGATCCTATTGCAAGAATTGGATCCCTCCATTTTAAATCATGCCACATGTGTTAATAATGTAAGAGTCATACTTCTCTAAGCCAAAAAGCTGTCACGTTGAAGTTCTTATTCAATATATTAATTAATTTGGTAATATCTCGTTGCCCGATAATTAATTAATTACCAGCATATAAGAATTGTTTTAAATTACTTAAAATTTTATTTATTTTTAATACCTTATACATCTTACTATACTATACTTTACTATTGTGGTCATGTAGCACCATATAAAATAAATACATATACTATTATGTAAAAATACATATATTTTTTTAGCTTATAATTTTTCTAATCTCATATACAGAGTAAAAATTTTCGTAGGCATAATTCTTAAAATGGTAAAATAAATAACCTTATTTGGCAAGAAATGATCTCAAACACCTGACTAATGAGTCAAAACTTTTATTAGCTTTATATATTGATATTTTTCAAGAGGAAAAATTTATAGTAGTGGTTTTAGTAAACTAATATAACATATACATACATATATATATATATATATATATATATATTACTCCTTTTCCATCTCACTATTTACGATATGGTATCTGAATGAATGTATACAAAGTTTAAATATTTATTCAAAATATATAGTACTATTATCTTAGTGAATGTGGAAGATAATATGAAACAAGTAAGAAAAAAAATAGTTTCTTTTGTTTGGAATGAGTGTAAAATAATTTCTATTTTTACAATAAAAAAATCATAAACTTTCTCATATTGGGTGTATAATTTATTATATCCGAAAATAGTAATAATGGTAACTATCCAAAATTATACTTATAAAACCTTTACTAAAATACTTTACTTAAAGGAAAATACCACGCTAACATAATATCTAGCGGTATCAAGGTTGTAAACTTACAGGGTCTCATAATAATACTAATGTGTTAAACCATCCATAACCTCATAATAGACGTAATCCCTTCGAACTCATGTGGATTTACTATGGCATATCCTAATGCTAATATATGGGATGTAACAATTGGTTTCAAGAAAGTCAAGCTAGTAATGTCGTATGTGTATTACATGTTCCACTTCAAAATTTTGAGACTTTTTAAATGAAGTAACTAATGGTGATGGAATTAGTGTTGTTCATGAATCCTTTTGGTGTTAATTAATGAAATTTATCTCCTCTTCTTTTATGGGTGAGTTGGATAGAAGGTAATCTAGCAGGCTTGCTCGACCGGGTTATCTTGGTTGAGTACCGGTCGCGCTCTATGAGGTCGGGGCGTGACATCTTATTCCATGTGAGGAAAATAATATCCTGCCCTTACAAATTTTAGCACCAAGGAATCTGTGCCGAATAGTTGCCGCATATTCCTTCATAGACTTCCAGCATAACATAGTTAGCATCGGATGTCCCAAGCATCGGGCTAACGGGCTATAGAAAGATTTTCTGTACAGTTGCCTTTTTTGAATCTATATTGTGTTGCTTTGGCACGTAGCTCCCGGGACGCCTTGGAGTCTTCGGGCAGCTTCCCGTGCTCAAAGATAACCTATGATTTCATTCCTCCAGTCCCAAAAATAATTAGTCGAGTTTGCCTCATAGTAGCTATCTACATCCAGGACTGAGTTCATCAGTTGTATTACCATCCTAGACTCCGCCCCCTTTATTTCTATCGATGAATCGAGGTTAGCCAATGCGTCTGCTTCTGCATTTTCTTCCCTTGGGATATGAGTAATTGACCACTTCTAAAATCGAGCCGACAGATCCTAGACCTTTATTATGTATTGTTGCATGCGTTCCTCTTTGGTTTCGAAGACCCTGTAAACCTGATTTACTACCAGTTGTGAGCTGCATTTAATTTCTATGATCTCGGAATCTAGTCCCTGAACCAATTCTAGCCCTACAATCAAAGCTTCATACTCTACTTCACTGTTAGTCAAAGGGACCATTCTAACGGCTTGCCTCAAGGTTTTCCCCAAAGACATTATTAATACTATACCAAGATCAGACCCTTTTTACGTTCGAATCTCCATCCGTAAACAAGATCCAAACCCCCGATGTTGATCTGATACCATTACTACCTCTTTGGTTTCCAGAGACAGTAATCCCGAACTAAAATCAGCCACAAAGTCAACTAAGACTTTTGATTTAATTGCATTCCTTGGTTTATATTTTATGTCGAACTCACTTATTTCTATGGCCAATTTGGCCAACCTACCCAAGAGCTCAGGTTTGTGAAGGCTATTTCACAGAGGGAAAGTGGTCACTACGGCTATCGGATGACATTAGAAGTAGGGCCTAAACTACCGAGTGGTGACTACGAGAGCAAAGGCAAGTTTCTCCAAATGCGGGTAGTGAGTTTCCGCTCCAATTAAAATTTTACTAATGTAATAAAGGGGAGATTGTGTACCTTCGTCCTCACGGGCTAAAACCGCACTTATCACGACTTCTAAGACTGCGAGGTAGACGAACAATGTTTCACCTTCCTTTGGTTTCAAAAGTAACGGAGGGCTTGACAAGTACCATTTCAAATCTCTCAAGGCTTGTGGCACTCCGGGGTCCATTCGAAGTTATTTTTCTTTTTGAGCGGTGCGAAGAAACGGTGACATTTTTCTGATGACCGGGAAATGAACCTGCTCAAAGCTGCCAATCTCCCCATGAGCCTTTTAACTTCCATCACACTTGATAGTTGGTCCGGAATGTCTTCGATGTCCTTGATCTTATCAAGGTTTACCTTGATTCCCATTTGCGATACCAAAAATCCCAAAAACTTTCCAAAGTTGACCCCGAATGTGCATTTTTCGGGGTTAAGCTCCATATTATGCTTCCTCGGGCTATCAAAGTTTCTTGCAGATGCTTAAGGTGATCACCTGCATTCAAAGACTTAAAGACCATATCGTCTATAGAAACATCCATAGTTTTTCAGATTTGGTTTTCAAACATCTTGTTCACGAGCCGTAGATAAGTGGCTCTAATGTTTTTCATCCCGAAGGGCATCACATTGTAGCAATATGTGAAAAGATTAGTTATGAACAAAGTCTTTTCCTGATCCTTCGAGTTCATCTTAATTTGGTTGTAACCGTAATAAGTATCGAGGAAACTCATTAACTCGTGCCTGGCGGTCACATCTATCATTTGATTGATATTTGGCAGTGGGAACGAGTCTTTTTGGCATGGCTTATTCAAGTCCTTATAATCTACACACAAGAGAAATTTATTATTAGTTTTAGGAACCATGACTGCATTAGCTAGCCAGTCTAGATACTTTACCTCTCGGATCGAACCGATATTAAGTAAGCGAGTACCTCTTCTTTGACGAATTTATTCCTCGCATCCATAATAGGGTGTTTCTTTCATCTTACTAGAGGTGTGTGGGATCCATAATTAACTTGTGTACAGATACCTCCATCGGGATACCTGTCATATCAGCATGCGACCATACAAACCAATCGGCATTAGACTTAAGAATTTCAATAAAGCCAAACCTAAGCTCGGGGTGCAGTCCTTTCCCCAAGTGGAATTCTTTTTTAAGAACTCTTCGAACAATGTAACTTGCTAAAGCTCTTCCACCGTGGATTTTGTTGCATCTGTCTCTTCTAGAACCTGGAAATACCTCGGCACCTAATAAGATTCTGACTCTTCTACCCCTGAGCTTACTTCATCCGATTCAGGAGCGGGCACCTGATAAGATTCTAATGCTTCTACCCTTGGGCTAACTTCATCCGATCCTGTAGCGGGAGCTGGTTCCTATAATTGATATGTCGCATGTTCCTTCCCATTTCTACTAGAGATTGAAATATCATTCATCTCCTTTACTGCCACTTGGTCGCCCCTTATCTATTTAACTCCTTTGGGCATTGGAAACTTCAGCAATTGATGATATGTTGATGGTACAACTTTCATATCGTGCAACCATGGTCTTCCCAAAATAATGTTATATCCCATATCACCATCTACCACTTCAAAAAGAGGTGTTTTCATCACTCCTTTGGCATTCGTGGATAACAAAATCTCTCCTGGGTTGTCACGCTAGCGATGTTGAATTCGGTGAGGAGTTTTATGGCCGGAATGATGCTTCCGATGAGTTTATATTGCTCCAACACTCTCCATTGTATGATATTGGTCGAACTTCCTGGATCCACTAGAACACATTTAATTTTAAAGTCTAACACATTTAAAGAAATTACCAATGCGTCATTGTGTGGCAGCAACAATCAGTTTGAGTCTTCCTCTGTGAAAGTGATGTCTTCTTTGGCAACTTCCCGGAGTCTCTTGCTATGGGTTATTGATACTTTCGTCTTTTTTCTGTCAAAAATGTGACCTCGTTGATCTCGTTCCCCTTGAAGATTATGTTGATCATCTGGTGTTGTGCCCCCTTTTTCCTCGCGGAGTCCGGGTTTCGACATTCATTGGGAACAACTCATTTCCTTTCGGGAATTGGGTATTTGAATTTGAAAAGTCACCACCTAGTTCATTTAAGGTGTGTTAGGGCATCTAGAGCAAATAACTCATGAAACCAGTTTGCATTACCAGAGACTTGGATAAGGGCTCGAAATAACCTTGAGGGGAAGGTGTTAGGCACCACTCATGGTCCACAACAGTGGATCCCGGCCAAACTCATTTTTTGTGAATTTGTCATTTAATAGATAGGCAGTCTAAGCACACATATAAGATAAAGGAGATTTAACAGATAAGCAGTCTAAGAACACATATGCAAATAAGATGAGGGAAGTCCTAGGTTTATCAGCATATAGGATCACATCTGTACAATACCCGATAAACCTTCCTCAACTAGAGGGGTAACACGTGGCATTAGCGTACATGTCATCATATCCGTTACTACCCAATTACCCTCCCCTTGGTCATAGCCTAAAGTGTTCTAGCAACCTTAAGATTTATCCTATGTGTGCACTACCCGTCCCTTTACTTATATAGTCCCGGAGGTATTTAGGACTTCTTGTTAAGGTGGATCTAGACTCTCCTATAATGAAAAGGATAAAACTCTAGGAGACAAACAAAACACGTAGGACTGGACCAAGGATAGAACAGTTAAAATGCTTACATTTTACATCCACAAATAGAGCAAGTAAGTGCACGTCTCAAACAACAGTGTTTCAGTCACTTTAAAAAAAATCATAATAACAGGATATATAGGTGAGCACAAATCAGAACATATGGAAAGTTTTATTAAAGCGGGGAACCAATACCTAATCAGTTGCCTATTGATTTTAGAGGGGCTTGTTGAATCTAGACAGTTAACAAAAGCATAGTTTTACAGTATACAGGATTTTAATTGCCCTACAAGATTGCCTAGGCGTGTATCAGTGATGTCCTATGAGCATGTTATCTAATTAATCGGAAGTATAATAAACCAGTAAACAATTTTGAATAGGCAGCTTGGTACGTTAGACCCTATAGGCATGTTGTCTAGATATGAGGACTGACTTTAGACAATGGAAACTAAATGCAGCAATTAGTTTTAAAACCTCATTGGCATGCCAAGACTAATTTTAAATTACAGGCAAAGTGTCCAAAATGCAAGATTTATTTTACCCTATAAGCATGGTTTCTAAGTGCTGAATATACTGAAATCCTATTTAGCATGACTCCCAAATGCAGGAGATTGATTTAAAACTTATAGGCATGGTATCTAGAATGCACACAAACAGACAAACAACACAATGATATGATTTCTAATTGCAAATGTTGATTTGAACCCTATAGACATAATATCTAGAATGCATATAAGTGATGAACATTGCAATGTCCTATAGGCATAGTTTCTAGGATGTATACACTAATTTTAAAACCTATATGCATGATATCTACCCATTCCCAATAAAAATATGTATAATAATCTCTCCCAGTTTTACTAATTTCCCCAATATCTGTTTACAAAGAAATTAATATTACAACCTGTGACGACCCAAGGGTCATCACCGTAATTCTTCCTTGTTCCGTGCTTCCGAGGCCTTGAAAACCTTGCTTTTAGTTGCCTCGATATTGCGTGCGCAGTACGGGCGCGAAGCCGGAAAGCTTTTATGTTGAAATATGCGAATTTTGCGAGAAATTTGATGATTTTTGATATTTAATATGCATAATATTGACTTCGGTCAACATTTTGGGTAAATGGATCCGGACCTGTGATTCGACGGTCCCATAGGGTCCGTAGAAAAATATGGGACTTGGGCGTGTGCCTGGAATTAAATTCCGAGGTCACAAGCCCGAGAAATGAATTTTTGTGTGAAATTGTTTTCTAAAATTAATTAAGGAAAATGAAGAAGAAAATTGATAAGAAAACTGTGGTATCGGGCTTGTATTTTGGTTCTGACGCCCGGTACGAGTCTTAAATATGTTTTAAGCACTATCTGTAAAGTTTGGCTAAAAACGGACGTCATATGACGTGTTTCGGACTTAAAATGGGGAATTTGAGTTTTTATGAAAGTTGAAAGAAAATCATGTATTATGAGGCTTGATCCTATGTATATGATGTTATTTTGGCGATTTGATCACATGAGTAAGTCCGTAAGGTGTTTTCAAAATCATATGAATGTTTGGTTTGGAGCCCCGAGGGCTCGGGTGAGTTTTGAGTAGGGCCCGGGAGGTCTTAGACTTAGAAAAATATACAGGTTCAGATGTTGCAGGCCCAGCGCGGCCACTTCCATTTCCGCGCGGTCCGGGCTGGCAGCCACGCGGTCGCAATGCTTTTTCTATGCGGTCCGCGTGGTGGGTATCAGAGGGTCGACCAGCGCGGCCGCGCACCAAATCAGTGCGGTCCGCGCTGGGTGGGTTCAGAGAGAGCCCACTTCTCCCCTCCCTCGGCGCGGCCGCGGCATATTTCTGTGCGGTCCGCGCCAGCCCCCAGAAAAAAATGTATAAATTAAGGATTTTTAGTCATTTTCCACTTTTCAAAAACCCAAAACCTAAGAGGCGATTTTCCAAACAACTTTTCTTCTTCAAAACGATTGGTGAGTGATTCTAACTCATTTTCTTCACTTCTTAACATCTTTTAACATGATTTTAACTTCAAAACAAAGATTTTCATGGGGGAAATTGGGTGTTTTGGGTAGAACCTAGGTTTTGTACATATTGAGAAGTTGGACCTCAATTTGGGGTCCGATTTCAAAACAAATCATATATTTGGATTCATGGGGGAATGGGTAACCGGGTTTTGGTCTGAACCTCGAGTTTCGACCACGTGGGTCCGGGGGTATTTTTGACCATTTTGGGAAAAACCTTGTAAAATTTATTTTCATGCATGGGGAGTGATTCATTTAGTAATTTTTAATGTGATTAAGTAACCTATGACTAGATTTGAGTGGATTTGTAGTGGAATCAAGAGGTAAAGCTATACTAGAAGCGTGAGTTGAGTTTGGGGCATTCGAGGTAAGTGTTTGTTCTAACTTTGGCTTGAGGGATTAGGATTTGGATGTTATTTGCTACGTGTTAACTATGGAGTACGGTGTATAGGCATGGTGACAGTTATCTATGCACCGGAGTCTAGCATGACCGTGAGTCGTAGTTGCTTTTAAATTCGAAAGATGTGAAACAGTTGAGCTAATTACTTGCTAATATAATTATGAAGTGATAGTTGAGAAGCAGATGAGTTAAAGAAGGAAGTGTGGTATTTTTCCCTTGCCGGGACCTATTGTTGATTTGTTCTCCCTTGCCGGGATGTTTAATCTTGTTGTATATTCCCTTCCCTGATTGGTTGTGACTGATGATTGGGTGAGGAAGAGCGATTATGCACGAAGGGTCTTTCTGTGCCATGTTTTGATAATTATGCACGAAGGGTCTTTCCGTGCCATGTCTCTAATTATTTGAGCACGAAGGGTCATTCCGTGCCTTGATGTGAGAGTTATGTAAGGAAAAGCACGAAGGGTGATGCTGTGCACTATATTTGACAGTTTTGGTGAGAATTGAGAGTAAAAGCACGAAGGTTGGTGTCGTGCAGTTGTTGATTCACTTGCTCTCTTTCATAGATGTTAATTATTCAGTTTCCATCTCTCTGTTCGTTGGTCTTATATCTAAATTGTTACACCCCACAGCATGTCCCATCCCTATTATCTGTTTAAATTCTGTATATCTTTCTGTTGTTGCACATATATCTGTACAGGTTAATTGTGGTAGGTCCGGTCTAGCCTCGTCACTACCTCGTCGGGGTTAGGCCAGGCACTTACCAGCACATGGGGTCGGTTGTGCTGATGCTACACTTTTGTGCCCTTTTTGTGCACAGATTCGGGAGTAGCTTACGGACCGCAGTAGCAGTAGATTGGGAGCGTGCCTTCAGTCCAGAGACTCCTAAGTAGTTCGCTGGCGTGCGTGGGCCTTGAGTCTCATCTATTTCATATCTGTTTTTTTTCATTGTATCGAAGCAGACTCCTTATGTGTTTTCTTTCAAACTCTTATTTGTAGTATCTTATAGTAGTCCGTGAGTATTGTGATACTAAATCTTGGGTAGAGGATGATGTTAATTTTTCCGCATTTTCGTTCATTTAATATTAAATTAAGACTTCCGCTTGAATTTATTGTTTTTATTATTATCTTGTTGAAAATTAGTTGAAAAGGTATGTTAAGGTTGGCTTGCCTAGCTCCGACAGTAGGCGTCATCACGACTCCCGATGGTGGAGAATTCGGGTTGTGACAAGTTTGTATCAGAGCACTAGGTTACTTAGGTCTCACAACTCACGAACAAGCTCAGTAGAGTCTGAGGGATCGGTACGGAGACGTTTGTATTTATCCCCCAGAGGCTACAAAGTTAGGAAAAAAAAATTCACTTTGTTCATTCTTGTCGTGCGATTCTGTTTCTCAAATATTGATTGTCTTTCTACTCTGTTCTTTCCTAGATGGCGAGAAAATGTGCGTCTTCTTCTACCACGCAGCAGCCCGAGCTCCCAGCAGCAACTCCCGCGAGGGGCAGGGGCCGAGGCCGTGTCAGAGGCCGTGGTAGGGGCATAGCTCAGCCCCAGGCAACAGTTCCAGAGGTGGAGCCTCATATTGACTTTAATGAGGAGGTTCCAGCCTCAGCAGCTCCAGTGGGCCCAGCTCAGGTCCCAGGTGAGGTTATGTTCTCCCCGGACCTCCAGGATGCTCTCGTCCGTATAGCAGGCTTTATGGACAGTGTCACTAGAGCGGGTTTGCTGCCAGTAGCACCAGCCACTTCCCAGGCTGGAGGAGGGGTTCAGACTCCTGCTACGCGTACTCCAGAGCAGGTATCTCCCCGGACTCAGGTTCCAGTGGTTCAGCCCGTAGTGGAAGCTTAGACAGGTATTACAGCACAGGTCGGGGATGGAGCGGGCATGTCTTCGGATGCTTTGTGGAGACTTGATCGGTTCTCCAAGCTTATCACCACCACTTTCAGCGGTACTTCATCGGAGGATCCCCAGGATTTTCTATTCAGTTTTCATGAGATC
This sequence comes from Nicotiana sylvestris, assembly GCF_000393655.2. NCBI lineage: Eukaryota > Viridiplantae > Streptophyta > Magnoliopsida > Solanales > Solanaceae > Nicotiana > Nicotiana sylvestris. The sequence goes on along the minus strand of NC_091068.1, from coordinate 75,058,598 downwards.
CTCAGGACTATGGGTATAGTGGACACCAATGGGGTCTATTTTTGCACCTTCAGGCTTGCAGGATCCGCCAAGACTTGGTGGAGAGATTATTGACTATCTAGGCCAGCAGGGTCTCCAGCTTTGACATGGGATCAGTTTGCGGAGTTGTTCTTGGAGAAGTTTCTCCCCGTCATTTAGCGGGAGGCACTTCGTAGACAGTTTGAGTGCCTCCATCAGGGCAACATGACAGTTACACAGTATGAGACTAGATTTATTGACTTGGCACGCCATGCAGTTGTGATACTCCCTACAGAGCGAGAGAGGGTCCGGAGGTTCATTGATGGATTGATTAAGCCGATCCGCCTTCAGATGGCCATGGGAGTTGGTAGCGATATTTCCTTTCAGGAGGTGGCCAATGCGGCCCGACGGGAAGAGATGGCACTTGTTCGAGGAGGTAGTCAGGGTTCAGATAACAGGCCTCTCCATTCTGGTAGGTTCAATGGTGCCTCATCTGGTGGCATGGATTCATATGACAGAGGCCACTCTTAGAGGCCCTTCCAGTCGGCACTTCAGGTTTCTCATGGTACTCCAGGCGGTGGTGGTCCTCAATAGTATTATTCAGATCAGCAGACCTTCAGCGCACCACCAGCCCCCATCAGTGCACCGCCACTTCAGAGCTTCATGGGAGGACATACAGGTTGATAGGGCCAGCAGTCCTAGCAGCTGAGGGCATGTTATGGTTGTGGTGACCCGAGTCACATTGTCAGGTTTTGCCCCCGAGCCTCGAGTAGTTCTCAGCAGCAGGGTCCTCGCCCTACGATTCAGGCAGCAGGTGATCCACAGGCCGCCCAGCTAGCTAGAGGCGGGGGTAGGGATCATAGGGGTGGAAGGATAGACCGTAGAGGTGGAGCTCGGACTGCCAGAGGCAGAGGTCAGCCAGCAGCCGATCGCCCTAGAGACACAGTTCAGGGAGGTGGGGGTTAGCCCCGTTGTTATGCTTTGCCGGCCAGGCCAGAGGCCGAGTCATCAGATGCTGTGATTACAGGTACTATTCTTGTCTGTGGTAGGGGTGCTTCTGTGTTATTTGACCCGGGATCTACGTATTCTTATGTGTCGTCCTATTTTGCACCCTATTTGATCATGCCTAGTGAGGCTTTGGGTATTCCTGTATATGTGTCCATACTGGTTGGTGAATCTATAGTGGTCGACCGAGTGCATCGTTCATATGTGGTGGTATTTGACGGTCATGAGACCCGTGTCGACTTATTGCTTTTAGATATGGTGGACTTTGACGCTATATTAGGGATGGACTGGTTGTCCCCGTATCATGCTATTCTGGATTGTCACGCCAAGACTGTGACCTTGGCCTTGCCAGATTTGCCCCGACTTGAGTGGAGAGGGACCCCAAGCCATGCCACCTACAGTGTTATTTCGTATGTCAAGGCTCGACGTATGGTCGAGAAGGGGTGTCTAGTATATCTGGCGTATGTTCGCGACTCCAGCGCAGAGGTTCCATTTATTGACTCTATTCCTATTGTTCGGGAGTTCCCCGAGGTTTTCCCTTCAGACCTGCCGGGTATGCCGCCCGACAGGGATATTGATTTCTGTATTGATCTGGCTTCGGGCACTCAACCTATTTCCATTCCGCCATATCGCATGGCCCCGCCAGAGTTGAAAGAGCAGCTTCAGGACTTGCTTGATAAGGGTTTCATTAGACCCAGTGTATCACCTTGGGGTGCACCAGTGTTGTTCGTGAAGAAAAAGGATGGGTCGATGAGGATGTGCATTGATTACCGGCAGTTGAACAAGGTGACGATAAAGAACAAGTATCCACTGCCGCGGATTGACGATTTGTTCGACCAGCTTCAGGGTGAGAGGGTGTTTTCAAAGATAGATTTGAGATCTGGCTACCACCAGCTGAGGATTAGGGCGTCTGATGTCCCTAAGACAGCATTTCGCACTCGGTGTGGGTACTATGAGTTTTTGGTCATGTCATTTGGGTTGACCAATGCCCCAGCAGCATTTATGGAATTGATGAACCGAGTGTTCAGGCCCTATCTGGATTTGTTCGTGATTGTTTTCATTGACGATATTATGATATACTCTCGCAGTCAGGAGGAGCATGAGCAGCAACTCAGAGTGGTTCTTCAGACCCTGAAGGATAGTCAGTTGTATGCTAAGTTCTCAAAGTGCGAGTTTTGGTTGAGTTCAGTCGTATTCCTAGGTCATGTCATATCAGTAGCAGGTATTCAGGTAGACCCGAAGAAGATAGAGGCAGTCAAGAACTGGCCTCGACCAGCTCCAGCTGCGGAGATTCGGAGTTTCCTGGGGTTAGCAGGTTACTATCGTTGGTTCGTGGAGGGGTTTTCATCCATTGCAGCCCCTATGACCAGATTGACCCAGAAGGGTGTCCAGTTCAGGTGGTCGGACGAGTGTGAGGCGAGCTTTCAGAAGCTCAAGACGGCTCTGACTACGGCACCGGTATTGGTTTTGCCCACAGGTTCAGGGCCATATACGGTCTATTGTGATGCGTCTCGTGTTGGGCTTGGTGCAGTGTTGATGCAGGAAGGCAAAGTCATTGCCTATGCTTTGAGGCAGTTGAAGATCCACGAGAAGAATTATCTGGTTCATGATCTCGAGTTGGCAGCCATTGTTCATGCCTTGAAGATCTGGAGGCATTACTTATATGGCGTGACGTGTGAGGTTTACACTGATCACAAGAGTCTTCAGTATCTGTTCAAGCAGAAAGAGTTGAATTTGAGGCAGAGGAGGTGGTTAGAGTTGCTAAAGGATTATGATGTTACTATCTTATACCACCCGGGGAAGGCCAATGTGGTGGCCGATGCATTGAGCAGGAAGTCCGCCAGCATGGGTAGTCTTGCTTATATTCCAGTCAGCCAGAGATCGCTTGCTTTGGATGTTCAGGCCTTGGCCAATCGTCTTGTGAGGTTGGATATTTCTGAGCCTAGCAGAGTGTTAGCTTGCACGGTTGCTCGTTCCTCACTATTAGAGCGTATCCGCGAGCGGCAGTTTGAGGATCCCCATTTGTGTGTCTTGAGAGACACGGTGCAGCGTGGAGGTGCCAAGAAAGTAACCTTAGATAATGATGGTGTATTGAGATTGCAGGGGCGAGTTTGTGTGCCCAATGTTGATGGGATTCGAGAGTTGATCTTAGCGAAGGCCCATAGTTCTCGGTATTCTATTCACCCGGGCGCCGCGAAGATGTATCAGGATCTGAGGCAACACTATTGGTGGCGTAAGATGAAGAAAGACATCATTGTGCATGTGGCTCGGTGTTTGAATTGTCAGCAGGTTAAGTACGAGACTCAAAGACCTGGTGGTCTATTTCAGAAGATTGCACTTCCCGAGTGGAAGTGGGAGAGGATTACGATGGATATCGTTACTGGACTTCCGATGACTCGGAAAAAGTTCGATGCAGTTTGGGTCATTATTTATAGGCTGACCAAGTCAGCGCATTTTGTTCCTGTTGCAGCCACCTATTCGTCCAAAAGGTTAGCCGAGATTTATATCAGGGAGATTGTTCGCCTTCATGGGATGCCGCTATCTATCATTTTGGATCGGGGTACGCAGTTTACCTCGCATTTCTGGAGAGCGGTTCAGTGAGAGTTGGGCACCCAGGTTGAGTTGAGTACAACATTTTATCCCCAGATGGACGGTCAGTCCGAGAGGACTATTCAGATTCTTGAGGACATGCTCTGATCCTGTGTCATTGATTTTGAAGGCTCGTGGGACCAGTTTTTGCCTTTAGAAGAGTTCGCTTACAACAACAGCTACCAGTCCAGCATTCAGATGGCTCCGTATGAGGCGTTGTATGGTAGGCGATGTCGGTCTCCAGTTGGATGGTTTGAGCCGGGAGAGGCTCGATTATTGGGTACGGATCTGGTTCAGGAGGCCTTGGACAAGGTCAGGATTATTCAGGATAGACTTCGTACAGCTCAGTCCAGACAGAAGAGTTATGAAGACCGCAAGGTCAGAGATATTGCTTTCATGGTTGGTGAGCGGGTATTGCTCCGTGTATCGCCTATGAAGGGCGTGATGAGATTTGGGAAGAAGGGCAAGCTCAGCCCTAGGTTCATCGGTCCATTTGAGATTCTTGATCGTGTGGGAGAGGTGGCTTATAGACTTGCCTTGCCACCTAGCTTGTCAGTTGTGCATCCCGTGTTTCATGTATCTATGCTCCGGAAGTATCGCGGAGATTCATCGCACATGTTAGATTTCAGCACTGTCCAATTGGACAAAGATCTGTCATACGAAGAGGAGTCGGTGGCTATTCTAGACCGGCAGGTTCGACAGTTGAGGTCGAAGAGTTTTCCTTCGGTACGTGTTCAGTGTAGAGGTCAGCCTCCTGAGGCATCGACCTGGGAGTCCGAGTCCGATATGCAGAGTCGTTATCCTCATTTATTTCCCGACGCAGGTACTTCTTTCTTTTGTCCGTTCGAGGACGAACGGTTGTTTTAGAGGTGGAGAATGTGACGACCCAAAGGGTCATCACCGTAATTCTTCCTTGTTCCGTACTTCCGAGGCCTTGAAAACCTCGCTTTTAGTTGCCTCGATATTGCGTGCGCAGTCCGGGCGCGAAGCCGGAAAGCTTTTATGTTGAAATATGCGAATTTTGCGAGAAATTTAATGAATTTTGATATTTAATACGCATAATATTGACTTCGGTCAACATTTTGGGTAAACAGATCCGGACTTGTGATTCGACTAGGGCGTGTGCCCGGAATTAAATTTCGAGGTCCCAAGCCCGAGAAATGAATTTTTGTGTGAAATTGTCTTCTGAAATTAATTAAGGAAAATGAAGAAGAAAATTGATCAGAAAACTGTGGTATCGGGCTCGTATTTTGGTTCCGACGCCCTTTACGAGTCTTAAATATGTTTTAAGCACTATCTGTAAAGTTTGGCTAAAAATGGACGTCATATGACGTGTTTCGTACTTAAAATGGGGAATTTGAGTTTTTATGAAAGTTGAAAGAAAATCATGTATTATGAGGCTTGATCCTATGTATATGATGTTATTTTGGCGATTTGATCGCACGAGTAAGTCCGTAAGGTGTTTTCGAGATCATATGAATGTTTGGTTTGGAGCCCCGAGGTCTCGGGTGAGTTTTGAGTAGGGCCCGGGAGGTCTTAGACTTAGAAAAATATACAGGTTCAGATGTTGCAGGCCCAGCGCGGCCGCGGCCATTTCCGCGCGGTCCGTGCTGGCAGCCACGCGGCCGCGGTCCTTTTTCTGTGCGGTCCGCGTGGTGGGGTTCAAAGGGTCGACCAGCGCGTCCGAGCACCAAATCAGTGCGGTCCGCGCTGGGTGGGTTCAGAGAGAGCCCACTTCTCCCCTCCTTCAGCGCGGCCGCGCGCATTTCTGTGCGGTCCGCGCTAGCCCCCAGAAAAAAATGTATAAATTCGGGATTTTTAGTCATTTTTCCACTTTTCAAAAATCCAAAACCTAAGAGGCGATTTTTCAAACAACTTTTCTTCTTCAAAACGATTGGTGAGTGATTCTAACTCATTTTCTTCACTTCTTAACATCTTTTAACATGATTTCAACTTCAAAACAAAGATTTTCATGGGGGAAATTGGGTGTTTTGGGTAGAACCTAGGTTTTGTACAAATTGAGAAGTTGGACCTCCATTTGGGGTTCGATTTCAAAACAAATCATATATTTGGATTCATGGGGGAATGGGTAACCGGGTTTTGGTCCGAACCTCGAGTTTCGACCACGTGGGTCCAGGGGTATTTTTGACCATTTTGGGAAAAACCTTGTAAAATTTATTTTCATGCCTGGGGAGTGATTCATTTAGTAATTATTAATGTGATTAAGTAACTTATGACTAGATTTGAGCGGATTAGTGGTGGAATCAAGAGGTAAAGCTATATTAGAAGCGTGAGTTGAGTTTGGAGCATTCGAGTTAAGTGTTTGTTCTAACTTTGGCTTGAGGGATTAGGATTTGGATGTTATTTGCTACGTGTTAACTATGGAGTACGATGTATAGGCATGGTGACGGTTATCTATGCACCGGAGTCTAGCATGACCGTGAGTCGTAGTTGCTTTTAAATTCGAAAGATGTGAAACAGTTGAGCTAATTACTTGCTAATATTATTATGAAGTGATAGTTGAGAAGCAGAAAGGTTAAAGAAGGAAGTGTGGTATTTTTCCCTTGCCGGGACCTATTGTTGATTTGTTCTCCCTTGCCGGGATGTTTAATCTTGTTGTATATTCCCTTCCTCGATTGGTTGTGACTGATGATTGGGTGAGAAAGAGTGATTATGCACGAAGGGTCTTTCCGTGCCATGTTTTGATAATTATGCACGAAGGGTCTTTCCGTGCCATGTCTCTAATTATTTGAGCACGAAGGGTCATTCCGTGCCTTGATGTGAGAGTTATGTGAGGAAAAGCACGAAGGGTGATGCCGTGCACTATATTTGACAGTTTTGGTGAGAATTGAGAGTAAAAGCACGAAGGTTGGTGCCGTGCAGTTGTTGATTCACTTGCTCTCTTTCATAGATGTTAATTATTCAGTTTCCATCTCTCTGTTCGTTGGTCTTATATCTAAATTGTTACACCCCACAGCATGTCCCCTCCCTATTATCTATTTAAATTCTGTATATCTTTCCGTTGTTGCAAATATATCTGTACAAGTTAATTGTGGTTGGTCCGGTCTAGCCTCGTCACTACCTTGCCAGGGTTAGGCCAGGCACTTACCAGCACATGGGGTCGGTTGTGCTGATGCTACACTTCTGTGCCCTTTTTGTGCACAGATTTGGGAGTAGCTTAAGGACCGCAGTAGCAATAGATTAGGAGCGTGCCTTCAGTCCAGAGACTCCTAGGTAGTTCGCTGGCGTGCGTGGGCCCTAAGTCTCATCTATTTCATTTCTGTTTGTTTTAATTGTATCGAAGCAAACTCCTTATGCGTTTTCTTTCAAACTCTTATTTGTAGTATCTTATAGTAGTCCGTGAGTATTGTGACACTAAATCTTGGGTAGAGGATGATGTTAATTTTTCCGCATTTTCGTTCATTTAATATTAAATTAAGACTTCCGCTTGAATTTATTGTTTTTATTATTATCTTGTTGAAAATTAGTTGAAAAGGTATGTTAAGGTTGGCTTACCTAGCTCCGACAGTAGGCGCCATCACGACTCCCGATGGTGGGGAATTCGGGTCGTGACACAACCCCAGCGTAAATGAATTACAGGAATAAACAACACTATACTATAGGGAGCCTGAATAGGCCCAAAGCAAACATGGGAAACCAGGCCTTCAAATAGTCCCAAGTGCCATATCTCATAGTGCAAGAGAGGGTACTAGCTTGTGCAATGTGGAGTAGCCAGCCCCAGTCTGTCAAAGTTCAAAGGGGTCTCAGCAATGCTCATACTAAAGGGGCAGGACCCTAGATGTTCTAAGAATTTTGAAGTGGATAGTGATTTATAAGCGTAGTTTTGAAAAAAAAGTTTTAGACTTTCTGGAAACAAGAAGTAAACAGAGTCATTCAATTCCTGGAACTTAGGCAAAGGTTCCAGCAGACAAACAACATTCAGAAATAAGATTACTTAAGTTAGCTATTACTAAATGACCAAACACAAAGACAAGGCATGTTGAGGATCAAACAATCACATACAAAGCGGCAGTAGGGATTGGGGAGCAAAGTTGTGAAAGGTGAACATCTAGATAGGAAGAACATGCTTGTATGGAAGTAGACAAAACACAGATCTAATTTAGGCATGAGTAAATATGCAAATTTGCTGAAGTAGAAACACAACAACAACAACAACAACAACAACAACAACAACGACCCAGTATAATCCCACAAGTGGGGTCTGGGGGGGTAATCTGTACGCAGACCTTACCCCTACCCCGAGGGGCAAAGAGGCTGTTTCTAGGAGATCCTCGGCTCAAGAAAGCAACAAGAGACGATATGTTAGTACTATCAATAAACTCATAATAAAATAACATAAAATAACATAACATAACATAAAATAACAAAATAACAGCAATATAAGAAATATAGAAAATACGAAAAAGATGGAAGGTATAATAATATCCAGCAGATAAAGCCCTGCATCAGTAGCTGACCAGTAGTATCCTAAGACTAACTCCTAACTGGCTAGTCTCACTCTAGTGCGCTGTAGAAATATTCACAACTTCCCCCTAACCTACAACTTTAATGCTGAAAGTAGAAACACATTGTTCTAATTAAAAATAGAAGTAAACATGCTATTGTAGTAAACACATGTATTAGGCAGCAATAGGCATGCTAGTGTAGTAGACACATAGATTAAACATTAATAGACATGCTAGGAAACACATAGTTAGACATGCTATTGAACATACATATTGAACAGAAGTAACCACGTATTAGACAAAAGCAATCATGTTAGTAAACACATGGATTAAATAGAAGTAAACATGCTGGTAAACATATGGATTTAAACAGAAGTAAACAAGCTAATAAACACATGGATTTAAACAGAAGTAAACATGCTGATAAACACATAGATTAATTGAATGACAGTAGTAGAGGCATACCAATTGGAAATTTGCAATACAAGAGTGAAGTAAAGAGGATCCAAGATCTAGTTTTGGCTTCCACCTGACTAGATAGTACAATATACAAGTAGCAGTAGCTTGCAATAGAGAGAGGGAGAGAGAGCAACAATTTTTAAGTGTTTTTGGTTAGGCCTCTGTGTGTCTGTGTTTGAAATAGATTCTTGTACTCATAGGAGTCGAGTAGTGTAAAGTAAATAAGGCAAGGCAGCTTAATATTGAAAATAAGGTAAGGAAAGCAATCAAATAACCAATTAAGCTTGACAGGACAGACAATCAGGGAATTATTCCCATAAATAACTCGATTTGAGTTTAAAATAAGGCAAGGCAGCTTAATATTGTAAATACGGTAAAGTAAGCAATCAAATAATCAATTAATCTTGACAGGGCAGACAATCAGGGAATTATTCCCATAAATAACTCGGATTGATTTTTTAATAAGGCAAGAAGGGAGTCTAACAGCCAATTAAGGTTAGAACCCATAAATCAAGCAATCAATAATACAAATAAGGTAACCTGAGTAATTAGAGACCATTCTGAGGTCAAACAGTTCCCCTTAATTAGAAATCTCAGGATTAAGGAAAGCAAGTAGAAATTCAATAAATCATTTTAGCAAAAATGAGACTCTAGATAATTGAGTCAATCAGCCAATTATTCAAAATAATAACGGGTGAAATGTTGAAGCGAACAATGAACAGACAAACAATCAAGCCTGGAACATAGTCATTACCGAAATATTAAACGAAGACATAAGAAATTTCGGAAAAACCTTTTGCAAGAACAAACGAAGTAGAAACCCTAATTTTGAAAATACTTTGAGCCGATTAACAGTAGGGGAATCAGAAGACTCTTAAAGAAAACAGTCATGGAAACTTGAAACCACTTCAAACACAAAGGTTTGAACAACAAACCAAAACCCTAAAATAACAAAGTACTGAAATCGATTGATAGTAAGAAACAAGAGATCTTTAAAGAAAAGTCATTGAAGAACTCAGATCATTCCAGATCTACAAAGATCAGGACGGATTCATGTCCAAAGATTAGGGTTTTGAGAAAAAAAGGGAGGGGTAAGGAGAATCTAGTTTTGAACAAGAGATTTGAACCATAAACATCGAGATAATAGCACTCACAAATGGAGGTGACCGTAGGTGGACTCTTAAAGAATCTCGAACAAGGTCTGGGCTAGATCCTTTGGGATTTTTTTCATAGAATAGCAAAATAGAACAACCAGAAGAAGTAGGAGACCAATGGAGGTCTGAAACAATCGTGGAACCACATAGAACAGGTAGGAATCGAAGGGATTAGGGCTAGGTTTAGGTGGCGGCATTTAGGGTTAGGGTTGGGTCTCAGAGAGAACGGAGAGGAGAGGATTTTAGGGTGGCTGAACGGGAGAAATGATTAGGGTTTAGGGGTCTTTTGGACTAAAAAAGGAAAGGGGGAACGGTTGCCGTTGATCTCTGTGATCAACGGCCAAGATCAAAGGGGTTTGGGGTCGGGTAGAGTCCTTAGGTTTGGGTTGCGGTGATTTGGGCCTGGTTCTAATTGAATTAGGATTGGGGAATTGAAATTGGGCTGGTTTAATAGGCTAAGTCCGAAAAATAAAAAGAGTTATTTGTTAAATACCCACTTAATTGATAAAAACAATTTTGAAAAAACAGATTATAAAAATAATTTTCATGCCTAGAAATGTTTTAAAAAAATTACTTAGTATTTAAAAAAACACAAAAATCTATTTTCTGGTAAAATAATGTAATAATGCATGCATGGGCTATAATTGCAAAGTTATTGCAACTATTACCCCAAAAATGGAAATATGGCTATTTGTGAAATAATTAAAACTTAGTACAAATGCAAATGATAAAATTAAGCCACAAAATTATTATAAAACTATTTGTGATGCAATTAGTAATTGTTTATATAAATAAAAATACTGGATAAATTAATTAAAACCCATAAAAATGCTGAAATTATGGAAAAATATTAATTGATGCTAATGTATAGTTTTGGATGTATATATGCATTTTGAAAACTATTAAAAGTAAGTATCAACAGCTGCCCCTCTTTACCCAAGAAGGATGAAAGAGTTTTCGGGTAAAGAAATAATGACCAATTTTGACCGAATGGAATGTTTTGAAAAATAGAGGTCGAGCCCTGGTCTTTGAGCTGCCTACATATCCCTGGTTTTACAGGAATCAATCCATGTATAGTTTTGGACCCAACGGTGAATGAAACCGATGGAATTGTTATAGGAATATTTGTATGTTTCGGAAAGGGTTGTTTCGGGGAGGATAGCAGCGGATGGATTTATGCGGAGTTATGAATGTGAATCTAAATTGTAACGGATGTATCACAGGGTAGGTATCCGAACGATCATGGACAAAAGGCGAGCAATTGATGGGAATTGGTTACGTTTGAAGTAACAACAAGGTATAAATGGTATGAGCGGAAATCGGAGCGAACGTTGCTCTCGTTTGAAGAACGGTTACCTTCTGGATTACCTGCAAAACTTTAAAACACAATGTATACGAGCGTATAGATGATGTACATTCCATTTGGACCATGAAAGATTGCCTTTGGACAGTGCGGATAACGTCCTTAGACTATGATGTCCTGGGCTATGAATTGTGGGATAGGAGATTCGCAAGCCATGAAATGATGTTCTCGGGCCATGAGGATAGTGCCTCTGAAAAATGACGCCTTTGAATAATGATGTGCAAGTATTGAGGGATCCTCGGGCCATGACATGGTATCTTCAGGCTATGAGGATGATGCCTTCGGACTATGACGCTTTTGGACAGGTTGGCTCTATGTCAGCCCATGAAGTTCATAGATATGATAAAAATGATAGTGAGACAAAGCTTAGTCTCGTGCGGAGTTTGGGGCAGATATTAACCCGAGAGAAATAGTGCCAAGAATAGAGCAACATTCATGCAGGGAGGGACAATGCTTAGTCCCATGAGAAGGCAGTGCTTAGCCTTATGCAAATATGGAGGCAGGGATTAGCCTCATGAGAGATTGAGACAGAGCTTAGTCTTATGCAAAGAGAAGGCGGTGCTTAGCCTTATGCAAATATGGAGGCAAGGCTTAGCCTCATGCAAGATTTGAGACAGGGCTTAGTCTCATGTAGAGAGAAGGCAATGCTTAGCCTTATGCAAATATGGAGGCAGGGCTTAGCCTCATGCAAAGAGAAGGCAATGTTTAGTCTTATGCAAATATGGAGGCAGGGCTTAGCCTCATGCAAAGATGTGAGACAATGCTTAGTCTCATGCATAGAGAAGGCAATGCTTAGCCTTATACAAATATGGAGGTAGGGCTTAGCCTCATGTAAAGAGAAGGCAATGCTTAGTCTTATGCAAATATGGAGGAAGGGCTTAGCCTCATGCAAGGAGAAGGAAATGCTTAGCCTTATGCAAAATTTGAGGCAGGGCTTAGTCTCATGCACAGAGAAGGCAATGCTTAGACTTATGCAAATTTGAGACAAGGCTTAGTCTCATGCAGAGAGAAGGAAATGCTTAGCCTTATGCAAATATAGAGGCAGGGCTTAGCCTCATGCAAAGAGAAGGCAATGCTTAGCCTTATGAAAATATGGAGGCAGGGCTTAGCCTCATGCAAAGATTTGAGACAGGGCTTAGTCTCATGTAGAGAGAAGGCAATGCTTGGCCTTATGCAAATATGGAGGCAGGGCTTAGCCTCATGCAAAGAGAAGACAATGCTTAGCCGTATGCAAATATGGAGTCAAGGCTTAGCCTCATGCAAAGATTTGAGACAGGGCTTAGGCTCATGCAGAGAGAAGGCAATGCTTTGCCTTATGCAAATATGGAGGCAGGACTTAGTGTCACGACCCAAACTGATGGGCCACGACGGGTGCCTGAGTCCTACCTGTCAAACACCCCTAAGCATGGGTCTAAGATATGAACCTTTATAACATCTGCTGAACTACGAAGATAACATACATGAAGGAAACTTGCCAACAAGGCATATGTACGTATACATGCAGAATATAGTGGGCGAGCCGGCAAGGCTTCTATAGACAACTACATATCAAATAACTGAAAGCCGATAAGGCCACATACAACCCAACTAGACATATTGTCTATAGACCTCTAATAGAATCATAATTGTACAAAGATTGGACTGAGCCACGTCATACCCATATACATATATATATATATATATATATATACAAACGTATCATACCAAAATCAAAAGCAGCTCCGGATCAAGTGGAGCACACCAACTCTCGCTGATCAGGGATCCTAAGAAGGGGAACCTTCAGCTTGCCTACCTACACCTACGGGAATGAAACGCAGGCCCCGTGAAATAGGGCGTCAATAAAAAATGTACTGAGTATGTAAGGCATGAAAATTAGTACGTGAAAGACATAGATGAAACATGGAATAAAACAACACATCTTTAAATCTGAGTAACTTTATAAATTCTGAAACATTTATAATGTCATGCACATGCATATAAATGTCATGACATGCATAGGTATGGGTGTACATTATATCATCAAGCCACTGAGGGCATCCCATCATATCGTCTCGGCCACTGTGGGCAACATCATCAACATATACCAGCTGATCAGGTGGTGGTGCGTATATAATGCCATAACCTTTTTCCATATCCCATATACATATATTTACATATATACGCATATATAACACAATCTGCTCATGGATCAATGCACAAGTATAAATGAGTGAAATGCATGAAAAATATGTAATAATCTCAATATTCCTTTCGGATAAACTTTTTCAACTGCAGATAACTCTAAGACCCATGAACAGAAGATAATAATTCTCATGGGGAATCAAAAATCAGGACCCGGATTTTTCACCCTCGGGAGTCGTGATGGCACCTACTAATGGGATCTAGTCAAGCCAAACCTTAACTACTTGCTACACTTTCATTTTTGCTTCCTTTTAACAAACACAAGCCAATAATATGATAAAAGCAGAATTTTAAATAAATAAGCGGAAGTCAACAATTATATATCTCAAGGCTACGCCTATTACAACTTTTAAAACTTTAAATACCCAAAAAACTAGTGTCACAGACTATCTAAGAGTTACTACATACGAGGTCTGAAGAAATACAATACACTATTTCTGAACAAAAGGAAATGAAATAGGAAATAGAGATAGAGGGAGACGCCAGGGCCTGCGGACACCTGCAGGTGTACCTTGGGTCTCCGGGTGGACTGAAGGAAGCACTCCAACTACTGTCTGAAAGCTGCTCCTGGATCTGCACACAGTGCAGAGTGTAGTATCCGCACAACCGACCCCATGTGCTGGTAAGTGTCTAGCCTAACTTCGGCAAAGTAGTGACGAGTCTAGGACCAGACCACCAAATAAACTTGTACAGCTCATATATATATACAGCGGAAAAGAAATACAGAAATAGCCAGTCAATGTGGGAGGGGGAACATGTTGTGGGGAAGATAATAATTCCGAATAGAAAGGCATCAAGTAAGGAAAGAAACAACATAACTAAAATATCAACAAGGAAGCAGAAATAACCAATTTACACGGCATCACCCTTCGTGCTTTTACTCTCAGCCTCACCAACGCAGTTATAATCAAAATGTGCACGGCATCACCTTTCGTGCTTTTACTCTCTTTCCTCGTCGTATAATCAATAGAATCAGCACGTAATGGTACGTCGTGCGGCACGATATCACCCTTCATGTTTTACACTCTTTTCTTATAATAACAAACAATGCACGACATCACCCTTTGTGCTTTAACACTCCTCCTCACCGAAACAAAAATCACAAGCAAAGTGGCAAGGGAATAAACAAAATAGTAATAGAGATCCCGGCAAGGGAAAAATAGTTAAATAATTAAATCACGGCAAGGGAACAACAATTAAATAATTAAATCCAGACAAGGGAACAACAATTAAACAATAAAATCCCGGCAAGGGAACAAAAAATAAATCAACAATATCCCGGCAAAGGTGACAACATAATGATCTCTTCTCTTTCTCAATTTTACTTCACAATTCACTTCACAACTCGAGCCAATGCTCTAGAGGTTTGATTATCACTTATACTTTCACAATTCATTTCATAACTTGAGCCAATGCTCTAAAAGTTCAATTGTCACTTATACTTTCACAATTTCGCTATACAACTTGAGCCAATGTTCCTCAATGTTCATAGGTCATAATTCTTTCCACAAATTTTATACAACAATTAGAAATCTTCATCAAGGCATGAATAATACAACGAAATCATGAAATCACAATATAAGACTCACGGTCATGCTTGACACCAACGTATAGATACTCGTCACCATGCCTATACATCGTACTCGACAAGAAACAAATAGCAAATAGGACACATCTCCTAATCTCTCAAGCTAAGGTTAGACCAAACACTTACCTCGATGCCTCGAACACAACTCAAGTTTCAATTGTAGCTTTACCCCTCGATTCCACCGCCAATTTACTTGTATCTAGTCACAAGTTACTTAATTACATCAATAAATGCTAAATGAATCAATTTGAATGCATGAAAATGAGTTTTCTAAAGTTTTACCCAAAAGACAAAAATCGCCCCCGGGCCCACGTGGTCAAAACCTGAGGTTCGAACCAAAACCCGATTACCCATTCCCCAAATCGAGGTCCAAATCCACAATTTTTGAAAAAAAAAACCTAGGTTCTACCCAAAACACCCAATTTCCCCCATGAAAATAATTGATTTGAAGTTGAAATGATGTTAAAAGATGTTAATGATTGAAGAAAACTAGTTAAAAACGACTTACAATCGATTTGGAGAAGAAAGGTTATTTGAAAAATCGCCTCTTATGTTTTTGGGGTTTTTGAAAGGTGCAAAAAACTGAAAATCTCGTCTATTTATGCCCCTCACAGACCCTCTCCGCGGACCGCATAAAAAGGACTGCGACCACGAAGCTCCACCGCGGACCGCAAGAAATCGAGCGCAGTCGCAAAGGCTTGGCCTCCCTCACCGTGGACCGCACAAATCCCACCGCGGCTGCGAAGCTTCCATCGCGGACCGCGAGACCTGGATTCAGAGACCTGCAACTTCTCTGAATCTGCAACTTTTTCCTAAGTGTAAAAACATCCCGAAACTCACCAGAGCCCTTGGGACTCCAAACCAAATGTCATACTAACTCAAAAACATCATATGAACCTACTCGTGTAATCAAATCATCAAAATAACATCATGAACATCAAATTAAGTCTCGAGATCAATGAAATTTTCTCCAAAACTTCTTTAAACATAAATTTAGCAATTTAAGTCCGAATCACATCATATGACATCTGTTTTTCACCAAATTCCACAGAAATGTCTTAAATCATATAGAAGGCCTATATCGGGCATTGGAACCAAAATATGTGCCCGATACCATCATGTTCTAATCAAATTTCATTTCAAATTTCTTTAAACAATTCCAGAAACAATTTCCTTTTAAAAAATTCATTTCTCGGGCTTGGGACATCAGAATTCGATTCTAGGCATACGCCCAAGTCCCATATTTTCCTACAAACCCTCCGGGACCGTCAAATCACAGGTCCGGGTCCGTTTACCCAAAACATTGACCGAAGTCAAATTAGCTCATTTTATAATCAAAACTTATCATTTTTTCACAGATTATCATATTTAAGCTTTCCGGCTACGCGCCCGGACTCCGCACGCAAATTGAGGTGGCTCTAAATGAGGTTTTCAAGGCCTCGGAATATAGAAATTTTGTTTTAAAACAAGTGATGACCTTTTGGGTCATCACATTCTCCACCTCTAAAACAACCGTTCGTCCTCGAACGGACAGAAGAAGGAAGTACCTGAGTCAGGGAAAAGATAGGGATAACGGCTCCGCATATTGGACTCGGACTCCCAGGTCGATGCCTCAGGAGGTTGACCTCTCCACTAAACACGAATAGAAGGAAAACTCGTCGACCTCAACTGACGAACCTGCCGGTCTAGAATAGCTACCGGCTCTTCCTCATAAGACAAGTCCTTGTCCAACTAGACAGTGCTGAAATCTAACAGGTAGAATGGATCGCCGTGATATTTCCGGAGCATGGACACATGAAACACTATATACATGGCCGATAAGCTCGGCGGCAATGCAATTCTATAAGCCACCTCTCCCACTCGATCAAGAATCTCAAACGGGCCAATGAACCTAGGGCTAAGCTTGCCCTTCTTCCCAAATCTCATCACGCCCTTCATAGGTGACACTCGAAGCAATACCCGGCTCACCTACCATGAATGTCACATCTCGAACCTTGCGGTTTGCATAACTCTTTTGCTTGGAATGAGCTGTACGAAGCCTATCCTGAATAATCCTGACCTTGTCCAAAGCCTCCTGAACCAGATCCATACCCAACAATCGAGCCTCTCCCGGCTCAAACCACCCAACCGGAGATCTACACCGCCTACCATATAAAGCCTCATAAGGAGCCATCTGGATACACGACTGGTAACTGTTGTTGTAGGCAATCTCTGCTAAAGGCAAAAACTAATCCCACGACCCTCCAAAGTCAATAACACAAGCTCGGAGCATATCCTCCAAAATTTGAATAGTCCGCTCGGACTGCCCGTCCATCTAGGGATGAAATGTTGTACTCAACTCAACCTGGGTGCCCAACTCTCGCTGAACTGCTCTCCAGAAATGCGAGGTAAACTGCGTACCTCGGTCCGAAATGATAGATACAGGCACACCATAAAGACGAACAATCTCCCGGATATAGATCTCAGCTAACCTCTCGGATGAATAGGAGACTGCCATAGGAATGAAATGCGCTGACATGGCCGGCCTGTCAATAATGACCCATACTGCGTCAAACTTCCTCCGACTCTGCAGGATTCCAACAATGAAATCCATAGTGATCCGCTCCCACTTCCACTCGGGAAGCTCAATTCTCTGAAATAAAACACCAGGCCTCTGATGCTCGTACTTAACCTGTTGACAATTCAAACACCGAGCTACATATGCAACGACATCCTTCTTCATTCTCCGCCACCAATAATGCTGCCGCAAATACTGATACATCTTTGCGGTGCCTGGATAAATAGAGTACCAGGTCCTATGGGCCTCCTCTAAAATCAACTCTCGGAGCCCATCCACATTAGGCACACAAACTCAACCCTAAAATCACAAAACTCCATCATCATCTAAGGTAAACTGTTTGGCACCTCCGCGTTGCACCGTGTCTTACAAATGGGGATCATCATACTGCCGATCACGGATATGCTCCAATAAAGAAGAACGAGCGACCGTGTAGGCCAATACACGATTAGGATCAGAAATATCCAACCTCACAAACTGATTGGCCAAAGCCTGAACATCCAAAGCAAGTGGTCTCTTACCGACCGGAATATAAGCAAGACTGCCCATACTGGCTGACTTCCTACTCAAGGCATCAGCCACCACATTGGCCTTTCCCGGGTGATATAAGATAGTGATATCATAATCCTTCAACAACTCCAACCACCTCCTCTGCCTCAAATTCAGCTCCTTTTGCTTGAACAAATACTGAAGACTCTTGTGATTCGTGAACACCTCGCATGCCACGCCATACAAATAATGCCTTCAAATCTTCAATGCGTGAACTATGGTTGCCAACTCTAAATCATGAACTGGATAGTTCTTCTCATGAATCTTCAACTACCGCAAAGCATATGCAATGACCTTGACATCCTGCATCAACACTGCACCAAGCCCAATATGGGAAGCATCACAATAAACTGTATAAGGCCCTGAACCTGTGGGCAAAACCAACACCGGTATCGTAGTCAGAGCTGTCTTGAGCTTCTGAAAGCTCGCCTCACACTCATTCGACCATCTGAACTGGGTACCCTTCTGGGTCAACCTGGTCATCGGGGCTACGATCGATGAAAACTCTTCCACGAACCGACGATAGTAGCCTGCCAATCCCAAGAAACTCTGAATCTCTATAGCTGATGCTAGTCTAAGCCAGTTCTTGACTGCTTCAATCTTCTTCGAATCAACCTGAATACCCTTTGCTGACACAATATGACTTAGGAATGCAACTGAACTCAGCCAGAACTCACACTTCGAGAGTTTAGCATATAACTGACTATCCCTCAAGGTTTAAAGAACCTCTCTAAGATGCTGCTCGTGCTTCTCCCGGCTGCGGAAGTATATCAAAATATCATCAATAAAGACTATCACGAACAAATCCAAATAAGGCCTAAACACTCGGTTCATCAAATCCATAAAAGTTGCGGGGGCATTTGTCAACCCGAATGACATAACCAAGAACTCATAATGCTTGTACCGAGTGCGGAAAGCTGTCTTAGGGACATCGGATGCCCTAATCCTTAGCTAATGGTAGCCAGATCTCAAGTCAATCTTCAAAAATACCCTTGCACCCTGAAGCTGATCAAACAAATCATCAATCCTCGGCATGGATACTTATTCTTGATTGTAACCTTGTTCAACTACTGGTAATCAATACACATTCTCATCGATCTGTCCTTCTTCTTAACAAACAACACCGACACCCCAAGGCAAAACACTCGGCCTAATGAAACCCTTCTCAAGCAAGTATTGCAACTGCTCCTTCAACTCTTTCAACTCAGGCGGGGCCATACGATACGGCGGGATAAAAATGGGCTGACTTCCCGGAGCTAAATCAATGCAAAAATCAATATCCCTGTCGGGTGTCATACCCGGCAAGTATGAAGGGAATACCTCAGGAAACTCATGAACAACGGGCACAGAATCAATATAGGGAACCTCAGCACTAGAATCACGAACATATGCCAAATAGGCCAAACACCCCTTCTCGACCATACGCCGAGCCTTCACATACGAGATAACACTACTGGTAGAATGACCAGGAGTGCCTCTCCACTCTAAATGGGGCAAATCCGGTAAGGCTAAGGTCACCGTCTTGGCATAACAGTCCAAGATAGCGTAGTAAGGTGATAACCAGTTCATCCGCAATATAATATTTAAATCGACCATGTCTAGAAGCTACAAATCCACACGAGTCTCAAGACCCCCAATCACCTCAATGCAAGAACGGTGGACTCGATCTACCATAATAGAATCACCCACCGGTGTAGACACATAAACAAGAATACTTAATGAATCACTAGGCATGACCAAATATGGTGCAAAATAAGATGATACATATGAGCAGGTAGACCCTAGATCAAATAACACTGAAGCATCTCTATCACAAACTAGAATAGTACTTGTAATGACTACATCTGAAGCCTTAGCCTCAGGCCTGGCTGGAAGGCCGTAACATCAGGGCTGGGCCCCACCACCCTGAACTACATCTCTAGGACGACCTGCAGCTTGTTGGCCTCCACCTCTAGCGGCCTGAGCTCCACCTCTACCTCTAGCACCTCTACCCCCACCTCTAGCTGGCTGGGCGGGCTGTGGAACACCTGGTGCTTGTACCATAGCACGAGAACCCTGATGTTGAGAGCTACTCGGTGCTCGAGGGCAAAACCTGGCAATGTGACACAGATCACCACACATGTAACAAGCCCTCGGCTACTGAGACTACTAGCCCTAATGACCTGAATGACCACCCCGAAAACTCTAAAGCAGCGGTGCACTAATAGTAGCAGGTGGTGCACTGTAGGACTGCTGATCGGGATACTGCATCTGAGGACCACGACAACCTGGTGTACCGTGAGAAACCTGGAGCGTTGACTGAAAGGGCCTAGGAGGATGGCCTCTACCATACGAATCTCGACCTACGAATAAGGTACCATTGAATCGGCCTGAATGATGGGGCCTCTTGTCTGACCCATGACCGCCTCCCTGTGACAGAACCATCTCAACTCTACAGGCTACGTTGGCCACATTCTGAAAAGTAATCTCACTCCCAGCCTCTCTATCTGAAAAGTAATTTCACTCCCAGCCTCTCTAGCCATCTAAAGACGAATCGGCTGAATAAGACCGTCAATTAACCTCCTCACCCTCTCTCTCGGTGGGGAGTATGATGAGAGCATGGCGAGCTAAGTTGATGAACCTTGTCTCATACTGGGTAACAGTCATGGAACCCTACTGGAGGTGCTCAAACTACCTCTGATAGGCCTCTCTCTGAGTAACAGGGAGAAACTTATCCAGGAATAACACTGTAAACTGCTCCCAAGTCATGACTGGCGATCCGGCTGGTCTCGCTAAGCAATAATCTCTCCACCAAGTCTTGGCGGATCCAGACAAGCGAAATGTAGCAAAATCGACCCTGTTGGTCTCGACAATGCCCATGTTCCTGATAACCTCGTGGCAGCTATCTAGATAATCCTGGGGATCCTCAGGAGATGCACCGCTGAAAGTAGAAGTGAAAAGCTTGGTGAACCTATCCAGTCTCCACAAAGCATCAACAGACATAGTCGCTCCATCATCGGTCTGAGCTACCATACCCGGTTGTACTTCTCTAACTAGTTGAACCGCTGGAGTCTGAATCTGAGGAGCTACCTGCTACGGAGTGCAAGTAGCAGGAGTATGGACCGCTCCTCCAACCTGAGAGACGGCTGGTGCTACCGGAAGCAAGCCTGCCTGGGTGACACTCTCTATGAGGCCCACTAATCGGACCAGAGCATCTTGAAGAACTGGGGTAGCAGTAAACCCCTCTGGGACCTGAGCTGGGCCCACTAGAACAGCTGGAGCCGGAACCTCCTCATCAAAATCAACATGAGGCTCTGTCACTAGGCTGCTACTCGGGGCTGAAATCTGCCCCTACCTCGGCCTCTAGCACGGCCTCGACCTCGCCCTCTGCCCCTCGTGGGAACTACTACCGAGGGCTCGGACTGCTGAGCGGAGGATGAGGAAGCACGTGTTCTCGCCATCTGCGAAAGAACAGAGTAGAAGTTCAATTAGCATTGAGAAACAAAACTGCATGACAGGAAAGATTGAATGTGAAGTTTTTCCTAGCTCTGTAGCCTCTAAGGGATAAATACAGACGTCTCTGTACCGATCCCTTAAACTCTACTAAGCTTGTATGTGAACTGTAAGACCTATGTAACCTAGAGCTCTGATACCAACTTGTCACGACCCGGATTTCCCACCCTTGGGAGTTGTGATGGCGCCTACTAATGGGAGCTAGGCAAGCCAAACCTTAACTACTTGCTACACTTTCATTTTTGCTTCCTTTTAACAAACACAAGCCGATAATATGATAAAAGCGAAATTTTAAATAAATAAGCAGAAGTCAACAATTATATATCATAAGACTACGTCTATTACAACTTTTAAAACCTCAAATACCCCAAAACCTGGTGTCACAATGTCACAAACTATCTAAGAGTTACTACATACAAGGTCTGAAGAAATACAATACACTGTTTCTGAACAAAAGGAAATGAAACAGGAAATAGAGATAGAGGGAGATGCCAGCACCTGTGGACGCCTGCAGGTCTACCTTGGGTCTCCGGGTGGACTGAAGGAAGCACTCAAACTACTGTCTGAAATCTACTCCTAGATCTGCACACAGTGCAGAGTGTAGTATCAGCACAACCGACCCCATGTATTGGTAAGTGTCTAGCCTAACCTCGGCGATGTAGTGACGAGGCTAGGACCATACCACCAAATAAATCTGTACAGTTCATATATATATACAGCGGAAAAGAAATACAAAAATAATCAGTCAATCTGAGAGGGGGAAACATGTTGTGGGGAAGATAATAATTCCGAATAGAAAGGCATCAAGTAAGGAAAGAAACAACATAACTAAAATATCAACAAGGAAGCAGAAATCAACTGTAAGCACGTGATTTTCGCCCTATATGAGAATTACTCCCAAAAAATTCAAAAATAAAATAATTTTTCTTGGTGTGCAATTTTGTGATATTTTGAATAATTATTTGTATGTTTGTCTATGCATGTTTATTTGTTAAATTATTAAAAATACAAAAATATGTCGCATTTCGCATGTAGGATTTAATTATACAATTGTTAGTAACTAAGTTTTGTTTCACAAAAAAAATAAAATTACAAAAATAGGCATCGTTTGCATTTTTAGCATTTAAGGTCCAAATATACAATTTTATGCTTAATTATTACTTAATTGCGCGTTAATTGTTATTGGGAGTTAATATGCGCTTTTATAACTTAATTTAGTTCTTAAATAATAGTTTAAGTATTTTTATAATTTAGTTTTAGAAAAATAAAAGAAGAAAAGAGAGCAAAAAATAAAGAAAGTCGGAATTGGGCCTCTTCTTCGATTTCAAGCCACAGGCCCAAAAAATGACCCAATCTTCCCAAACGACCCAGTCCATTTCGAACTGGGTCGACCCAGTCCAGTACCAACAACCCAACTCCCCTTCTTCATTTTCATTTTTTCATTTTTACAATACAAAAAACAAAACAAAAACAAAGAAGAAGAAAACCCTAGACTTAAACCATCCGCCACCCCCTCCCTATCATCTTCTTCTTCCCCAAAGCTCCAAACCTTCCAACCATGGCTGCCCCTCTCTCATTCCCTTCATCCCTATGCCACACACACACAACCACGTCGACAACACACACACACACACAACCACGGTGACGTAGCACACACACAATCCGCGGCTTCACCAACATGAACGACCATCCATGTTCGATTCCTCCATTGTCGCTTCAGCTGCATCGTCTGCTTCTTCTACTGCTGCTGCACGTAGAGCATTTGGTTCGAAGCCACTCCGTCGCCACTACTTCATCGTCAACCAAGCAAACCACGCTGCTGCTTCTCCGTCGCAGCTGCTGCTCGCGTCCGCCATTGACGCAGCCATTTCTGCTCCTTCACCTGCTGCTCGACGTGCGCTGCTGCCTTTTCGCCATGACCAGCACTGCTGCTGCTGCTCGTCGCAGCAGTTGCTAATGCTCACGATCCAGGTTTGCTGCTTCATACTGCCTTTGCATCGAACAAATGACGAAGTTGCTACGGCCTCACTAACGTTGTGGCTGCTACTTCATCTTGCCTTCGTCTTCGTCGTCATTAGTTCGAGCTTTGGTCGAGGCTCGGACAGATTTGTTTACAATCGAAGTTCGTCATTGATTCATCTCCGGTTAGTTGTTTTTGAGTTTTATTTTGTCCATATTTCGTTTTTATATTTCTCGAAGTAAAAGTCGATAAATGTTCGATCCTTGCTTTGTTCATGTCTATCGTTTGAATTAATTTTTAGTTTGTTCATGTGTTTTGATTGAATTAATTTTCAGATTTCAAATGGAAAGTTAATTAGTGGGTTTTCATGTTTATTTCATGTTTGTTTTATTGTTTAGGTAAGATTTTGTTAGTTTGATGTTTGTTAGATTCAAATTGAAATTTAATTGATTATTTCTTCAATTTGTTTCATGTTGTTATATATTTTCCAGAAATTATTAATGTTGTTTGAGTCATTTAATCCGTCATGTTTGTTGTTTTAAAAAAAAATAGATTCATTCATGTTCATACTTTGTTTGATTGTTCTTGAATCTGAAATTTATATAGCTTGATTTTTTTTGTTTACCATTTATGATTATTTCTTGAATTTGTCTCATAAAGTTTAATATAGGAATTGTTGGTTGTAATGTTGTTAGAGTTAATTTTAAGTTCAATATTATTGAATTTAGAAATCTAAATATACTTGTTTGATTGTTGTTGTTGTTGAATCCGAAAATAGGCTTGTTGTTGCTAAAAATATTGTTCAATCAAATTTTAGTTGTTCTTTGTTGTTCAATTTGTGTTCATGTGATATTGTTGTTATGATGTTCATCCGTGTTCATATTGTTGTTTGAACATTGTTAGAAATTGATCATATTGTCTATATTTTGGTTAAGTTTGATTAATTGATTGTTATAGCTGATGGGGTAGTTTGGTAATTTGTAGTACGTTCAGGGTTAAAATGGTAATTGCAATAAGGTCAGAGGGGTAGTTTAGGAATTGTATATTTTGTAATTTTTTATGTGAAGCATGGGGGACAAAATGAAATGGGGTGGGTTGTGATATAGTTATTTAATATAAAGGGGGGACAAGACAAATTTTAGTGTGGGGGAATCTTGTATTTGTTTATGTTAGGCATGGGGGACAAAATATAATGGGGTGGTGTGATATGTTTATTTAATGTAATGGGGATGAGTGGGAAGATAATGGGTTTGGTAGAGAAAAAGTATTGATTTTAATTGATTGAAAGATTTATGGGATATGTTATATATAGGAAGTCTTAAAACAAGATTATGGAAAGAAAATAGAACACAGATAAGAGAAACGAATCTGAAAAGAACAGAACAGAAAAGAGAAAATACAGAAATAGAGACAAAAAAACCTGATCATTTAAGAGAAAGAAAGATTTCGAAAAATATTTAAGCTTTCAAAATAAAAATAAAAACTAAAAAAAAAATCTTCTGCTTTCTTTGTTTGAAATCAGTATTAATTGTTGTTGTTTCATTCAAAGCTTGAAGCTTTTGTTTTTGGGATTACTGCTCTACTGGTTTGCAAACTCTTTTCCTGGGTTGTTACTGTTGCTGGGTTTGTTGCTGCTGTGCTATACTGTTATTACTGCTGCTGATTTTCATCTTCATTTTCTTTTGCTTCCAATATCAGGTATATATTTTAGACTCATGTTGTGGAAAGCTTCAACATTGCCAAATAAATGAAGTTCGGAATTATAATTATGTCTTTTACTCGTTTAAATCTATTAGTTTAAATTTCAGTTTTGTTTCAGTTGATTAATATAGTAGCTTACATTTGATGTGAGAACTGTTAGTTAATCATCCCTTTGAAATTCGCATAAGCTTTGTAATAATGTTATTTATTTCAGAATTTCATTAAGTATAGCTATATTCAAATTATAAGATAGGGAACATGGCAGAAAGCTAGCCATTAATTAAATCTTATGATATTGTTGGCTAAGTATGGAATAGTATGGAACTATCAAGAAACTACATTACTAGCATATTTTGTCACAAAAGTCCGATTTTATTTAAAACTAGATTGATGTAAGTTGTATGTTGTTCGTACATGGCATGATAACAGTTACATGTATAACCATAAGTGAAAGGTGAGTTGATATAATTCGTTACGAGGTTAGAATATTAGGAATGGTTCAGACGTACAACTATATTGCATGTGATGCAATTTTATTGAATCAATTTGTATAATAGTTCTCTTTCTTATCAACTTGATTCTTATCTACCATTGTAAACAAATTAACCAAACAATTATAACTTTGGACTAAAAACAAGTATATGAGAAGGATATGGGATTTATAAGCACGAATTGCAACATTTTATGTCAAGGATATGTAGAAATAGAGTTCGCATTAAATATAACAATGAAAATTCTTCAGAAACTATTAATTTGTTTATCAAATTAATTCTTTTCCAGTTTTATATGCGATTCAATTTTTGGATATATTAATGTTGTATCCACGATAAAAATGGTAGTTTTTTTTAGTTACATGTTGTTTGTTTCTTTTTCATATCATTAATTCTTTAAAATTTGAATAGTTTTGAGGTATATAATTCATACGCGTAAAATAAGACTTGCGGTCAACACATAATAACTTTTGAATTCTTTTCAAGAAAATTTAGAGACGTCTAAATCAGTGTTTCTCTATGGCTTTCATATAAAAATAAGTGGATGCAATAAACAATTTGTAGAGAATTGTATCAAGAATATTTTGGGAAATTAGGGATACGTTCGCGTGGCCTAAATTACATTTTTTTAAGGCAGTTCGGATTATGCGTTTGCGCAACTTTGAGCCAAAATTTTAATAAAAAAAGAGGAGGATATTAAATTAATTTCATAAAACCCGAGATGTGCGGTTCACTATTTAAGAAAGGCGAATGTTCTTAATTTTATTTTAAGCACAATTTCGAATATCAAATAAATTTTTTTATCATAAAAATATAAAAATATTATCAACCTTTTTATGTACACGTATGCGTGGCACGATTCTCTACAATTATAAAAGGTATATAATACGAATATACGTACGCGTGATTCGTTTGTATAATTGTAAACAATCTAAACAAAAGCGGTAATAAAATCGGGCAACAAGAAAAAAGGTATTTAGTAAATCAAGATAATTAAGCCAAATATAAAAATGGTTAAGCGACCGTGCTAGAACCACGGAATTCGGGAATGCCTAACACCTTCTCCCGAATTAACAGAATTCCTTACTCAGGATTTCTGGTTCGCAGAATAACAAACAGAGTCATATTCTCCTCGATTCAGGGATTAAAACCGGTGACTTGGGATACCTTAAAATTCCCAGGTGGCGACTCTGAAACAAATAAACAAATCCCGTTTCGACTGTCCTTTAATTGGAGAAAACACCCTGCACCCTCGCGGGGGCGGAAAAAGGAGGTGCGACAGCTCTGGCGACTCTGCTGGGGACTAAATAGTCCTGAACCACTGGTTCAGGGTTTAAGAATTCGAGCTTAAAATAACTGTTATAGTTGGCTTTATTTATTATCTGATTTTTACATGTTTATGCTTAATGTGCTAAATGTTTCTTTTTACCGCTTTAATATTATCTGAATTGTGTATATAAAACTGCTACGAAACCCTTCTTCTTTCTGAGTCTTCTGAATATATGGTGTACACGTGCGCGTGACCCACCTTTCTGTTAGAAGTCATACCAAATAAGACGGAGTTGGGACAAGTAACTAGGCCGGGCAGACTTTCGTGCTCCCGGTACGTTGCCCCCATTTCGGCTCAAGCTGTCCACTTGGGTAAGCCAGGGCTAGAACAATATGCCTCAGGTTTTTCACTTAGAATAACTCAGCTACATGCCGGATCCCTAGTAGGAACATTTGTTTGCATCACGTGCATTTGACTTTGGAGGCTCAACACAGGGGTTGGGTCTGTCTAGGACAGGTGTACCAAAAAATGAAAATGACCATCCTGATGCATCTTACTTGCTGCTACATGCGCATTTATTTGATTCGGACTTGTGTGTTGACTGATTTTTGAATATCAGGAATAATATTTAGAAATTAAAAAAAAAAGAAAAAAAAATAGCGGCTAGGGAATTGATTGTTTATTTTTGAAAAAAAACCAATACCCAAATATTGTCAAAACCCTGCCGAAATTTCGAGAAAATAATAAAAAAAATATTTTATTAGTTTGTTTTACTAAAAACAAAGGAAAAATAGAAGAAGAAAAAAGTCGTTGTTCTGTCTTATTTAAAAAATATATATAAAAAATATAAAAAGGAAAATAGTTTGTCTTCCCCTGAAAATGACAATGAAAAAGAGTCTTACTTTTAAAATAGTTTTTTTATTTGTTTCTACAAATGCCAAAATGAAAAGAGTCGTGCTTTGAAAGTGGTTTTGTTATTTGCTGCCGAAAAAAAATCCTGTTTTAAAATAGTTCTGTTAATTGGCCCGAACTACGCGGGTTTGATTCTCACCGGATGTGAGATACGTAGGCAACCCTCATCGGGTCCAACCCCCTTTTTTGCTAAAATAGCCAAAAACCAATAAATAAATAAAAAACGTGTCAAAATTTTAATTTTGTCATAAATAAGTCGGGCGGTGTCCAACCTCCTCTTTTGCTCTTTTATCAAGACATCGCCGAATGTTCCCGAAAGGGACGCCGGAAGGCTGACTTTGCATAAACAGCCACCTTTGGGTCATTTTTTAAGATTTGGTCTGGTTGACCCACACAGTCTTAAAAATCTTCGTCCCCGAGGCGTTGAAAGACGTGTTTGCAATATGGAATTTTCTATTTTTGAAAAATGATAAAAAGAGTCATAAATAAGTCAGGGTGATGCTGGTTTTGTCAAAAATAGCCAAATGTTCCCAAAAGGGACGCCGGAAGGCTGACTTTGCATAAACAACCACCTTTTTGGGTCATGTTTAGGATTTTGGTCCAGTTGACCCACACAGCCTTAAAAAATCTTTGTCCCCGAGGCGCTGAAGGGCCGTGTTTGCAACACCAGGTTTTTATTGTAATTTGAAAAGAAAAAAAAGAGTCAGCGGTCAGGTGAATACCGTTTGGATTTTTGGTCAAAATAAGCCGAGCCAGCTTCGACCGCGTCTTAAACCGTTCTTGCCGAAATAGCCTTAGAGTATCTTTCAGTTGTCGAAAGGTTATTTTCGTAAAAGAACGGACAAGTTTGTAAAGTGTCAAAATAATCCTCCCCGGCCTCAAAATTCATGTGAGATTTGGAAGGGGCCACATTTGCAAAAATAGCCGTTTGGTTGCATTTGTCAAACGGGGAAAGGAAGCTGGCCTTTTTTGTTTTGAGAGTATAAATCTTTTGATTAAAATATGTGGGTTGTTTGATTTTCAAGTTTGTAGGTAATCTTCAAACCATTGAAACCCAGTTTGTTTTAATATGAAAATTGATAAAAAAAGTTTATTGTTTATTGGTCCGAACTACGCAAGGTCTGATTCATGCGGGGTCATGATACGTAGGCAATCTCCATAAGATTCGACCACCACTGAAAAAGAAAAAAAGGGAAGAAAGAAAAATAAAGGAAAGTGCAAGTGCATCGCATCTCTGATAGAACGGTTTAACTGCTTAGGTGCATTGCATCTCTAATATTTGATTATCTGTCAAATGCCCTGACACTAACGTGATGGCTTCCCTTTGTTGTGTTCATATATAGAAAAGTGGTTGGTTGTGGTAACTCCTCCCTGCAAAGCAAATGACACAGAACCTCAGAACAGGGTGGGTCGGTACTGATGACCGACAACAATTGGTCGAACAGAACAACGGGTTGGTAGAAGAAGTGAAAATGCTGAGACAACATGTGGCAGACATGTATCAGGCATGGATAACTGGGAAAGCACCACCCCCACCACCGCCAAGCTTTTCAAACTCTGGCATTACCCATCCCCCATACTCTCCATCCCAACCCACTTATGACAGCTTTCCTAGCTACCCGAGTAGCTCCATCACTCGTCCACGCTACTCCCTTCCCCAATGCTACTTCTCTCCACGAGATTCCCAAAGACGGGCTTCACTTTCCAAATACCCAGCTCCACAGAAGGCCTATCCACCCTCACAAGCCTACCAGAAGCCCCCTGGATCAGGTTTCCGGCCCAATCAAGCATTTAGGAACGAAAGGTTGCTGAAACGAGGAAAGGCTCTCACCCCTATCGGAGTATCTTATGCAAGTCTGTTTGAAAGGCTAAAGCATGCTGGCTTGATTGAGCCGCTCCCCGCATATACTCCAGATCCACATGCAAGAAACTTTGATCCGGCAGCGCGATGCGCGTACCACTCCAATGTCATAGGGCACAACATTGAGAGTTGTCGTAATTTGAAAAGGGAAGTAGAGAAAATGATCCAAGAAGGGCGGATTGTGATCGATAACAGTGACATGGAGCACTCGAACCCTATCAAGAACTTGTTGACGGAGGTTGATGATGTGGAAGCTGATAATTGTCTTGGCAATACTAATGCAAAGCTTAGTGGCTAAGATGCCAATTTTGATAAAATGGGAGGACGCTCCGTTCCTTGGTTAGCAAGAGAGAAGTTGTTGGTGGTTTATTTTGTTGTCATTTCTATTGACCGGATTATTATTTGGGTTGTAATCCGAATATTGTCTTGTGTCAAACCTTCTTATCTTTCCGATTTGTCATATCAGTTTGTTTAAGTTTTGTCAAGGCTGTGTTAGGATTTTATTCTGGTTGTTTTGTTTGTTTTATTATTCAAACCATCTCGCCGGTAGTCTAAAGCAAATCCGGTCCTTTATTGTTTCCAATCATCTTTTTGTTTAGTCCTTTTATCATTTTGTTCAGCGTCGATTCTCATGACATGACTTGCTCACATATTGGGCCTAATCTTAAAAGTTAATCATAAAACCATGGGAAGGTGATCAAAGCATTTAAGGGAAATAAGAAAAGTTTGAGATTATTTGAAGCCCGAGTCATGTGGAACTGGGGCAAGTAAAACTTAAAGAAAACCGTTAAATGCAAGATTCGCCAAATTGGCATGAGGGTCATTCATGAGAGTGAGAGTGTCGCCCAGCAGTGCTTTAGAAATGACAAATGAAAAGCAAGTGTTTAACATAATTGTCAAGTCCAGCACCATCGGAAGAGATTAGAAGTCTATGTTCAATTATGTTGTTTGTACTTGGCATATTTTGAAGACTGGAATGACGAAGGCATTTTATTCTGCTACCTAAACACTTTATCCTTCGTTACCCCTTTTTGAGACTTATTTATTTTCTTTCATACCCCTCGTTCGGAATCAATAGCAACGACTAGGAAATACGAGCCTAGAAGGTAAAGAAAAAATCAACAACAAAAAAAAGAAAAAAAAACGAAAAAAAAAATAAGAAGAGAAAAATGATAACAAAAAACAAAAGAAAGTCAGAAGAAAACAGAGGAATTGGGAACTACGTTTGACCTGATTCCTCAAAGAGGATACGTAGGCGCCTCACGGCTCGGTCATAGGGTGCATAGTGTGCATAGTGTGCATGGTGTGCATAGTGTAACAAAAAATTTAAGAAACTGGGGCAAATGTTGCGCTTGTTGTAAACAAATATGATTTCGAAGGTTGTAATTTTGAACCCCAAATTTGATTTGTTTTTGAGCCTTTAATACCCTTTCTTTCTAAGCCTATCCAAAAAACCCACATTACGGTCCAAAGAAAGACCTTCTGACCAGTCTGCAAAAGATGCCAAGTCAGACAAATGAGAGTCTTACCGGCGAACATAACATTCTGTTCCACAGCAGAAAGGACTCTAATCTCCAGCAGAGAGAGTCATACCGGCAACACTCCAAATCCCCAGCTGGAAAGTGATATAAATGAGAGAGTCTTATCGGTGAAAATCTTCACGGACACCATAAGGCGATGAAAGCTGAGAGAAAAACCCAAAATGAGAGAGGCTTGATAGTGAAAACCCTTCGGACACTACAAGTTGAATAAGATTAAGAATCAGATGGGGAATTGCCAATTGAAGATCTTGAAAGATGATTGACAGCAGAGGATAGGCCACATATGCATGTCATGACCATTAGAGTCGGTGTCTGCGTGTGATAGGTTTTTTATTTATAGTTTCTTTTGTTAAAGAGTCATCTTTTTCCTTTGTCTTTTATTCTGTTCCTTTTTATCTTTCTCCTTTCATAGAAAATTCCCTAGCAGAGTCTGTTTAGTCAGTACCAGTGGGAAATGACTTCAAAATAGGCCATCAACTCTCCAATCATGCAACAGGAGATCTGACTAGTACATCCAAGTGGTATAGTCAGCAAGGAACAAGCGCGAGGCCAGTGTCAAGAAAGATATCCCCAGCAAAAAGGAATTGACAAAAGGATTGACGAGTGTCATGAGGGATATCCTTGCAAAACCAAAGGTTATAAACATCAAGGCCAAGGACCATGAACACAGCAAGGAGAGCAATAAGCATGATTTGGGAAATTCATGCGAGACTAAAAAGTCGGGGAAAAGCCAATTTCCGAGCTGTGCCACAAAAGAAGAGGGATATCCCCAGCGGAAAAGGATTATCCCCAGCAAATAATATCATCCCCAACAAGTTTTGGAACGCAGAGCAGGGAAGGAGAAAGGGAAAAGCCATCCCAGTAGGCGTATCACAACCAACCACCATGTTTTAAACTAACAAATTTTGTTTAAATTGAAACAGGTAAGGGAAATGGCATTAATGACAGAAATGCATACCATAAAGGAGACTGTCAAACTAGGGCAGAAAATTTTCCTTTGGAAAATTTTCTGGAAATCAGGTACCCATTCGAGGAAGAATAAAGATAACACCAGTCTCAAGGGAAGTGGTCTTTGAACCAGTGTAGCCCCAATATAATAAGTTTCAATGGAGGAAGTTGTTCCCCAGCAGACAGAACAAAGAGATGACATTTGTGCTCAGAAAAGCAAAAGCCATTATCATCCCCAGCAGCTTCCAGAAGAATGAAGCATCGATTGGATGGGATAAAGTTCCCCAGCAGCGTTATCCTCAACAACGTTATCCCAAGAAGATAACACTTTTATCCCCAGCAGTGTTGAGAGAAAATAAATAATAAAAAAAATTGAATTTGAAGGAGGGGAAGAAAGGAGACTCCCACAGTGGTATTATCCCCAGCAAGCAAGAACAAAGCAGCGCGAAGGAAAGAGAAAAGAAAAGAAGAAATTACGAAGGTAAGTTTCTCAAATCATTGATCTTTATATTTTCCTCCTGGGATAAAAGTCCTAATCTGATGAATTTCTTTCCTGATACAATCTTGGTCCGATGAAATTTTTCTCCCAAGATAAGATATCAAATCTTAGTCCGATGAAATTTTCTCCTAAGATAGAAATCTTAGTCCGATGAAATTTTCTCCTAAGATAACAAATCTTAGTCCGATGAATCTTTCTCCTAAGATCATAACAAAATGGACCTAGTTTGACGATTTATCTCCTAGAGTCACAATCTTGGTCCGATGAAATTTTTCTCCCAAGATAAGATATCAAATCTTAGTCCGATGAAATTTTCTCCTAAGATACCAAATCTTAGTCCGATGAATCTTTCTCCTAAGACAGAAATCTTAGTCCGATGAAATTTTCTCCTAAGATATCAAATCTTAGTCCGATGAATCTTTCTCCTAAGATCACAACAAAATGGACCTAGTCTGACGATTTATCTCCTAGAGTCAAAATCTTGGTCTGATGAAATTTTTCTCCCAAGATAATATAATAAAATCTTAGTCCGATGAATCTTTCTCCTAAGATCACAACAAAATGGACCTAGTCTGACGATTTATCTCCTAGAGTCAAAATCTTGGTCTGATGAAATTTTTCTCCCAAGATAATATAATAAAATCTTAGTCGGATGAATCTTCTCCTAGGATCAAAATCTAGTCTGATGAATTTTCTCCTAGGATAATTTGAAAAAAAAGAAGAAGTTTGAATTTGAAAAAAAAAGTTGTTGAAGTCAGGAGCCCCCCTGAAGAATAGAATGGCGATTTATTGTTGAAGTCAGGAGCCCCCTAAAGAATAGAATGGCGATTTATTGGTTGAAGTCAGGAGCCCCCCTGAAGAATAGAATGGCGATTTATTGATGGAAGTCAGGAGCCCACCTGAAGAGAGGAAAGGTGTTTTTAAAAGGTTGTTGAAATCTCGCCAACCTAAAGAAAGGAATGGCGATGTATTGGTTGAAGTCAGGAGCCCCCTTGAAGAATAGAATGGTGATTTATTGATGGAAGTCAGGAGCCCGCCTGAAGAAAGGAAAGGCGTTTTTAAAAAAGGGGTTGTTGAAATATCGCCATCCAAAGAAAGGAATGGCAATTTTTGAAAAGTTGTTGAAGTCAGGAGCCCCCTGAAGAATAGAATGGCGATCTATTGGTTGAAGTCAGGAGCCCCCTGAAGAACAGAATGGCGATGTATTGGTTGAAGTCAGGAGCCCCCCTGAAAAATAGAATGGCGATTTATTAGTTGAAGTCAGGAGCCCGCCTGAAGAGAGGAATGGCGATTTATTTTCAAAGTTGTGGTTGAAGTCAGGAGCCCGCCTGAAGAGAGGAAAGGCATTTTTAAAAGTTGATGAAATCTCGCCAACCTAAAGAAAGGAATGGCGATGTATTGGTTGAAGTCAGGATCCCCCTGAAGAATAGAATGGCGATTTAGTGGTTGAAGTCAGGAGCCCGCCTGAAGAGAGGAATGGCGATTATTTTCAAAGTTGTTGTTGAAGTCAGGAGCCCGCCTGAAGAGAAGAATGGCGATTTATTTTCAAAGTTGTGGCTGAAGTCAGGAGCCCGCCTAAAGAGAGGAAAGGCGTTTTTAAAAGTTGTTGAAATCTCTCCAACCTAAAAAAAGGAATGGCGATGTATTGGTTGAAGTCAGGAGACCCCCTGAAGAATAGAATGGCGATTTAGTGGTTGAAGTCAGGAGCCCGCCTGAAGAGAGGAATGGCGATTTATTTTCAAAGTTGTTGTTGAAGTCAGGAGCCCGCCTGAAGAGAGGAAAGACTTTTATTTTAAAAGTTGTGTATTTGAAGTCAGGAGCCCGCCTGAAGAGAGGAATGACGCTTATTTTTAAAGTTGTTGTTGATGTTGGGAGCCCGCCCAGATAACAGAGGCATACATTTCAGTCTTTACATTTCAGTTGTTGAAGTTGGGAGCCCGCCCATAGAACAGAGGCATACATTCAGTCTTTACATTTCAAGCATTGAAGTTGGGAGCCCGCCCAGATAACAGAGGCATACATTTCAGTCTTTATATTTCAAGCGTCGAAGTTGGGAGCCCGCCCAGATAACAGAGGCATACATTTCAGTCTTTACATTTCAAGCATTGAAGTTGGGAGCCCGCCCAGATAACAGAGGCATACATTTCAAGTCTTTAATTTTCAAATATTGAAGTTGGGAGCCCGCCCATAGAACAGAGGCATACATTTCAAGATCGAGTCAGAGGACAATAAAACAGAGGGTTACAATAGGAATCCCCAGCAGGAAACAATAAAATTCCCCGGCACCGGGAAGCAGAAGGTTGCAACAAAAGGTCCCAGCACAAACTCAAGTGCATGTGTCAAAACGAAGAAAAACACCGGAAAAAATGCAAGCAGACAAGAAACCAATGCAACAAGAAAAATTGCAGTCTAGCCTAGCTTCTTGTTTTCTTTTAAGCACGGTGTAACAAGGAGATCGGTAAGCAGTAGTAATAGCATGCAACAACAGTAACATTGCAGTCCAACGGTAGTCCCAGCTACCAAAATTTCCCGAACTACATTGACCTGATTCCTGTTTAGCCCAGGATATGTAGGAAACCTTTGAAGCAAAGGTTCGGTCAAATCTTTTTCAAAAAAATGCTTCACACGGAGTACTCGGATGGGCAAAAATCGCTCGCTTTATCTTTGCACGAAAACCCTTCGTGTCTTCGGGCAAAGAGGGGCAGCTGTAAGCACGTGATTTTCGCCCTATATGAGAATTACTCCCAAAAAATTCAAAAATAAAATAATTTTTCTTGGTGTGCAATTTTGTGATATTTTGTGATATTTTGAATAATTATTTGTATGTTTGTCTATGCATGTTTATTTGTTAAATTATTAAAAATACAAAAATATGTCGCATTTCGCATGTAGGATTTAATTATACAATTGTTAGTAACTAAGTTTGTTTCACAAAAAAAATAAAATTACAAAAATAGGCATCGTTTGCATTTTTAGCATTTAAGGTCCAAATATACAATTTTATGCTTAATTATTACTTAATTGCGCGTTAATTGTTATTGGGAGTTAATATGCGCTTTTATAAATTAATTTAGTTCTTAAATAATAGTTTAAGTATTTTTATAATTTAGTTTTAGAAAAATAAAAGAAGAAAAGAGAGCAAAAAATAAAGAAAGTCGGAATTGGGCCTCTTCTTCGATTTCAAGCCACAGGCCCAAAAAATGACCCAATCTTCCCAAACGACCCAGTCCATTTCGAACTGGGTCGACCCAGTCCATAACCCAACACCCCTATTATTTTCATTTTTTCATTTTTACAAAACAAAAAACAAAACAAAAACAAAAACAAAGAAGAAGAAAACCCTAGACTTAAACCATCCGCCACCCCCCTCCCTATCATCTTCTTCTTCCCCAAAGCTCCAAACCTTCCAACCATGGCTGCCCCTCTCTCATTCCCTTCATCCCTATGCCACACACACACAACCACGTCGATAACACACACACACACACAACCACGGCGACGTAGCACACACACAATCCGCGGCTTCACCAACATGAACGACCATCCATGTTCGATTCCTCCATTGTCGCTTCAGCTGCATCGTCTGCTTCTTCTACTACTGTTGCACGTCGAGCAGTTGGTTCGAAGCCACTCCGTCGCCACTGCTTCGTCATCAACCAAGCAAACCACACTGCTGCTTCTCCGTCGCAGCTGCTGCCCGCGTCCGCCATTGACGCAGCCATTTCTGCTCCTTCACCTGCTGCTCGACGTGCGCTGCTGCCTTTTCGCCATGACCAGCACTGCTGCTGCTGCTCGTCGCAGCAGTTGCTAATGCTCACGATCCAGGTTTGCTGCTTCATACTGCCTTTGCGTCGAACAAATGACGAAGTTGCTACGGCCTCACTAACGTTGTGGCTGCTACTTCATCTTGCCTTCGTCTTCGTCGTCATTCGTTCGAGCTTTGGTCGAGGCTCGGACAGATTTGTTTACAATCGAAGTTCGTCGTTGATTCATCTCCGGTTAGTTGTTTTTGAGTTTTATTTTGTCCATATTTCGTTTTTATATTTCTCGAAGTAAAAGTCGATAAATGTTCGATCCTTGCTTTGTTCATGTCTATCGTTTGAATTAATTTTTAGTTTGTTCATGTGTTTTGATTGAATTAATTTTCAGATTTCAAATGGAAAGTTAATTAGTGGGTTTTCATGTTTATTTCATGTTTGTTTTATTGTTTAGGTAAGATTTTGTTAGTTTGATGTTTGTTAGATTCAAATTGAAATTTAATTGATTATTTCTTCAATTTGTTTCATGTTGTTATATATTTTCCAGAAATTATTAATGTTGTTTGAGTCATTTAATCCGTCATGTTTGTTGTTTTAAAAAAAATAGATTCATTCATGTTCATACTTTGTTTGATTGTTCTTGAATCCGAAATTTATATAGCTTGATTTTTTTGTTTACCGTTTATGATTATTTCTTGAATTTGTCTCATAAAGTTTAATATAGGAATTGTTGGTTGTAATTTTGTTAGAGTTAATTTTAAGTTCAATATTATTGAATTTAGAAATCTAAATATACTTGTTTGATTGTTGTTGTTGAATCCGAAAATAGGCTTGTTGTTGCTAAAAATATTGTTCAATCAAATTTTAGTTGTTCTTTGTTGTTCAATTTGTGTTCATGTGATATTGTTGTTATGATGTTCATCCGTGTTCATATTGTTGTTTGAACATTGTTAGAAATTGATCATATTGTCTATATTTTGGTTAAGTTTGATTAATTGATTGTTATAGTTGATGGGGTAGTTTGGTAATTTGTAATACGTTCAGGGTTAAAATGGTAATTGCAATAAGGTCAGAGGGGTGGTTTAGGAATTGTATATTTTGTAATTTTTTATGTGAAGCATGGGGGACAAAATGAAATGGGGTGGGTTGTGATATAGTTATTTAATATAAAGGGGGGACAAGACAAATTTTAGTGTGGGGGAATCTTGTATTTGTTTATGTTAGGCATGGGGGACAAAATATAATGGGGTGGTGTGATATGTTTATTTAATGTAATGGGGATGAGTGGGAAGATAATGGGTTTGGTAGAGAAAAAGTATTGATTTTAATTGATTGAAAGATTTATGGGATAGGTTATATATAGGAAGTCTTAAAACAAGATTATGGAAAGAAAATAGAACACAGATAAGAGAAACGAATCTGAAAAGAACAGAACAGAAAAGAGAGAATACAGAAATAGAGACAAAAAAGGGCTGAACATTTAAGAGAAAGAAAAATTCCGAAAAATATTTAAGCTTTCAAAATAAAAATAAAAACTAAAAAAATCTTCTGCTTTCTTTGTTTGAAATCAGTATTAATTGTTGTTGTTTCATTCAAAGCTTGAAGCTTTTGTTTTTGGGATTACTGCTCTACTGGTTTGCAAACTCTTTTCCTGGGTTGTTACTGTTGCTGGGTTGTTGTTGTTGTGCTGTACTGTTATTACTGCTGCTGATTTTCATCTTCATTTTCTTTTGCTTCCAATATCAGGTATATATTTTAGACTCATGTTGTGGAAAGCTTCAACATTGCCAAATAAATGAAGTTCGGAATTATAATTATGTCTTTTACTCGTTTAAATCTATTAGTTTAAATTTCAGTTTTGTTTCAGTTGATTAATATAGTAGCTTACATTTGATGTGAGAACTGTTAGTTAATCATCCCTTTGAAATTCGCATAAGCTTTGTAATAATGTTATTTATTTCAGAATTTCATTAAGTATAGCTATATTCAAATTATAAGATAGGGAACATGGCAGAAAGCTAGCCATTAATTAAATCTTATGATATTGTTGGCTAAGTATGGAATAGTATGGAACTATCAAGAAACTACATTACTAGCATATTTTGTCACAAAAGTCCGATTTTATTTAAAACTAGATTGATGTAAGTTGTATGTTGTTCGTACATGGCATGATAACAGTTACATGTATAACCATAAGTGAAAGGTGAGTTGATATAATTCGTTACGAGGTTAGAATATTAGGAATGGTTCAGACGTACAACTATATTGCATGTGATGCAATTTTATTGAATCAATTTGTATAATAGTTCTCTTTCTTATCAACTTGATTCTTATCTACCATTGTAAACAAATTAACCAAACAATTATAACTTTGGACTAAAAACAAGTATATGAGAAGGATATGGGATTTATAAGCACGAATTGCAACATTTTATGTCAAGGATATGTAGAAATAGAGTTCGCATTAAATATAACAATGAAAATTCTTCAGAAACTATTAATTTGTTTATCAAATTAATTCTTTTCTAGTTTTATATGCGATTCGATTTTTGGATATATTAATGTTGTATCCACGATAAAAATGGTAGTTTTTTTTAGTTACATGTTGTTTGTTTCTTTTTCATATCATTAATTCTTTAAAATTTGAATAGTTTTGAGGTATATAATTCATACGCGTAAAATAAGACTTGCGGTCAACACATAATAACTTTTGAATTCTTTTCAAGAAAATTTAGAGACGTCTAAATCAGTGTTTCTCTATGGCTTTCATATAAAAATAAGTGGATGCAATAAACAATTTGTAGAGAATTTTATCAAGAATATTTTGTGAAATTAGGGATACGTTCGCGTGGCCTAAATTACATTTTTTTAAGGCAGTTCGGATTATGCGTTCGCGCAACTTTGAGCCAAAATTTTAATAAAAAAAGAGGAGGATATTAAATTAATTTCATAAAACCCGAGATGTGCGGTTCACTATTTAAGAAAGGCGAATGTTCTTAATTTTATTTTAAGCACAATTTCGAATATCAAATAAATTTTTTTATAATAAAAATATAAAAATATTATCAACCTTTTTGTGTACACGTATGCGTGGCACGATTCTCTACAATTATAAAAGGTATATAATACGAATATACGTACGCGTGATTCGTTTATATAATTGTAAACAATCTAAACAAAAGCGGTAATAAAATCGGGCAACAAGAAAAAAGGTATTTAGTA
Organism: Nicotiana sylvestris; assembly: GCF_000393655.2. Classification (NCBI taxonomy): domain Eukaryota; kingdom Viridiplantae; phylum Streptophyta; class Magnoliopsida; order Solanales; family Solanaceae; genus Nicotiana; species Nicotiana sylvestris. Next base: position 75,019,035 of record NC_091068.1, on the reverse strand, counting down.
AATCAAGATAATTAAGCCAAATATAAAAATGGTTAAGCGACCGTGCTAGAACCACGGAATTCGGGAATGCCTAACACCTTCTCCCGAATTAACAGAATTCCTTACTCAGGATTTCTGGTTCGCAGAATAACAAACAGAGTCATATTCTCCTCAATTCAGGGATTAAAACCGGTGACTTGGGACGCCTTAAAATTCCCAGGTGGCGACTCTGAAACAAATAAACAAATCCCGTTTCGACTGTCCTTTAATTGGAGAAAACTCCCTGCACCCTCGCGGGGGCGGAAAAAGGAGGTGCGACATCAACAATTTACACGGCATCACCCTTCGTGTTTGTACTCTCAACCTCACCAAAGCAGTTATAATCAAAATGTGCATGGCATCACCCTTCGTGCTTTTACTCTCTTTCCTCGCCATATAATCAATATAATCGGCACGGCATCACCCTTCGTGCTTTACACTCATTTCTTACAATAACAAAGAATGCACGACATCACCATTCATGCTTTAACACTCTTCCTCACCCAAACAGAAATCACAAGCAAAGGGGCAAGGGAATAAACAAAATAGTAATAGAGATCCCGGCAAGGGAACAATAGTTAAACAATTAAATCCCAGCAAGGGAACATCAATTAAACAATTAAATCCCGGCAAGGGAACAATAATTAAATAATTAAATCTCGGCTAAGGAACAACAAATAAATCAACAATAGCCCGTTAAGGGTGACAACATAATGATCTCTTCTAATTCTCAATTTTACTTCACAGTTCACTTCACAACTCGAGCCAATGCTCTAGAGGTTCGATTATCACTTATACTTTCACAATTCATTTCACAAGTTGAGACAATGCTCTAAAAGTTCAATTGTCACTTATACTTTCACAATTTCGCTGTACAACTTGAGCCAATGTTCCTCAATGTTCACAGGTCACAATTCTTTCCACAAACTTTATACAAAAATTAGAAATCTTCACCAATGCATGAATAATACAACGAAATCATGAAATCACAATATAAGACTCACGGTCATGCTTGACACCAACGTATAGATACTCGTCACCATGCCTATACTCCATACTCGACAATAAGCAAATACCAAATAGGACACAACTCCTAATCCCTCAAGCTAAGGTTAGACCAAACACTTACCTCGATGCCTCGAACACAACTCAAGTTTCAATTGTAGCTTTACCCCTCGATTCCACCGCCAATTTGCTTGTATATAGTAACAAGTTACTTAATTACATCAATAAATGCTAAATAAATCAATTTGAATGCATGAAATTGAGTTTTCTAAAGTTTTACCCAAAAGTCAAAAATCGCTCTCAGGCCCACGTGGTCAAAACCCGAGGTTCGAACCAAAACCCAATTACCCATTCCCCTACGAGCTCAAATATGTAATTTGTTTTGAAATCTAACCTCAAATCGAGGTCCAAATTCCCAATTTTTGAAATAAAAAACCTAGGTTCTACCCAAAACACCCAATGTCCCCCATGAAAATAATTGATTTGAAGTTGAAATCATGTTAAATGATGTTAATGATTGAAGAAAACTTGTTAAAAATGACATACAATTGATTTGGAGAAGAAAGGTTGTTTAAAAAATCGCCACTTATGTTTTTGGGGTTTTTAAAAGTGCAAAATAACTAAAAATCTCGTCTATTTATGCCGTTCTCAGACCCTAACCGCAGACCGCACAAAAAGGACTACGACCGCGGAGCTCCACCGTGGACCACAAGAAATCGAGCGCGGCCGCGAAGGCTTGGCCTTGCTCATCGTGGACCGCACAAATCCCATCGCGGTCGCGGAGTCCCCATCGTGGCCGCGAAGCTTCCACCATGGACCGCGAGACCTGGCTTCAGAAACCTGTAACTTCTTTGAATCTGCAACTTTTTCCTAAGTGTAAAAATATCCCGAAACTCACCCGAGCCCTCGGGGCTCCAAACCAAATTTCATACTAACTCAAAAACATCATATGGACCTACTCGTGTAATCAAATCATCAAAATAACATCATGAACATCAAATTAAGTCTCGAGATCAATGAAATTTTCTCCAAAACTTCTTTAAACATAAATTTTGGATTTTAAGTTTGAATCACGTCATATGACATCCGTTTTTCACCAAATTCCACAGAAATATCTTAAATCATATATAAGACTTGTACCGGGAGCCGGAACCAAAATATGGGCCTGATACCATCATATTCTAATCAAATTTCTTTAAACAATTCTAGAAAACAATTTGCTTTAAAAAAATTCATTTCTCGGGCTTGGGACCTCAGAATTCAATTTCGGGCATATGCCCAAGTCCCATATTTTCCTACGGACCCTCCGGGACCGTCAAATCATGGGTCTAGGTCCGTTTACACAAAACGTTGACCGGAGTCAAATTAGCTTATTTTATAATTAAAACTTATCGTTTTTCACAGATTATCATATTTAAGCTTTCCGGATACGCGTTCGGACTACTCACACAAATCATGGTGGCTCTAAATAAGGTTTTCAAGGCCTCAGAACACGGAAATTTTGTTTTAAAACAAGTGATGACCCACAAAAATATAGACACCCCTGGTATTTCTATGAACAGAGTAATTTATGGAAACTGTGTGTTTGCTCGTTTCTTCTGTATAATTCGGACCATGTCAAAAGAAAGAAAGGATGGCCTTAATATACCTGTAGTAGGAAAAACTCTGTATAATATTCCGTTGCAAACCCTCGTGGATTGAACTTAGGACCTAAAAATCAGATTAAGCTTCTGCGCTTTGGAATTGAGGAATGAAATCTTCCTTTGATTTGTTGAAGTTCGGACGAAATGGTTCCTATTCACGTTCTTGGTTTCAAACACAGATTGAAGCTAAAGACACAAAATGAAATGAAGTCAAAGACACAAAGTGAAGCTTGTTTTGAAATGAAATTTGCTTCTACTTCAACACTTCTTTTGAGCTAAGGTTAATACTTTAACCACATGATCCATGTTCTGATCCTAAATGAAATAAGATTCCTACTAAAGTTACATTGTACCTTAGGTGAACACATGGATTTAATGACTTATGAGTCATGTTTAGCCATTGTTGCTTTATGCCACGTGGGAGGGTGGGTGAAGATTATTAATCTTTACCCACTTATTAGTTAACTGGGTAATGTCCCGTTACCCGGTAATTAATCAATTACCCGCATAATTTAAAAATTACCACAAATTACATAAAATTCTATTTATTTTTAAAATACTTCATATATACTTTATATATTATACTACCGTGGTCATATGGTACCTTGCATGATACTAGTTCATAATTATCGGGTATTATTGCTTGACCCGTATTTTACTCCAAATTGGCCACTTTTAACGAAACTCGTTTTCTTTAATCCGTGTACCCCTTTATCCTTCAGAACACTTATTTATTGCTTGTTATAAGTGGCGTAAGTACGTTAACATCACGATGATCTCATCCCCAAGTCTACGGCGGTTAACTAAAAATAAAATTTTAACGTACGAAAACGCGAGATGTATTATCCTTCCCCCTTAGAAACATTCGTCCTCGAATGTTTAACTCTCCAGAATTTATATAACCTTGGTAGAGTCGCCTTTGTAACAACGCTACTACCAACTCCTCTTGTAGAAACCCAGTAATTTAATGCCACATAGGACAACAATCATTAATAACAACGATGGCCTCACACAACCAATAACAATAGCTAGCACAAGAATTCGTACACGCACCTTGAGGTTATGACGTCTCAGTCGAAGCCTTTTTTGGAGGAGGAAATAAGTAGGGATATCTAGACTTCATGTCTTCCTCAGCCTCCCAAGTCATTTTTTCTACATTGTTGTTCCTCCAAAGTACTTTCACAGAGGTTACCTCTTTATTTTGTAGCTTGCGAATTTGTCGGTCTAGAATGGCAACCGAAATTTACTCATATAACAAGTCCTCTGTAATCTGTACATCATTCGTGGGCACCACTCGGGTAGGATCGCCAATGCACTTACGTAACATAGATACATGAAAAACGGGATGAACAGACTCCAATTTCGAGAGCAATTCTAACTCATAAGCTTCTTGGCCCACTCTCCGAATGAACCTATAAGGCCCAATATACCATGGGCTAAGTTTGCCTTATGTGACACCTTTAAGAATACCCCGTCATTAACCCCTAACTCTAAATCCCGACGCCGCACATTAGAATATAACTTCTGACGACTCTGAGCTGTCAATAGTCAATCCCGAATCAAATTTACCTTTTCTATGACTTGCTGAACCAGGTCTGGTCGATGTAATCCTGGTTCTCTAACATCAAACCACCCTATAGGCGACCTATACTTCCATCCGTAAAAAGCTTTGTATGGAGCCATCTGAATACTGAAATGGTAGATATTATTATATGCGAACTCAACAAGAAGCAGATGATCATCCGAGCTACCTTTGAAGTCCATTACACAAGCTCGTAACGTATCCTCCAATGACTGAATAGTATGCTCAGTCTATTCGTTTGTCTAGGGATGAAATGTTGTACTAAGACTTACTTGAGTCCTCAATCCTTTTTGGAAGGACCTCTAGAAGTTAGCTGTAAATTGAGCTCCTCTATCGAGATAATAGATAAAGGGACAACATGCAGTCATACTATCTCCTTGATATAAAGCCTTGCATAATCCTATGGGAAAGATGTAGTTCTAACGGGCAAAAAAGGGCTGACTTTGTAAGCCTATCACCCATAACGAATCGAACTTACGCTAGGTATGAGGTAAGCCTACGCTGAAGTCCATATTGATTACTTCCCATTTCTAAGTCGAAATCCCCAAGGCTTGTAATAACCCACCGGGTTTCTGATGCTCAATTTTAACTTGCTGATAGTTAGGACGCTGAGCAACAAACTTTGCTATATCCTTTTTCATTTTGTCCCACCAATACACTTCCCTGATATCATGATACATCTTTGTTGCTCCTGGATGGATAGAAGAACGAGAATAGTGAGTTTCTCCCATAACCTACCGACGCAGCCCTACAACTTTAGGCACACATAATCGTCTTCGATATTTGAGGACCCCATCTTCTGTAATTTCAAACAGCGTCTTCTCCTTCTGAAGCGTGGTATCCCTATAATGAACTAACACATGATCCTCGTACTAGCATTCCTTTACTTCAGTTACTAAAGAGGATGTTGTCGTATCCTGAAGAGTAATTCCAATGTCACCTGAGTCCAGTAACCGAACTCCAAGACTAGCTAGCTGATGAACCTTATGGGCTATTCCCCTTTTTTGGCTATAAATATGACAGGCTACCCATAGATCTACGGCTAAGGGCATCAGCTACTATGTTCACTTTCCCCGGATGGCATAAAATATCAATGTCATAATCTTTAAGCAGCTACAACCATCTCCTTTGACGTAAATTCAATTCTTTTTTTAAAAGATATACTAGAGGCTTTTATGATCCGTATAGATACTAACATGAATGCCATAAAAGTAGTGCCTTCACATCTTTAGTGCATGAATCACCAAGGCTAACTCTAAATCGTAGGTCGGGTAGTTATTCTCGTGCTAACTTGGTTGTCCAGAAGCATAAGCTACAACCTTACTAAGCTGCATCAGCACACGATCCAATCCCACGCTTGAAGCGCCACAATAGATAACATAACCATCGGTCCTTTCTGGGAGCGGTACAACCGGTGCTGAAGTTAATCTGTCCTTCAATGCCCCGAAACTCTGTTCGGAAGGATTGGTTCATTGAAACTTAGTTCCCTTCTGAGTTAACTTACATGGGTATCCTTTTTTTTACAATTCAGGAAATTCCCCTCTTCGGAGGCCAAAACTTCATCCTTTATCCATCACAATTACGCTGTTATCCCACTATTAGGGTAGTATTTCATCTATTCTAAACATTACTAGTCTTAGACTCCTTTAAATTCTTTCAAGCTATACTGAGCCTTCTGTAACTTAGAGAAATCATCAGCTTTCTTATGAACTTATTCTCAAGGACTTATCCATTCTCGTTACCTTTTTCACTCATCTTTTCTTATCCTTCCTCTTGTCTTCCTAAAACCTTGTCGACCTATCATACTTTAGCTTGCGACCTACACATATTTATTTATAATTATTGGCAACCTTTCTTCAACCTGCTTGCACCATAAATTTCCTTATGTTATTCTCGAACATCAAGGAAGACACCACATACCACTTTGGTCAAAGGTGCTTAGAAGAGAAGAAAATTTTGTTGCAAGATTCTTGTAATAACCTGCCAAACGGAGAAGCTACGAACCTTCATTGGTTTTGTAGGTCTAAGCAAAGTCTTCACTACCTCATTCTCTTGTGTATCCACTCGGATGTCTTTACTCGAAATAATATGCCCGAGGAAAGCTACAGAGTTCAACCAGAATTCATATTTAGAAAATTTTGCATACAACTTCCCTTCTTGTAGCACTCTAAGCACAGTACGTAGATGATCTGCATGCTCAGCCTATGAACGAGAATATACCAATATATCCTCGATAAATACAATTACGAACAGATCTAAGAAAGGCTTGAACACACGGTTCATCTAATCCATGAATACTGCTGGGGCATTGGTCAGACCGAACGACATAACCCGAAACTCAAAGTGCCCATACCTAGTTCTGAATGTTGTCCTCGGAATATCTTCATCCTTAATCCTTACCTGATGGTACCCGGATCTTAGGTCTATCATTGAAAAACTCTTGGCACCTTATAACTGATCAAATAGATCATCAATTCTTGGGAGAGGGTAGTTATTCTTGATCGTCACCTTATTCAGTTGCCTATAATCAATAGGCATTCGTAAGGAACCATCTTTCTTTCTCACAAACAACACAGGTGCTCCCCATGGTGACGTACTAGGTCTTATAAAACCTTTTTCAAACAAGTCCCTTAGTTGTTCCTTTAACTCTTTCAGCTCTATGGGGGCCATTCTATAGGGGGGATAGATATTGGATGAGTACCTGGTAGTAGGTCAATGGCAAACTCAATTTCTCGCTCTGGCGGAAGACCCGAAAGTTCATTGGGAAAAACATCGAGAAACTCATTAACCACTGAGATGGACTAAATGGTTGGTGACCCTACTTCCATATCCTGAACCCGAACTAAGTGATAAATTCAGCCCTTATTGATCATCTTCCTTGCCTTGAGATATGAGATAAATTTACCTTTTGGTGATGTCGTATTACCTTCCCATTCTAAAACAAGCTCTCCTGGGGACTGAAATTAAACCATCTTTGACCTACACTTGATGTTAGCATAACAAAAAGCCAACCAATCCCTACCTATTATAATATTAAGTTCTACCCAACTGAACACCACGTAGCTTATCCTTGTTTATTATCAAATCTATCACGGGCCATTACGGCGACATCCATATATGTAAGTAACAATATTAAGACTTAACTCGCATAACTAATTTAGAAAAAGGTTTATATACATAGGGGTTGACTAGGCCATAGACATATCATACCCAAAACTATATACAGGATATTGTCTGCAAAACCTCTAAGTAGGCATAACCATAATATATATACAAGTCAGGTCGGGGCTCCCTACATCCTCATAAAACAACCAAACACATTTAGAACACTGACTTGGTAATATTCCAAGAAGAGGTGGAACTCACCAACCAAAAACTGACACTTGGAGGAAGTCTATAGTAGAGGGTCCTTGGCTCGTCCTATATAAGAACTTCGATCGGACACACTTCGAAGCGGAATCTTCATGTCCTTATCAGTTACCTTCCTCCTCTTGGCCCGATTACTATTTTCTTCCTCTATGTATCCCATAACATACACCGACGAACCTTGATTGACGGACTCCCAAGACTGTGGACTATCAGGAACCTCATAAGAGTTGGTGTCCTCAAATACCTTGACATATTTTTGAGCCTGAAGGAATTCCGGTTGTGCCAATCCATGCACTACTCCCCTCATACCCTGATCAATGGGCTGTGAAACTAAGGGTCTTGGTGAGGTCGGAACTCCTCTCACCCTATCTACTGCCAAAGTGGTCGAAACTACTCGAATGGATGACTCATATGGATCCTCAGATGGATCCTCCTCAACAAAACCCATGATCTCCGATGGATCTGAATCCATGGTATAACTTATCTCTCTTTCTAACACCTTCCTAGCCTTCTAACCCGTGCTAGCGGCTGTAGTCTTCGGAGGCATCACTGAAAACATAACACATCGTTAGGAACATGAATGCTTATATCGCACGATCTAAGATAAGAAGCGAGGATAACATCATATATGTCATGTAGCCTCTTGTCTATAAGTGTGGTGCACAAGACACACATAAACAAGACTCTACTAGACACGGTCTGGAGACAACCCTAAGACCGAACTGCTCTGATACCACTTTTGTCACGACCCAAACCGATGGTCGCGACGGGTGCCTGAGTCCTACCTGTCAAACACCCATAAGCATGCGTCTAAGATATGAACTTGTATAACATCTGTTGAACTACGAAGATAACATACATGAAGGAAACCTGCCAACAAGGTATATGTACGTATACATGCAGAATACAGTAGGCGAGCCGGCAAGGCTTCTATAGACAACTGCATATCCAATAACTGAAAGCTGACAAGGCCACAAACAACCCAACTAGACATACTTTCTACAGACCTCTAATAGTATCATAACTGTACAAAGACGGGACTAAGCCATGTCATACCCATATACATATATATATACAAACGTATCGTACCAAAATCAAAAGCACCTCCGGATCAAGTAGAGCACACCAACTCTCGCTGATCAGGGATCCTAAGAAGGGGGACCGTCAGCTTACCTACCTACACCTGCGGGCATGAAACGCAAACCTCATAAAATAGGGCGTCAGTACGAAAAAATGTACTAAGTATGTAAGGCATGAAAAATAGTACGTAAAGACATAAATTAAACATGGAATAAAGAAACACATCTTTAAATTTTAGTAACTTTATAAATTCTGAAACATTTATAATGTCATGCACGTGCATATAAATGCCATGCCATGCATTGGTATGGGTGTAAATTATATCATCAAGCCACTGAGGGCATCCCATCATATCGTCTCGACCACTATGGTCAACATCATCAACATATACCAGCTGATCAGATGGTGGTGCATATATAACACCGTAACCTTTTTCCATATCCCATATACATATATTTACATATATACGCATATATAACGCTATCAGGTCATGGGTCAATGCACATGTATAAATGAGTGCAATGCATGAAAAATACGTAATAATCTCAATATTCCTTCTGGATAAACTTTTTCATCTGCGTATTATTCTAAGACCCATGAATAGAAGATAATAATAATTCTCATGGGGAATAAAAAATATAGACACCCCTAGTATTTCTATGAATAGAGTAATTTATGGAAACTGTGCGTTTGCTCATTTCTTCTATATAATTCGGACCATTCCAAAAGAAAGAAGGGATGGCCTTAATATACCTGGAGTAGGAAAAACTTCGTATAATATTCTGTTGGAAACCTATTAAACTTAGAACCAAAAAATCGGATTAAGCTTCTGGGCTTTGTAATTGAGGAACGAAATCTTGCTTTGATTTGAAGTTTGGATGAAATGGTTCCCGTTCACGTTCTTGGTTTCAAACAAAGAATAGATTGAAGCTAAAGACACGAAATGAAATGAAGTCAAAGACACGAAATAAAATGAAGTCAAAGACACAAAGTAAAGCTTGTTTTGAAATGAAATTTGCTTCTGCTTCAACACTTCTTTTGAGCTAAGGTTAATACTTTAACCACATGATCCATGTTCTGATCCTAAATGAAATAAGATTCCTACTAAAGTTACATTGTACCTTAGGTGGCCACATAGATTTAATGACTTATGAGTCATGTTTAGCCATTGTGGCTTTATGCCACGTGGGAGGGTGGGTGAAGATTATTAATCTTTACCCACTTATTAGTTAACTGGGTAATATCCAGTTATCCGATAATTCATTAATTACCCGCATAATTTAAAAATTACCACAAATTACTTAGAAGTCTATTTATTTTTAATATACTTCATATATACTTTATATATTATACTACCGTGGTCATATGGTACCTTGCATGGTACTAGTTCATAATTATCGGGTATTATCACTCGACCTGTATTTTACTCCAAATTGGTCACTTTCAACGAAACTCGTTTTCGTCTGCTGGCTTTTCTTCGATCCGTTTTGGAGGCCTTGTTTGAGTTGTCCTGGGTAGCACCTGACTGTCACGGAAATAGAGTTTTTGAAATTATGCATTTATCGATAAAAATGAAGTTATTTTCATAGTGAAATATCAAGTAATTTTGGATGAACTAGTGACCTTAACACATTTTAGAGACATTGCAACTCTTCTTATTTTAGAATTTTGAGGGTCCTCCTCAAAATTCTGCCCCAGTTTGGTAAATGATCCTTCGGCCATTTGTGAGCGACGAAACTTGTTGAACCTTCTTCGGACTTTTGAGAATCATTCTCAAAATTCTATCCCAGTTTCTTAACCAATTTTTGACTGTTTGGCATATGCTGGCGTCGGCTAGACTTGCTCGGGAATTTTGTGGGTCCTCCTCAAAATTTTGCCCCAGTTTCTGGTGCTGGGGAAAATGTTGATTTTATTAAGATATGACTGAACCTACAGGACTGCCTACGTATCCCTTCTTAAACGGGAATCAGGTCAAGCGTAGTTCAATTACATCAGATGAAGAAATGTAAATAGTCTAAATATAGTATCTCTTAACAGCGTCTGAATTGATTGGTTTTGTCCAGACTTCTCCGTCCATTTTTGCAAGTGAGTGCTCCTCCTATTTGCACCCGGTGACCAATGTAAGAACCTTGCCAGTTGGGAGAGAATTTCCCTTTGGCTTCATCTTGATGCGAGAAGATCTTCTTTAGTACCAACTGTCCTGGTGCGAATTGCCTTGGTTTGACTCTTTTATTGAAAGCTCGGGACATTCTGTTCTGATAATGCTGACTGTGACATACTGCATTCATTCTCTTTCTATCTATAAAGGCCAGTTGCTCATAGCGGCTCCATATCCATTCTGCATCGCTGAGTTCGGCTTCATGTATGATTCTTAAAGAAGGAATCTCTACCTCGGCTGGAATGACAACTTCGGTACCATAAACCAGTAAATAGGGAGTTTCCCAAGTTAATGTACAGACCGTAGTGCGGTATCCCAATAGGGCAAAGGGTAACTTCTCGTGCCATTGTTTGTTATTTTCTACCATCTTCCTTAGTATCTTCTTGATGTTTTTGTTGGCAGCTTCCACAACTCCATTCATTTGAGGCCTGTATGTTGTAGAGTTTTATGCTTGATTTTAAAGGTTTTGCACATGGCTTTCATCAGGTCACTGTTGAGATTGGTGGCATTTTCAGTGATAATGGACTCGGGAACTCTGAATCGGAAAACAATACGATCCTTGACAAAGTCCGGGACAACTTTCTTGGTTACAGCTTTGTAAGATACGGCCTCTACCTATTTTGTGAAATAGTCGATGGCCATTAAAATGAACCAGTGCCCGTTTGAAGCGGTGGGCTCAATTGGACCAATGACATCATTCCCCAAGCAGAAAAAGGCTGTACATACTGAATGCAATTCATTTCCATGGTCATCCAAAAGTATCCAGCTCTGAGTATTTTCTTGTCTAGGACAAAACCATTCATATGTGGTCCACAAGTTCCAACATGTATCTCCTCGAGCAATCTGGAAGCTTCTTTTGCGTGAACACACCTTAACAACCCCAGATCAGGAGTTCTTCTATACAAAGTCGTTCTGTTTTGGAAGAAGTGATTGGATAGCCTCCGCATAGTGCGTTTCTAAATATGGTTTGCGTGCTTTGGATATTCTCCTCTATCCAAATATTCTTTGATATCGTGGAACCAAGGTTTTCCATCTGTTTCTTCTTCAAGATGAGCATAGTAAGTTGGCCGATTGTGGATTCTCACCGTGATGGGATCGATGAAATTCTTGTCTGGATAATGTATCATTAATGACAAAGTAGCTAGTGCGTCTGCAAACTCATTTTGTATTCTAGGTACATGTTTGAATTATATCTTTGTGAATCTTTTCATCAATTCCTGCACATGATACAAGTATGGTAGTATCTTGGTGTTCTTCGTAGCCCACTCTCCTTGAACCTGATGTACCAGAATATCTAAATCTCCAATCACCAGTAACTCTTATATATTCATATTGATGGCCATATTGAGCCCCATGATGCAAGCCTCATATTCCGCCATGTTGGTGCATGGAAATCTAAGCTTCACAGATACAGGATAGTGTTGACCTGTTTCTGATACCAAAACCGCTCCAATGCCCACTCCTTTGAAGTTTGCAGCTCCATCGAAGAACATCCTCCAACCGTCGTAAGATTTAGTAATGTCATTTCCTACGAACACATAGATAGAGTAGCAAAGGTCTCCCAGGTTCTGGAGGGACTAGGACTGGCTGTGTAGACAAGTATTCCTTGATTTTGTCAAAAGCCTTCAGACAATCTTCGGTCCAACTTATTTCAGCATCTTTCCTCAACATTTTGAAGATGGGTTCACATATAACTATGGACTGTGCTATGAAGCGACTGATATAGTTGAGACGTCCTAGGAAGCTCATCATGTCCTTTTTGCTCTTTGGTGGTGGTAACTCTTGGATAGCCTTAACTTTGGACGGGTCTAACTCGATTCCTTGGCGGCTGACAATGAATCCCAGCAACTTTCCTGCGAGAACCCCGAATGCACATTTTGCGGGGTTCAGTTTTAAGTTGTCCTCCTTAACCTGTCAAAGAACTTTCTCAAGTCTGCTATGTGATATGCGGCCCTCTTGGATTTTATGATGACGTCGTCAACATACATCTCTATTTCCATGTGTATCATATCATGGAATATGGTTGTCATGGCTCTCATGTAATTAGCCCCAGCATTCTTTAGACCGAGTGGCATCATCTTGTAGAAGTATACTCCCTACGGTGTGATGAAAGCTATTTTCTATGTGTCTTCTTCATCTATCTAGATCTGGTGATAACCCGTGAAGCAATCTACAAAGGATTTAAGTTCATGCTTGGTGCAAGTGTCGATCAGGATATGTATGTTTGGAAGTGGAAAGTCATCCTTGGGACTTGCTCTGTTTAAATCTCGATAGTCGACACATACTCTAACTTTCCCATCTTTTTTCGGAACTGGTACAATGCTGGATAACCAGGTTGGGTACTCAACTACTCTGAGGACTTTGGCCTTGATCTTCTTAGTGATCTCCTCTTTGATTTTTAGGCTCATGTCTGGTTTTAATTTTCTAAGTTTCTACTTTACTGGCAGACATATTGGTTTGGTAGGCAACTTGTGAGCCACTATGGATGTGCTCAGACCAGTCATGTCATCATATGACCATGCAAAGATATCCTCATGTTCCTTCAAGAAATGAACGTACTCCTCTTTCTCTGGTGGTGATAAGTGAATGCTTACGCGAGTTTCCTTAACGGTCTCGACATCTCCCAAATTTACTGTTTCGGTTTTGTCCAGGTTAGACTTAAGCTTATTCTCAAAGTTCTCGACCTCTTGGACAATTTCCTCAGGTATTTCATCTTCTTCCTCCGAGTCACTATCCTTATATTGTGTTGTCTCATTACATGTCACAGTCATCGGTTCATCAGGAAAAGTAATAATAATGCTATAGAAAGAAAAATGTGAAAGATAATAATGAATAATAAATGGCAATGCATTGGTTAAATTTGAAAATATCCAAAACAAGTACGGCTCGACGAATCGAGCAATTATTTTAAAACAAAACAAAATTACTGAAAACATCTGAAATACCTAGCATGGCTATGGAAATAAATTAGGCTATGTGCCAAGCTACCTAGGGACTCTGCGGGCCCGGGATGGTATGGTAGCCCAGTTCCTGAGAATAGCTCCTTTCTCCACAGTCTGAATGGTGACGCCTTCTTCCTTCTCCTCCTCAATTATCGCACTGAAATACATATCCTCGTCCTATAGGAACAAATTCCTCAGCCCAGCTAAAGCTTCTTCTTCTGCAGTTCCCCATATTGTATCAGCCTGGTGAAAAGTCTAACCAGATGTGGCATTGGTTGCTCGAGAGGGTAATAAGGTCCTTGCCATGGAGGTGACCAATCATCATACTCTTGCCATGTATACTGGTAGCCGAGCCCGAAGGTTGTAACATGATATGTTAGCTGTGTTGGTTTGGTAATGCCCTAGAGATTCTTCCCAAGCCCTTTGCCTGGTTCATACCCAGACCATGTCAGTATGTTTTCTATTTAGTTACTCCACCATTTGTCTTTCTCAACTGCAATGATATGTTCAATATGGTGATAAGTTTCCCCTCCTAGCCTTCTTCTATTCCCGATAACCGGGATGGTTTGACTGGTGTAAATAGGGTTACTTTCATCTCCGTGAATGATCACTTCCTAATAGTTCCATTCAAACTTTACAGCCTGGTGTAGTGTGGAAGCCATATCCCCAGTGGCATGTATCCAAGGTTGACCCAACAGAATGGTGTATGTAGCTGATATGTCAAGCACTTGGAATTCAACATCGAACCAAGTTGGCCCCATTTGCAGGCAAAGCTTAATCTCCCCAATTATAGCCCTTTGAGACCCATCAAAAGCTTTCTCGTTCATACTTCCTGCCCATAATTCATGGAAACCTTTGCCCAATCTTTTTAGAGTGTTCAACGGATAAATAACCTCCATCGATCAGGACTCTAGCAATGAATTTGTCTTCAAATTGTACCGTCATATGCAGTGCCCGATTATGATTCAATTCTTCAGGCAGTAATTCATCCTCGTGGAAGGTAATCTTATGGCTTTCCAGCACTTGCCCCACCATGTTGGCCATTTCTCCGCAGGTGATATTGTTGGGCACATAAGCATCATTTAACACCTTCATCAAAGCATTTTTGTGTGCCTCTAAATTTTGCAAGAGTTATAGGATGGATATCTGAGCAGGGGTTTTGTTCAAATGATCAATGATGGAGTATTCTCTCGCCTGTGCTTCCCTCCAAAGATCATACAATCCCGTTTCAATGACAGGTTGCTTAGTAGCAGCCTCTTTGTTTGATCCTCCCAAGTATTCCGGTGTATAGATCCTTCCCATTCTGGTCATTCCTTGTGCGACATCAAATTCTTCCATCTTTGCCTTTCCCTTTCGCCTAACTTCGACAACGTAATCCCAAGGTATGGCTTTGAAATTAAAAGGAGGTGTGGGATACTGTCACTGTGTAAGGCGTGGCCACTTCTACCTCAAATGGAACAAGTGTGGCTGTAGGTGGAACTACCTCTACCTCAAACGGAACTGATGTGGTTACCTCAACCTCGATTGATGACTGCATCTACACCATAATAGGAGTGAGTGTGACTGTAGGTTTAAAGTCGTTGCCTTCCTGAATAAGCCCGATTGCCCCTTCAGGATCCCATTCTTCATACGTCTCTATCACATGTACCAATCACCCCTATGATCTTAGAGAGGATTTTTGCAGACGTTGGGCGCAACTTCCTTTGCCTATATGACCTTGTTGTCAATTAATGTGTGAATTTTTTCTTTCAATGTTCGGCACTCGTCAATGGTGTGACCCTTCATACCGAAATGATATGCACAGGTTTTGTTTGGGTTGACCCATTGAGATAAGTTCTCCACTGTCACAACAGGAATAGGAGTGACATAACCAGCAGCCTTCAACCTTCCGTGCAGTTGGTCGATGGGTTCTGCAATAGCGGTGTATTGTCTGGGTGGTTTGTGATCAAAGTTAGGTCGGGGTTTCTGGTAATTTGGACGAGTTGGAGGTGAATGATAGTAGGCTAGCTTGGTGTTATAAGTATGATAGGCGATGGTGGGTTGAGAATATCTGGGAGATGAGGGTTGGTATGTGGGTAGAGGTGTTTGGTATGTGGGTGGAGGTGTTTGGTATGCGAGTGGAGATTTTAGGCCTTGTGCCACCATTACTGCCCCCACGTCTTTCTTTTTTGATATGCCGCCTGATTGCAATGCTTTGTTCGTGGCCTGTAGTGCCTCAAAATTTTTCAACATCCCGCTGTTGATACCTTCTTCAATCTTTTCCCTGAGTTTAATGATATTAGAGAACTTGTGATCCTCAATGACCATTAGCCTCTCATAATACTATGGATCTTGTGCCCTGATGAAGAAGTTGTTCATTTTTTCTTCTTCTAGTGCTGGTATGACCTTGACTGCTTCTGACCTCCATCGAGTATCATACTCGCAGAAAGTCTCAGTTGGTTTCTTCTTTAAATTTTGGTTGTAGAAGACATTCGGTGCATTCTCCATGTTGAACCTGAACCGGTCCATAAATTCTGATGCCATACTCACCCAATTAGCCCACTTCTTAGGGTTCTGGCTTATGTACGAGGACAGGGCATCTCCAATAAGACTTCTCATGAAGAGCTTCATTCGTATCCTTTCATCTTTTCCGACCCCCACGAGCTTGTCACAGTGAGTTCTCAAATGAACCTTGGGATCACCTGTTCTATCAAACATTTTGAACTTGGGAGTTTTGTAACCCTCCAGCAGTTCCACGTCCTGTTGTATGCATAGATCCTCATAATTCAGACCTTCTATCCATTTGCCTCCTTTGACACTCTGAACTCGACTTGTCAATTTCTTGAGTTCCTCGGCCATGTTCTTGATGAGCGGGTCCTTCTCAGCATATTCTGGTGTATAGGAGATTGGTTGAGTAGAGTGAGGTATGGTTTCCACATATATAGGGTTGTTTTGGTGAGTGCTAGGGACTTGGGTGTAGTGGTGGTCGTTGGCTGAGTTTTGAGGATCGGGAATAGGTTGTGGTGTGTTCTGAGGAGTGTGATAGGTAGTGGCTTGTGGATATTGGACTGTTGATGATGGTGTAGTGGTGGAGTTGGTATTGGTAAAGGATTGGGATTCTGAGGTGGAGTTTCATATTGATGTGGTGCGGGAGGAGGTTGGTTTGGTGTGTCTTGGGGAAGTGCTGGGTTTTTCGTATTTTGTTAGTTGATGTCAGGGACGTTGAGGGTAAGGGAGAGGTTTGCTAAGTTGCATACCTGCTTGAGTTCTCCCTGTAACTCTTGTATCTTCTGTTCCAACCGCAAAACCAAGTCATTTGGCACTGGAGTACTTCGACCGCCTGAAGTTTCCGCATTCTCAGCATTTTCCTTTTGAATACCACTTAAGTCATCCATATTAGCTTTCCCTCAACTTCTCGTGTTACTTGGAGGAGGAGGAGGTGGAGGGCCTCTAGATCTAGTATGATATGTTGATGATGCCAGTATGTGCAAAGGCCAAATACATATCCAGGCCCCTAAAATTGTTCCAATTTTTCATTTTAACACTTTAACTGGAGCTTGTTCCTATCAGACACTCCAACATAACGAAAGTGTCCTAATTAAACACAAACTTCCAAGGCCAAGATAAAAATCAGACGCGTAATCGTAAGCCTTTCCACCTGTAAAAGCCATGAAATAAAAACCTGACACGTGTTTTTAACTCCACATAACTTGAATTTATATTAAAACAAAAAATTATTCCATTTTAGCAAAAAAGTCTCGCTTCCTTATTCCTTTTATGTTATCTGAAATATGAGAAGTGAGAGTAAGTGTCCGGCAATGGAGGTGAAAAAGTTTCATCCACTTACTTCTCTGTTATACTCCGTAGTCACCATTTTGTTATGGTAAAAGATTTTATTTCAGTTTGATTCTAAAACTTATAACAGCAAGAAATTTTTAAAGAAGAAGACACAATCTTCAAAGAAGAAGACACAATTTCATTTTGATTCTAAAAGTTACGCTCTCAACTTTGATAATGGAGATGACTATGGAAATGATAAATTTTTGTGTAATTTCTCATCTCAATTTGCTGGTCCTTTTAGGAGAAAATGAGAAAATTTCTTCCTAGGTGGATTTTGATTTCTGCTCTCGGTTTGCTTTTGAAATTATTTGATTTTGAAGTGAAGAGTCGATATTGATTTTGGGTAGGTGAATTACGTGTTTTTCTTAATGGGTTTCTTTATATTTTCTTGAATTTGGTTTGTCTGTGAATCCTTAACCCAACTAAGTTGATGTCTATTTTCTTTTGAAAATTGCTTACTTGTTGTTTGAAATGAGTATTAGAAAAATCAGGAGGTGAAATTAGGAGGAAGAAAAGTGGGAGATGGTAATGGTGGAAGAGAAGATAAAGGAGAAAGAAAAGAAAGAAAAGTTGTTTGAAAAGAAGGGAAAAGTAATATTCAGATTAGTTCAAGCGCCTAAGGAAAATGTGGTACACCCCTTTTGCCATGTCAGCTATTTGTGTTTAATTGGGACACTTTGCATCATGTTGGAGTGTCTACTAGGAATAAGGTCTAGTTAAACTTCTAAAATGAAAAATTGGGACAACTTTAGGGGTCTGCCTATGTATTTCGCCAAAAACAAAAAGTAAACAAGTCAGTAAGGATTCTGAAAATTTTGCGGTATTTAAACACATATTGCGGGAACGTAAATTCGTGTCCTAATTTTGGAGCCCCGTTATGCCCGAGGTAGGCCTAGAGACAAATAGATTTGGAGAAATTTAGTGCCAATAATTTCCTCATTTCATTAATGAAAAAATAGATGACCCAAAACAACACTAAATAAGATATTGTCACTAATGGCTCTTGGCCTTATTATATTTAAAAAAACAAGTAAACCTAATCTCCTTAGTCCTAGAAGGACCCTCTCCAGACTGGATTCTCTTGTCAATCAGTTCCCCCAGTTCGCGTAGGTTCAATAGTAAAAATGCCCTTGCCAAATGTTCTCCTTCGTTTACCTCAGCATTCTGGCAATCGGTGACTCTCTTTCTCATTTTCCCTTCCAATTCCATCAAATTGTACTCCATATATTCCAGCCTTTCGCTAGATTTAACAGCCATCAATTTCCACTCATTGATCATTTCCACGTCGGCCTTATGCTGTTCCATATGCTCAGTTTCAGACTCACGAATTCTTTTGCGAAATTTGTTGTACTTCACCTATGCTTCGGCAACTTCGTCTATGACCCCGTTTCTTGGAACGACCCTTGGCTCGGAGATCTCTACTATGTTATCATCCAACCATGAGGGGTAAAAGTATGTATGACCCGCATGATATTGATACGGCTCGTTGGTATCCTTTTCCACGATAATCTTCAAGTGCCACATGTGTTGTGCTTCATTTTTATATAGGATGGCGTCACCCTGAATGTTGGCTATAAAGTGACTCATTTTAGCGACTCGCAGTATTACCTGTTTATTGCCTGCCTGTCTCATAACTCTTAGGGGAGCATAAGGGTATATGCCCCTTAACCCAATCAGTAACAAGTGGGGAACATCCCTGGTTTTGACGATGAACTCGTCGGTAGGGTACCACTCGAACATCCATTGAACCTGGTCCTCAGTTAGCTTGTTGAAAAACTGCACCCATCCTACAGCATCCTTAGGTTGAGCAAACATATCTGGAATATAGGTCATTCTCCTGGGATGATGAAATTCTATGTGATCATTCCACGACCTTCGCGGAAATTCCTGACGATATTGATCTTTTTGGAGATGTTCTAGCAACCAAACTTGCAGCACCAAATTGCAACCCTCAAAGAATATGAACCATTTCTGACAGTATTCCAAGGCCCGGTACATATCTACAATGATCATAGGGACAATGGTATATGTCTTCCCCTCGATCCCGTCTATCAAAGTTTTGGCCACCATGGCCAGCCTGGTATAGAGTTTGTCCCCTTGGATCAGGAATACTAGCATGCCCAAGAAACACATGATGAACACAAAGACCCTACGATGAATCTAACCCAAGGAGGTGATAGATAATTCATCATCGAAAATATGGTAAGAGCTGTTGTGACCGTATTGTTCATAGAGGAAGTCAAAATGTACGAGTTCTTCAAGCACTCCAAGTCGTCATTCCTTTTTAACCCCATCATCTTCAGAAATCCCCTAGTAGTCTGATTTTCTGGTGCCAATAAACCAGGGCTATCCCAAGGTAGCCCAGCAAATCCCCCTATTTCTTCTAAGAGGGGGGTCATTTCTATTTCTCCAAAGTGGAACACAACCCTTTCTTTGTCCCAAAATACGATGGCAGCCTCGATCAACATTTATTTTGGCTAAAAATCCAACAAAGAAGGCAAATTTTGTAAGACTCGTTTCACATGATTTTGGTCACTTGAAGGAAGATCCCTCCACCAATCTAGCAAAAGTGAAGGTATGTTACCGACCATGCCAAACCTGGGGACTTCAAGCCTCATTTTCTGCAAAACAAATAAAGGTTAGGCCCTTTCTCCCTCCAGGTTCATCTATTTATACAACAATGATTGGTATATTGGCACTTATTTCTCCAAAATTAATGCACACAATCGTGGTTGCGTCCGTTGGGATTATGGAAAACCCGATGGACTTTTGGGTGAGGCTTGTCTTAAAGGGTTATTATGTGAACAACAATTAACCCGGCTAGTTTTGACTATGATGCATGCACAATTGATCTGAGTAAGGTTGCTATAGAGGTCTAAACTGGGACCCTCAAGCGGACAACTTGAGGGGAAAAGTCACGGAACCGTCGAATGCACCGATGATCGACTAGTTTTACCGCAAATACGCCTTTCCGAATTTAAAAGGGTGATATATAGGAAGAGTGCAACCATTCATCAAGCGTTGCTATAGGATTGATTACGCACGAGTGGAATATGATGTTGAGCATGATTTATGCAACAATAAATAGCATGTTGTCAAGTATTTGCATGTTTGAAAAAGATAAATACGGTATTTAAATAACTGAAAGACAGTTACAAGAAGAAAATAATGAGACAAGTCAGTTTCGGGAAATAAAGGAAATCATAAATGCTTGAAAATAAGCATTTAAATCCAAGTAAGGGGGAAATGGAAAGGGTGCACAGGATAAAGCATGCTTAAGACTAATTTACAAAAACAAGTTTGTTATGGTAAGAGCCTAAAATATCCCCATCAGAGTCGCCATGTTGTCGCGCCCCCTTTTTCCTCGTGGAGTTCGGGTTTCAACATTCATTGGGACCAACTCATTTCCTTTCGGGAATTGGATATTTGAATTTGAAGAGTCGCCACCTAACGGATTTAAGGTGCTTTAGGTCACCTAGAGCAAATAACTCATGAAACCGGTTTGCATTACCAAAGACTTGAGTAAGGGCTCGAAATAACCTTAAGGGGAAGGTGTTAGGCACCCCTCGAGGTCCACAACGGTGGGTCCCGGTTAAACTTATTTTTTGTGGATTAGTCATTTAACAGATAGATAGTCTAAGCACACATATAATATAAAAAAGATTTAACATATAAGCAGTCTAAGCATACATATGCAAATAAGATGAGGGAAGTCCTAGGTTTGTTAGCCTATAAGATCACATCTGTACAATACCCGTTACATCTTCCTCAACTAGAGGGGTTACATGTGGCATTAGCGCACAATCATCATATCTTTACTACCCAATTACCCCCCCCCCTTGGTCATAGCCTAAAGCGTTCTAGCAACGTTAAGATATATCCTATGCGTGCACTACATGTCCCTTTACTTATATAGTCCGGGAGATATTTAGGACTTCTAGTTAAGGTGGATCTAGATTCTCCTATAATTAAAAGGAGAAAACTCTAGGAGACAAACAAAACATGTAGGACTGGACCAAGGATAGAACACTTAAAAGGCTCACATTTTACCTCCACAAATAGAGTAAGCAAGTGCACGTCTCAAACAGCAGTGTTTCAGACACATTAAAAAAAATCTTAATAACAGGATATCTAGGTGAGCACAAATCAGAACATATGCAAATTTTTATTAAAGCGGGGAACCAATACCTAATCAGTTGCCTACTGATTTTAGAGGGGCTTTCTGAATCTGGACAGTTAACAAAAGCACAATTTTATAGTATACAGGATTTTAATTGCCCTACAAGCTTTCCTAGGCATGTATCAGTGATATCACATGAGCATGGTATCTAATTAATCGGAAGTACAATAAACCAGCAAACAATTTTGAATAGGCAGTTTGGTTCGTTAGACCCTATAGGCATGTTGTCTAGATGTGAGGACTGATTTTAGACAATGGAAACTAAATGCAGCAATTAGTTTTAAAACCTCGTTGGCATGCATGGACTGATTTTAAATTACAGGCAAAGTGTCCAGAATGCAAGATTGATTTTACCCTATAAGCATGGTTTCTAAGTGCTGAATATGCTGAAATCCTATTTAGCATGACTCCCAAATGCAGGAGATTGATTTGAAACTTATATGCATGGTGTCTAGAATGCACACAAACAGACAAACAACACAATGATATGATTTCTGATTGCAAAAGTTGATTTGAACCCAATAGACATGATATCTAGAATGCAACACAAGTGATGAACATTGCAATGTCCTATAGGCATGGTTTCTAGGATGTAAACACTAATTTTAAAACCTATAGGCATGATATCTACCCATTCCCAACAAAAATATGTATAATAATCCCTCCCAGTTTTACTAATTTCCCCAATATCTGTTTGCAAAGAAATTAATATTACAACCCCAGCGTAAATGAATTACACGAATAAACAACACTATACTATAGGGAGCCTGGATAGGCCCAAAGCAAACTTGGGAAACCAGGCCTTCAAATAGTCCCAAGTGCCATATCTCATAGTGCAAGAGAGGGTACCTTGGTGTGTCAAAGTTCCCAAGGGCCTTTCAGGAAGCAAGAAGCAAACAGAGTCATTCAATTCCTGAAACTTAGGCAAAGGTTCCAGCAAACAAACAACATTCAAAAATAGGATAACTTAAGTTAGCTATTACTAATTGACCAAACACAAAGACAAGTCATGCTGAGGATCAAACAATCACATACAAAGGGGCGGTAGGGATTGTGGACCAAAGTTGTGAAAGGTGAACATCTAGATAGGGAGAACATACTAGTAGGGAAGTAGACAAAGCACAGATCTAATTTAGACATGAGTAAACATGCAAATTTGCTGAAAGTAGAAACATATAGTTCTAATTCAAAACAGAAGTAAACATGCTATTGTAGTAAACACATGTATTGGGTAGTAGTAGGCATGCTAGTGTAGTAGACACATAAATTGAACATTAATAGACATGCTCGGAAACACATAGTTAGAAATGCTATGGAACATACAGATTGAACAGAAGTAACCACGTAGATTAGACATAAGCAATCATGTTAGTAAACACATGGATTAAACAGAAGTAAACATGCTGGTAAACATATGGATTTAAACAGAAGTAAATAAGCTGATAAACACATGGATTTAAACAGAAGTAAACATGCTGATAAACACACAAATTAATTGAATGACAGTAGTAGAGGCATACTAGTTGAAAATTTGCAATAAAAGAGTGAAGTAAACAGGATAAAAGATCTAGTCTTGGCTTCGAGCCGACTAGATAGCGCAATAGGCAAGTAACAGTAGTTTGCAATAGAGAGAGAGAGAGAGAGAGCAAGAATTTTTAAGTGTTTTCCCTTAGGTCTGTGTGTGTCTGTTTTAAAACATAGTCTTATACTTATAGGAGTCGAGTAGTGTAAAGTAAAATAGGCAAGGCAACTTAATATTGTAAATAAGGTAAGGAAATCAATCAAATAACCAATTGAACTTGATAGGGCAGACATTCAGGGAATTATTCCCATAAATAACTCAATTTGAGTTTCAAATAAATCAAGGCATCTTAATATTGTAAATAAGGTAAAGGAAGCAATCAAATAATCAATTAAGCTTGACAGGGTAGACAATTAGGGAATTATTCCCATAAATAACTCGAATTGAGTTTCAAATAAGGCAAGAAGTGAGTCTAACAGCCAATTAAGTTTAGAACCCATAAATCAAGCAATCAATTACACAAATAAGGTAACATGAGAAATTAGAGATCATTCTGGGGTCAAAAAGCCCCCTAAATAGGCAAGACACGTTAATTAGAAATCTCAGGATTAAGGAAAGCAAGCGAAAATTCAGTAAATCATTTCAACAAAAATGATAACCTAGATAATTGAGTCAGTCAGTCAATTATTCAAAACAATAATGGGCAAAATGTTGAAGCAAATAATGAACAGTCAAACAATCAAGCCTGGAACATAGTCATTACCGAAAAATTAAACAAAAACATAAGAAATTTTGGAAAAGCCTTTTGCAAGAAGACGAAGTAGAAACCCTAATTTTGAAATACTTAGAGCCGATTAACAGTAGGGGAATCAAAAGACTCTTAAAGAAAACAGTCATGGAAACTTGAAACCATTTCAAACACAGATATTTGACCAACCAATAATCAAGGAAACCAAAACCCTAAAATAACAAGGTACAGAAATCGATTGACAGTAAGAAACAAGAGATCTTTAAAGAAAAGTCATTGAAGAACTCAGAATCATTCTAGATCGACAAAGATCTGGATAGATTCATATCCAAAGATTAGGTTTTTAAGGGGGAAAAAGGGAGGGGTAACGAGAATCTGGTTTTAAACCAGATATTTGAACCATAAACATCGAGATAGTAGCACTCACAAACGGAGGTGACCATAGGCTGACTCTTAAAGAGTCTCGAACAAGGTATGGGCTAGATTCTTTGGGATTTCTTTCATGGAATAGCAAAATTGAACAGCCAGAAGAAGTAGGAGACCAATTGAGGTCTGAAACAATCGTGGAACCTCATTGAACATGTAGGAATCGAAGGGATTAGGGCTAGGTTTAGGTGGCAGCATTTAGGGTTAGGGTTGGGTCTCAGAGAAAACAGAGAAGAGAGGATTTTCGGGCGGCTGAACGGGAGAAATGATTAGGGTTTTGGGGTCTTTTGGACTAAAAAAGGAAAGGGGGAATGGTGGTCGTTGATCTCTGTGATCAACGGCCAAGATCATAGGGGTTTGGGACCGGGTAGAGTCCTTAAATTTGGGTTGGGGTGGATTTGGGCCTGGTTCTAATTGGATTGGGATTGGGGGATTGAAATTAGGCTGGTTTAATAAGCTAGGTCCGAAAAATAAAAAAGGGTTATTTGTTAAATACCCATTTAATTGATAAAAATAATTTTAAAAATAATTAACAGATTATAAAAATAATTTTCATGCCATGAAATGTTTTAAAACAATTACTGAATATTTAAAAAAATACAAAAAGCTATTTTCTGGTAAAATAATGTAATAATGCATGCATGGGCTATAATTGCAAGGTTATTGTAATTATTACCCCCAAAATGCAAATATGGCTATTTGTGAAATAATTAAAACTTAGTACAAATGCAAATGTTAAAAGTAAGCCGCAAAATTATTATAAAACTATTTGTGATGCAATTAGTAATTGTTTATATAAATAAAAATACTGGGATAAATTAATTAAAACCCTTAAAAATACAGAAATTATGGAAAAATATTAATTGATGCCAATGCATAGTTTTGGAGATATATATGCATTTTGAAAAATATTATAGGGAAAAATTGGGTATTAACATCCGGCACGGGGGATCTTTCCCTGCTTTCGAGGGTTCCGCGTTGTCCCGGTTACGAACATAGTTGTTCTTAGCCCGATCACTTAAAAATTCTCTAAGATGATCATTCTTCAACAACATCACCACTTCTTCCCGGATATGTCGGTAATCCCCATTCCGATGTCCATTCATCCCATGGTATTCGCAGCACAAGTTGGGATCTCTCTGGTTGGACTCAGACTTCATCGACTTCGTAAACTGTGCTTCTTTGATGTTTCTCATAGCCAATATCAACTCTACTACGCTGACATTGAAATTGTATTCTGATAGCCTGGGGTAGGAAGGATCCCGCGTACCTAGCGCTTCCTTTTCTTGCAATAATCTACTATTCCGACCGCGATCAGATCTTATGTTGGGAATAAATCTATCTACTAACCAGAAACCTCTACTGCGGCCTTTGGTCTGTTCGTATGGCAAAAAACCAGCTCCTCGAAGATCGTCAATCCATGTCGAAGTCGTCTCTTGATTTTCTTTATCCTTCTCTCATTTCTTCGATCCTTATCTTTGACTCGTACTAGTTGTGTACATCCGCCTAAGTAGTTGCTTGGAACTCAAGTAAACTTTCCTTCAGTGTTTGGGAAGCGTCTTAACTTTTCAGATTCAATCCCTTGGTGAATGATTTAGCCGCCCATTCATCTAGAACAACCGGGAGCAACATCATTTCCTTTTAGAACCGGGTAATATATTCTCGTAGCAACTCGGATTCTCCTTGTGCAATTTCTAATATGTCGGCCTTCCTGGCTATACCTTTCATGTCAAGGCTCCCCTCGTGAGAGGTTCTCCAAATTTCTTTAGCAAAATATATTCAATCTCATGAGGAGCTAAATCATTCCCTTTTACCGTCGTTGTATAGGTGGTAATATGCTCATGAGGGTCTGACGTTCCATCATACTTTGGCACGTCGGGAATATTAAAGTGCTTCGGGATTAACTCCGGTGTCGCACTCGGTTTGTATGGAAACTGAGTATACTTCTTTAAGTCTAGTCCTTTCAACATCGGTGGTTCACTTGGGATTGGGTCCATGAGGGCGTTCACTTCTCTTATAAACCGTAAAAGTTCGTTCTTAAAAGGATCATTTTCATTATTGAGGCCGGATCCGCTCCCCCCAGCTCCATCAGATCCAACCTCGCCCCTCGGGGTGTTATTGTGAACCCTCTGAGTTGTTTGATTTGTGTGAACACCGGGAGGAACTGGGTCTAGTCTATTTGCGTTACTGGAAGCCCCTTATAACGCCTGCTTCAACTCCATCATAACCTTATCCTGTCGCGTGAGATGGCCCAAAATGATTGCTTGTTTCTCTTGTAGGACCCTTACCACATCAACGACATTCTCCTTTTTAGCATCATCGGTAGTTGCTTCCCGAACATGTCGCAGATATCGCCTGTCATGGACTGACGTGGCATCGTTTCCCTCATTGTGGTTGTCACTGATTGAATCCTCGAAATGAGGTTGATGTACTCGAACCTCAGGATTGTATGCATTGTTAACAACGTTATCTTCCATTTATTATGATTTTTCTAAGACAAATAATTAAAACATGTTAGTAAATGAAGCAAGGATCAACGTAATTACATGGCTGTCTAGGCCCCACGGTGAGCGCCAAACTGTTTACCCATAAACAGTATAGTTAAATTTATATGTGATTTCTAGACAAGTAAATTAATTCAGTCCTGAAATGATAAGATAATCGAAGAAAAATATGTAACACTTAGCCTTGATATGAAGACAAAATGACAAAAGTGAAGCTTCTGGTAGAGAAGCCTCTGGGCGCAACAGTAATAAGAATAGAAAATAAGAAGGTAAAATTGTATAAAGCTTTGAGTAGATTGTAGTCTCAGTTTGCCAGAAAATGCGCCTCTTACAATGATAAAAGAGTTCATTATTTATAGCTACGTCTAAGGAACAGGGTTCTAAGATCATGCCCTTCTTTAATGTCAATTATGAGGGCCATTGATGGAGATGTAACGGTGAGCATAAATGCCAAATTCCTTGTAATGGGCAGCATACTTAATGTTGTGGAATATTATTCATTAATTACACCAGGCAGAAGGTATTTATTGCTTATTTATGAATGTCCTTCCTTCCAGTATCAAATGGGATAAATATCTTCGGTTTTACATGTCATTCTTTTAAACGGCCACCTGGCATGACATATTTTACCAAATACAACAATATAAAAAGATACAAACCTTCCTTAATATGTTTTTGCTACATAGCCAAGGTATTTAAGAAAATTTAGAATAATGAGTGTTGAGTTGAGCATATTTTAGTTTGGTTGTATTTTGATGATTAATAAAGTTTGATGATGGATAAATGAAGATCAACTTTGTGAAGAAAATGTCAAGTGAACCAGGGGATGAAGTGAAATTTTGATCAGACGCGTAAAATGTAAATAATGTGTGTAACATGGATTCTGTAAGAAGAGTGTTAGTGCGCAAAAAAAAGATATTTATTGAAGGATCCATGTACTAAAATATTTTCTACAAATAAGGAATAACTTGCACATAAGGAAAACGTTGAGGAGGTGGAAATAAAGAAAGAAAATAAATCAAATTAGGAGAAATATTCTAGATTTTGTAGCATTAATTGGAGGAGAATTTAAGCCATCCTCAGAGTTATATATAGAGACCTATTGTTGCAGCGTACAACTAATACTTTTCACTCAAATCAAGTATTCACTCTTGGCAATAGCAACTATGGCAAGAATGTGCTATCAAAAGTGTCACTACCCAAATCCCATAATAGGTCGTGATGAAGCCCAACTATGTTGCTAGGCAAGCCAACACGTGCACCTCCACTAAATTATTTATTTCAATTTTTTTTGTTTTGAAATAAGGAATTTCATTAAATAAATAAAATAAGATCTAGCACTTCTAGAAACCTGTGCTTTTCTTTACCAAATTTCTAAACATAAATAAATTATAAAGTGAAGTGATAATAATAACATGAAATTTAATAATGAACATCCACTAGGAACTCCCAAAACCAATGTCACAAGTGCATGAAAGGGAGTACAATAATAATACAACATCCGATTGGAATATAATGGAGACTCTATGTGCTGTGGCTCGTAGCATGGAATGCAGCTCACCATAAAGTCCCCTCAGCAGCTGCGCTATGCGCCAAGATGACCACTAACTGAACCTATAAGACCCTGCACAACTAGTGTAGATAAGTACATGAGTACGTAATTAAAATGTACTGAGTAAGTATCTAGCCTAACTCCGGATAAGTAGTTACGAGGGGTCGACATCAACACTTACTAGTGGTCCAACAAATCAAGTATAACAATAGAAGTAGACTAGTACGAAATATGGCAAGTAAGAATAGTGAAAACATATATGAATACATAATAAGATCCTCAACTGAACAGCAAATACAAAGTCCTCATATATCGTATAGTACCTCGAACGGAATACATAATGGTCAACACCAGGTAAAAGGTCACATCTCAAGTCAAGGAAACTCAAGGGTACACTGACTTCTTATTCAACATTACGCATGATTCTGTCGAAGCGAGCGGCGGCCCATAAGAGTATTTCATAGAACTGCTGAGGCAAATGACTCGATGCCATAAGAGTGTGTTATAATAACCTGTGGAGGCGAACAACCCAATCCCATAAAAGTGTATTACAATAATCCTGTCGAGGCAAACAACCCGTTCCCATAAGAATATTGTTGAGGCGAAGGATTCGATCCCATAAGAGTACTACAAAGGCATTCAACCCGATCCCATTATAATATGAAACTTTAACGGGTCCTTGACCCCACTAACTAAATATACGTGTGAGTTATGAATTTCAAGAAAATGTCTAATTAATTCGTACTATGCGGAAGAAATATGTAAGGTAAGTAGAATTTCCATGTCGGATCAAGTAGCTCGTCAAGTATCTAAAATAGCAAGTCCATTACTCTAGCAAGTCTAGTCTCAGGTTATATGTGAATTAAAGCATTTAAACAGCTAAGAATAACTCAAATAGTAGAATTAAAGCATGGCGTGAGTCTAAGTCTACCCGGACAAAATTAGGAATTCTAGCATATGCACGGACACTCATCACCTCATATGTGCATAGCTTCCACAACATGCAGCACGTAATAAATATAATAACTACGAGATAAATTCTACCTCACAAGGTTAGACAAAAGACTTGACTTGCTTCGAAATCCGGTAACCGGCCCTAATGTTTCTCCAACACCTCAAAATGATTCCACATAATCTGGAACTAATCAAACAGTGTGCAAACAAATCAAAATATGCTCCAATACTCATAATTTAACAATTTACCAACTCCGCTCGAAAAGTCAACAAACTCACCCCCGGGCCCACATGCCCGGATTTCAAAAACATTCAAAGATAAACATTACCCATAATGCTACGAACTAAAATATATGATTTATTCCAATTCCATGTCCAATTTCATGGTCAAAATCAAAAAATACAAATTCTAGGTTTTCTTTAAAAATTCCACAATTTCTACAAAATTCCATGTTTAAATCCACATATAATCCATGTATTTAACTTACAACAATTGAGAATAACTTACCTCATTAGAGATGATGAAAACCTCCCCTCAAAGAGCTCCAAAAATCGCCCAACCAAGTGAAAATGAGAGAAAAATGAGCCAAGTCCCGAATAAAAATCAAGTCTGCCCAGGTCTTTCTTCTTTGCGATCGTAGAAATAACCTCGCAATCGCGAAGGCCAAAAATCCAGCTGCCCAAAAAAATTCTTCGCGTTCGCGATCTCCAGGTCACATTCGTGATGCCTCCAGGTCCCAATTCTACATGTTGGTGGTCCCTTCGCAGTGTTCGCAAAGGCTTATCGCCTCCAGGCCCCCAACTCCCCATCCTTCTTAGTGTACGTGACTCCCAGTTGCGTTCAAGTAGGGTAACTCAGGACCTTGTCCGCATTCACGACTCATTTGTCATGTTTATAATGCACATTCTCCAAGCAGCCAAATTCCCTTCTTCGCGAACACGTGCATCCATTCGCGTTCTTGAAGAACAACACCAGACACTAGCACCAGCAGTTGCAAATGAGGAAAAATAGTCCAAAACCACCCCAAAACATACCCGAGGCCCCCAGGATCCCGTACACTCACACCAACTAGTCCTGACTTATCCAAACTTATCCAAAGGCTCGAAATGCCACGAATCAATGATCAAAATCCTTCTTTTGACTTTCAAATATTCCATCTTCATCGAACATGTCTGAATCACCTAAACATTCTGGAATAATGCCATATTTTACGTACAAGGCACAAATCATAATATTAACCTATTCCAAGGATCTGAATCCCAAATGGATGTTAATAACACCAAAGTCCACTTATAAGTGAGGATTTTTACCACTTATTAGTAACTTCTTGCTTTAGTTTTAGTCCGAAAATGCAAATTTCTGGCATGTTGGAGAATTGGACCTTAACAAAGAATTTTAACTCAAAAAGGAGTTTTTTAGGTCAAAAGGCAGGAAGGAGTGCAGCAGGCCAAAGTATGGTCCACTTTGGTCCGCAGAAGAAAGTGTGGTCCGTAGAACTGGCACCTGAAGCTTAGAGGATTTTTGAAAAGGTGTGTTGTCTGCATAGTAAATAGGTAGCCGCAAAATATGGTCGCACTGACAAAAATTCAAAAAGTTCAGAGAATGTGCAAAATAACCAAGTCTGAAGCCTTGCCAAAAGTGCAGCCGCCTAGGGAAACGTGCGGCTGCAAAAGATGAAGTGTAGTCACGCATGGAATTGTGTGGCTGCAGGATCTCTCTAATTACAGGAGCCAAGCAAAGTGCGAACCACACATGGAATTGTGTAATTAGTGATTGTTTTGGGTTATGAATTATTATATTTATCAATTTAATCTTAGTTTACGGCTTTAATTAGTTCTTCTTCTTTGTTTTCTTCGATTTCGAGTATAAGTATCTAGATTTTCTCTAGAGTTGTGACCCAAACCTAGTCTGTAAATCTTATGGGTGATTAATTTAGTGCTTGTTTATGATTGAGTGTTTATTATTTAGACTTGCTCATGCACTATTTTTAGAATTAATGGTTGCAAATATTGATTCATTCTTATTTGACTTAGTTTTTACTTGAGAAAGGGGGACTTAGTCTAGAAAAATATGGCTAACAAAAATCGGGCTAGTTAAGGTTTTGGCTAGTCTAATTAAAGGGTTTGAACTTCAGTTAGGGAAAACTCGGCTTGAGCTAATATCAACTATTTGAATTGATACCCAATTGGGCTTGAGAAAGTCAATTTGGACAAAATCACTCTTTAATCGAGAGATATTGAGTGGGTAATTTAGAGTTGAGAATTATAATACACCCCATCACAAAACAAGCATTAACGTGATTTACTCGTTAAGTTAGCACCTAGGCGAAGGTAACATCCCTAGGTTTTTCCCATTTGATAAAAACATAAAAAAATAGTTACTCACTTTCTAGTTTCTTCTCATTAGCTTACAATTGTGAGTATTAATTTTAGACTTAGAAAACTACACACTCTGTGTTGGAAGAGCAATTGAGCTATTTCACGTACTCTTATCAAATGTATACCCTAACACCCTATAAAACCCCCAATGGAAATCGACCCCGACTCTTGTTGGGTACTATTCTTCCAATGATCGTTTCACTCACTATTGATTGCGGATTTGACGTGGATCAATTTTTGGTACCATTGCCGGACATTTTTAACTGTGTTAGCTATATATTTGAGTGTGTTCTTGAAATATCTTCTTTCCTTTCTGTGTTACTAACTTGTTGAAGAAATCGTAGGTACAAAATGGCGAACAATGAGCTCGGAAATATGCTATTGAGGGAATTTGGCAGAGAGGAGGAACAACTCGATGAGATAACTCAAGTGCCACAATCAAATCGTCAAGGTCGGGATCAACAATACAATCTGCCCGTACCACCCCACCTCCACCACCACAACCACAAGTAGAACAACACCGGATATTGCCCAATGAAGGTTATGTTAGTGGAATAGCCCCTCCTCGTATTAGAGCGTACAACTTTCAAATTACCAAAGTGAGTAGGGCGTGCAACTTTCAAATTACCAATGTGATACATACTTTGCTAGAGCAATGAGGCTTTTTCACTGGTGCGCCAAATTGTAATGCATATAACATTTGAAGGGCTATGTGTGTTGGGGGAGCAAGAAAACAAATATTTCCGAGGATGCTTTGAGGCTAAGGGTTTTTCCCTTCTCTATACGGGGTAAATCTTTAGATTAGTTGGAACGCTTGCCTAATCATTCAATACACACTTGGGATGAGTTGGTGGCAAAGCTTATTTCTATGTTTTTTCTCTCCCAGGCATAAGGTTATTCTTAGGGATGAAATATTGGCTTTCAAGCAAGAGCCCAATGAATATTTGCATGAGATTTGGGAGAGGTATCGGACAATGGTGAAGGAGTGCCTACACAATTATATGACCGACTACATGGTCCAACAAATTTTCTACCGTGGTATTAATACTACGAACCAATGTGTGGTCGATCAATTGGCCAGTGGAAACTTTATGACAACGCCTTATGCGGTGGCATGTGAGATTTTGATGAGATGGCGGAAATGTCATTGGCATGGCAATCCCGAGCTAATGTTCCACATGTGATCCCAACATGATTCACCTCGACAAAGAGTTGCAAGACAATGGGAAAGCCATTGCCGAATTGACAAAAACCAAGCAAAGGCCTAATTTAATAAAGTGCAAGCTCCTAAGCAAGTTCATGCTATGGAGGGATTAAATGTGTTGGTGAACAAGAAGTGGACCAAGGGTCCACAAATGCAAACCCCATTGGAGAATTATGTGCAAGATGATGGTGGTTTTGATCAAGATGATTTTTATCATGAGAAAGAAGAGGAGGTTCAATATGTGACCAATTTTCAAGGGCAAAGGAACAACTTTCAAGGCTCCAATCAACAACAATGGCGACCACAAATTAACCAAAGCAATTGGAGTTATAACAATCAAGGGAATTGGCATAATAACAACAATCAAGGGAATTGGAGTGGAAACAACGAAGGTAATTAGGGAGGCAACAATCAAGGTGGTTGGGGAAAGAACCAAGGAAACCGGGGGTCAGGTTTTCAAAGGACCCCAATATATCTACAATCGAGCAACTCACCTCCTTATCATTCCCATGGTTTAAGTTATTCAAGCAATAAGATGGGTTTCATTGAGAATATGCTTAATCAAATAATGGAGAAAAATGTCGATTCGGATGGCCAACTTGCCTCACACAACACATCAATCCATAATCTAGAAGTTCAAATGGGGCAAATATCTCAAGCTCTTAATTCTCGTCCTAAGGGTGCACTACCAAGTGACATGGTGGTGAACCCAAAAGGTTGTAACAATACGGGGAATGATATGACGGTTATCACAAGAAGTGGAAGAGGCAGGAATGCAGCCACCACAAGTGAAAGGCAACCTGTGGATGATGACCAAGTGGTATAAGAGGAGTAAATCCAAAACAATGTTGTTCAAGTAAATGATGAGTTTTGGATTGACATTGATGATAGTGTTGAAGAGACTCAAGCAGAGGTGAACCCGTCGAGGGAGCACATCATTTACATACCGGAGTAGGTAATTGATAATAGGCTAGATTCATGTAGTTTGGCGACTATTTATGCCCCAACTTGACTGCGTTTCACTATTCTAGGAAGGTTAAATGATGATAAAATGGCTCTAATTGTGAATTTTATGTTTTGTAGGAGCAGATCGTGCTTATGAGGACTTAGGACAGTGTTTGGAGCTAAATTAAAGCAAAGAAAGCCCCTCGGGAGTTGAGTGCGTGTGAAAGAAGAAAGAAAAGAAGAGATAAATTGTTGATCCACTCTAGTGTGGGACAAGCGCGGCCTTAGTGCGGCCCCGCTAGAGCAAGAATTGGGGCAGTGTTGAAGTCGATTAGCACGGCTGCGCTAGTCCAGGAAGCAGCGACAGTGTAGTTTGCCATTTACGCGGCCGCGCTAATCATTCTGAAATGCAAAAATTTTGGGGGTAAACTTGGAAGCTTGGGGGAAATTCCACTTAACCTATAAGATGTCCAGCTTGCCCAATAAAAGGATATTAAGTTTTTGATAGTTTTGTTCAAGGCAAGAAGAGGCAAGAGGCAAGGAGGATAATTCGGCAACGAGTTCTACCTTTATTCCTTTTGTTTTTATCATTTATGATGAATTTTGTCGTTGTTATTATGAATATGATTATGAGTAGCTAATTATTTAGTCTAAGGTTTTGATGGAACCTCTTGAGGGATGAACTTCTTATTGTGTTAATAAAGTTTGCCCAATTTAATCTCTATTTGTTCAACTACGTTCTTGTTGTAGTTAATTGATAGGATCCTCAATTAAGTGTGCCTATTTAATTTGTATTACTCAGGATAGAGTGCATATTTAGGTAGTTGTTAAACAACACCACTCCCAAAGTATATGAGGAATCAATAACTGATGGTTTAAAGGTGGGATTAGGGATAACGAAACCTTGGGTGTGATCTAAGTGAGCTGTAGTAAAAGCCAGCTAGCGTAACTTGGGAGAGTGCGTCTAGTACATTGTCATAATTACTCGGGGGAGAGTTACGGTAGTAAGAGAGCTCATGATTGATAGAGACAATTAGGCAAATCTATACGAAATATATCAGGAAGGGATTCCATCAATAAGGGAAATCACAACCTTAGATCCTTCTCTTATTTGTTTACAACTCAGTTATAGTTAGCTCTTAGTTTACTTAATTTTTTCCATTATAGTTAGTAGAAATATCTCCAAGTGTTATTCAAAATATCTGGGAAGTTGATTATAGAGAATTCAATGAGTCTGACAAAAGTAGTTGGTAGGTTAATTCCTTGTGGGATTCGACTCTAGGCTAAATACCCGGATTATATTTGCAACGATCGCTTGTCCTTTTTATAAGGCATAGTTGGGTGTAATCAAATTTTGGCATCGTTGCCGAGGAATTAACGGTGTTATCAATTACAATTGAAATAAATACAAAAATTCTTAGTTTAGTCAATTTTGTTTATTTTCAATCTATACATTGAAATTTTAACGTTTGTTAACTTGGTTGTACAGGTTCATGCCTAGAAACTCATCGAGAACTGGTGAAGTGTTTGAAGCATTACCAGATCCCGAGAAAGTTTTCAAGGCCTTGAATCGGGCCATCCGGAAAAACAATCAACTGAACAACCTGAAACAGACATGGTAGATCAGGTAAACAACAGAAATAACAATGGGGATAACGTGGTAGACCTGGCTGCGCAGGTAGTGGAGCCTCTTGTGCCAGAGGCTCCTCTATATGACTGGGCGCAACCCACAGCAAAGAATTTGGCCACAGTAATATTAGTCCCGCAGATACAGGTTGAATTTGTTCAAATCACAAACAACATGCTGTATTTGTTGCAAAACAAGGGAATATTTTCGGGGTCATACATTGAAGATACTCAACAGCACTTGAAGAATTTCCTGTCAATCTGCAAAACTCAAAGGCAACCCAACGTAACTCAGGAAGCAATAAAGTTGTTGTTGTTGTTTCCATTCTCAGTGACAGGAGCTGCACAGACTTGGCTAAATTCACTCCCTATTAATTCTATCATGACTTCGGAGGAATTAGTCAAGCAATTTGTGAATACGTTTCATCCACCCAACATGACTGCTCAGCAAATTGATGAAATTTTGAGCTTTAGACAAAACCAATGGAAACATTGCAAGAAACATGGGAACGATTCAAAGGGATATTGGTTATATGTCTGCACCATGGTATTCCAGAGTAGATGTTGGGGCAGCGGTTTTACATGGATCGGACAGATAACGTGAAGGCTAATGTTGATGTTTCAGCTAATGGAGCATTCTTGAGCAAATCATGGAGAGAAAGCCAGATCCTGCTTAACATGATGGCACATAATTCGGGGTAGACAACCTACGAATGCACCTATCACTCTATTAGTTCACTCAGTGGCCTTAGATCCAGCCAACACTCTTGCTAAAAATATGGCCACCTTAATGATACAAATGAGCATACTCACCAAAAAGGTGGAAGAGTCAGGGCAGAAGCGGCAAGTGCACATTGTAGATACAACCAGTGGGGGCTTATGCACATCTTGCATTAGTCAACCAATTGGTAGCCAGTGGAATGCGGAAAGTGTTCATCCTCATTACCCTGAGGACATGAATTTTGTGTCTAGTTATGGGGGCCAGAGACAATGTGGTAGGAATTGGGGCCAATAGAATCAGCCATACAGGCCAGTCCAGCCACAACACAACAATATGGCTCCCTACCAAAGGCCACAGGGGTACAACAACCAAAATCAGTAGCAGGGTTATCATACTCCTCAGTAGCAACATGGTGGGAGACAAAAAAATGGGTTTGCCAGACTCGAGGCAATGATGCAGTAGGTTATTGCGTCAAATGCAAAAATGAGTAAAAGAGTAGATGCACATGAGTCAACCATAAAGAATATTGAAGTGCAAATGGGCCAGATCTTGATGTTTTTGAATAATCGTCCTCGTAGGACATTGCCTGCAGACACTCAGGTAAATCCAAAATATCAAGGCCCAAAGCAGTCGATAGCAGTGAGTCTATGTAATGGCAGAGACCTAGACTTGGAGCAAGAGAGGGCTCGAGAAAGAAGACAGGCTAAGACACTTGTACTAGTGCCCATTGAGCTAGATGATTTAGCAAAACTGACAGAGATGTCAGTACAGCCTTCCCAAGAAGAAACCAACACACAGATTGAGGCTGAGAAAGAATCCGAGACAGCCCAGGAACCGGTAGTTGAGGTGGTGTCTGATAAAGAGAAAACCCAAATCACTAGGAAGAAGAGACCTCCAGCACCATTCCCACAGAGGCTGGCCAAATACCAGAAAAAGGAACAATACAAAAAATTCTTGGAGATGTTGAAACAAATTCAGGTAAATATTCCATTGATTGATGATTTGAAGGAGATGCCTAGTTATGCAAAAATGATGAAGGACTTGATGTCCCAAAAATTCGACTTCCAAGACTTGGCCACAGTGACTCTAACTCATACCTGCAGTGTTGGGGTGACAAAACTAGTAGCTGAAAAATTGTCTGATCCAGGAAGTTTCACAATTCCCTGCACCATTGGTAACTTTCCCTTTGCCAAGGCACTCTGTGATTTGGGGGCTAGCATAAATATTATGCCCCTGGCGATCTATAAGAGGTTAGGGATTGGAAAATCTAGACCTACGTCTATGTTGTTGCAGCTGGCTGACAAAACTGTGAACAGAACCTCAAGTATTTTGGATGACGTGTTGATACAGGTAGGGAAATTTGTGTTTGCTGCAGATTTTGTGATTCTGGATTGTAGAGTGGATGAAGAAATTCCCATAATTTTGGTAAGGCCGTTCTTTGCCACAGGGCGAGCCCTCATTAATTGTGAAACTGGAGAGCTCGAGATGAGGTTGAACGATGAGGAGATAACATTCAACGTGCAGAAATCTATGAGGCGACCAAGTGAATTCGCCAATTGTTCTCTTATTGATGTCATGGATGTAATCGTAGAAGAGGATGATGAGATATTGACTATTGAGGATCCTCTTGCTGCATGTCTTATGAATTTAGATGAGGTGAATGGGGAAGAATTGGTAGAATGGGTGTTGGCTCTTAATGGTAGAGGCTTTTGGGAGAGATCACTTGAATTCGAGCCCCTGCACTTAGAAAAAAGAGAAACTCCTCCAGCCAAGCCATCCATAGAGAACCACCAAATCTGGAGTTGAAGCCACTGCCCGCCCATCTCAGGTATGCATTCCTAGGACCTAACTCCACATTACTTGTTATTATCTCATCTAGTTTGTTAGATGTGCAAGCACAACAGCTTTTGTAGGTACTCACGGAATACAAGACTGCTATTGGGTGGATCATGGCACACATTAAGGGAATCAGCCCGGCATATTGTATCCATAAAATTCTGCTAGAAGAGGGGCACAAACTTTCTAGGGAGCTCCAAAGAAGGCTGAACACCGACATGAAGGAAGTGGTGAAGAAGGAAATCATTAAGTGGTTAGATGCAGGAATCATTTTCCTATCTCTGACAGCAACTGGGTTAGCCCGATGCAATGTGTTCCTAAGAAGGGTGGTATGATGGTGGTAAAAAATGATAACAATGAGCTGATCTCTACAAGAACCATCACGGGCTAGAGAATTTGTATAGACTATAGGAAATTGAATCTGGCCACCCGGAAAGACCACTTCCCACTTCTATTCATTGATCAGATGCTTGACAGACTGGCAGGGAGGTCCCACTCCTATTTTCTGGATGGTTACTCAAGGTACAACCAAATCTCTATTGCACCAGAGGACAGAAAGAAGACCTCATTCATATGTCCATATGGGATTTATGCCTTCCGGAGGATGCCTTTTGGCCTACGCAAAGCACCCGCCACATTCCAAAGGTGCATGATGGACATATTCACCAACATGGTTTAAGACATAATGGAGGTGTTCATGGATGATTTCTCAGTGTTAGGAAACTCATTCGATGAGTGTCTTACAAACCTGACCTGAGTGTTGACAAGGTGTATGGAGTCTAACCTTGAACTTAATTGGGAAAAGTGTCATTTCATGGTACAAGAGGGTATAGTCTTGGGACACCTGGTATCAAGCAAGGGAATCAAGGTGGATCATGCTAAAGTTGATGTGATAGCAAAGCTGCCACCCTCCCCCCCCCACATCAGTCAAGGCAATCAAGAGCTTCCTCGGGCATGCCAGTTTCTACCGGAGATTCATGAGAGACTTCTCAAAAATTGCCAACCCTCTGTGTAAGTTGTTAGAAAAAGATCACCCTTTCGTGTTTTCTGATAATTGTAGGGTAGCATTCGAGGAGTTGAAAAAGAGGCTAGTCACAACACCCATCATTGTTGCCCCCCACTGGGAGCAACCATTCAAACTCATGTGTGACGCCAGCGACTATGCAGTGGGAGCAGTGCTAGGACAACTAAAAGACAAGATAATTAACCCAATTTACTACGCCAGTAGAACGTTGAGTGGAGCCTAGTTAAACTACACTATGACTGAAAAGGAGATGATGGCTATGGTGTTCGCTTTCAACAAGTTCAGATCATACCTGATTGGCTCTAAGGTAATTGTATATACTGATCATGTTGCTCTCAAATACTTGATTGAAAAGAAGGAGTCCAAACCATGCATGATTCGTTGGGTGATGCTACTGCAAGGGTTCAACCTGGAGATTTGTGACCGTAAGGGCATGGAAAACCAGGTCGCTGATCATCTATCGCGGCTTGAAGAAGTTGAAAACTCAGTTGAGGTAGAGGATATTTTGGAAATCTTTCCAGACGAGTAGCTACTCATCATAAGCCTTGAGGAAGTGTCATGCTATGCATACATTGCAAATTACCTGGCAAGCAGTATAGTTCCCTATGACCTGTCCTTTATGCAAAAGAAAAAGTTTTACCGTGACTGTCGCATGTATTATTAGGATGAACCTTATCTGTATAGAATTTGTGTTGACAATATGATCTGGAGGTGTGTCCTTGAGATAGAAAAATCTTCTATTTTGTAGGCATGTCAGGCATCGGCATATGGTGGACATTTTGGAGGAGTCAGGACGGCAGCAAAAGTTCTAGAAGCCGGGTTCTACTAGCCAACCGTGTTTAAGGATGCACATCAATGGGTGAAGGGTTGTGATGAATTTCAGCGAACCGAGAACATCTCCCGTGTCCATGAGATGCCCATGAACCCAATCCAAGAGGTTGAAGTGTTCGATGTGTGGGGGATAGACTTCATGGGCCCCTTCGTCAGCTCCTTTGGCAATAAGTACATACTTGTTGTTGTAGATTACATGTCCAAATGGGTGGAAGCTGCAGCACTCCCCACCAATGATGCAAGGGTAGTGGTGGGGTTTTTGAAGAAGAATATATTCCCCCATTTTGGGATCCCAAGAGCTATTATCAGTGATGGAGGCACTCATTTCTGCAATCGAGCCTTCGAAAAATTGCAAGCAAAGTACGATGTGCGCCACAAGGTGGCAACCCCATATCATCCTCAGACGACGATACCTCCTGAGTGGCCTATTGCTAGGAACTAGATATGTAGGTCATATTGCAGTTCCTCTGTTAGCTTTTTGTGGTTTGCCATCTTGGTTTCCAATAGCACTAGTATTGTCGGTTTGTGCATCTTCACCATTTCTAAGCAGTGTCTTTTGAACTCGGCATTGTTTGCCTCCCTAACATTCAATATGATAAAATTCATTAGGGGGTGAGGGTTTGTTGGGAGATTGCTCATCGATACCTTGTCCTTTTCTTAGGCTGACATCACATACTTCCCCCTAGTTAATTGTGACTGGGTTCTCATCACTGGAGTTAGCGTTAGGAGTTGCTTCAGTACACCCTGACTCTGATGGAAGGACAGACTTAGACCACATCTTGCAAGAGTTTTTAGGCATAGTAGGATTATCATCTCGCTATGATCCACACTGAACTCCACTGCTCGTACTGTCTTTAGCCATAATGAGTCTATTCTCGTTAGGCTGTAAGATATATGTGGCTCCTTCTCTATGGGTATTTCGTGGCTCTTCAGAATCTCTAGGGCTTTGGATATCTCATTCGAGATAATCTCTAGCAGTGGTGAGTGTTGTTTATCTTGCATTGAAGATGAAGGGTCTTGTTATGCCCATTATTGTAGGACATTGAACTATGGAGTTGCAAATAGGTCTGGAGCTGCAGGATCTGGGAAGAAAGGGATGGTTTTGAAGATATGCTGCATCATGTTGTGGACTGACGGTGGATCATTGGTTGGCCGCAGAGGGTTGAGGTTGCTCTGTAGAACCATCTACTGCCATAGTTGAGCTCCAAACATCACCAAACCCTTGTTTAGCGCTTCCACAGTGACTCTTGCCAGATGGGCCGGATTTTGGATAATGAGGGAAATTGGCTAGTTTTCCAACTAAAAATTGTAGTATAGTGCCTGGCCATGGAAAGCAATCTCCAGCCTGGACGCTGACGTGTGGTCCTGCGGTGGTGGGGTGGAGGTCAGAATTATTGGAGGTTTGGGGGGCGATTCCATTTTTGGATTTTTTTTTTTTGCTTAACCTTTTTTGGGATACTATTAAATGGGGTTATTAGGGTAATCAAGGGGCATGGCTGGTGATGGGATTGGATCAACGCCCATGGTAGTTGCTTCGTAACCTGTGTCTAATACACTGGTTTTAGGACTAAAGGAAGATCCGGTTGAGTAGATGGTTATTGTTAAATCAGTTACAATTTTTTGATTTCCAAGGGTTGGCTTTTGAGTTTCCATGGAAGGATTTTATACAATGTGTGTTGGTAGGGGAAATGTAGAATAGTAGGGTTCATCATTTGGGTCTACTAGGGTGTCCTTGGGTTTAGGGTTGGTGTGGAGCTCCGCCTGAATTACTGTGAGACTCCCCTCTAGGCCCTTTGGGCTTGTTGACTTTGTACTTCCGGGGGGCTGGGTATTTTGCCTTTGGGGTGTAGGCCCCTTTTTCATTATTGAGTGTTGGGTCTCTCCCCTCTCGCTCGGTCTGCTTTTCTTTTTGTACTTGTATTGGGCCGGACCCTTATGGGCTGGTTCTTGGTGGGTTGCTTCTTCATGGGGGGTGAGATGTCTTTTGTGCACTTGGCTGGTTTGTGTCCTGCACAGAATTAGTCTTAGAATTATAATGGAAGGTTTAGGTTTCGAGGAACTTACCAGAGATGGCATCAAACATTCGAACTTGGATGTCGTTCGATTGGGCAAAAATTTTGCCTTTCCTATTCAGGTTCATTGATTGGAATTGCTATGTGGGATGTCCTTGCTTGCATCTCCTGGGGAAGGATACAGTTTTCCATTCCTCTTCTTCGTCACTATTTGCTTTAGTATTGGAGCATCATGGGTTGTCTTGTGCCAGTGGTGAGTTGGATTGTTGCCTATGTGAACACCCTCTCAGGGTGTCACCTAGTCTACCACATCCTGTAAATAGGACGTTCTAACCATCATAGACAATCTATTGCTTATGATCACCAATAGTTACAGATGTTGCGACTTGTAATTCCAGTGGAACTTGGATGCAGATTCTCGCATATCTCCCCCTTAGCATTGCTGAGGTGCACGTATCAGTCTTAAGAAGTTTCCCAAGCTTCTTGCCAACTTTTTCTAGAACTTCTTTGTCATAGAATTCAATGAACAGCTGGGGAAGTCGTACCCATACCCCAGTGAAGGATAGGATGGCTTCTTATGGGACAAATTTTGGTTCCCACCATATGACAGAGAGGAAACTTCCAAATACGAATCATGGGCCTTGGTGTATAGCCTTGATCAAATTTTCTTCCTTATCAAATTTGACTATGAAGAAGTTCCATCCTAGGTCAATCAAGATTAACTATTCTGATAGGTTCCATAGTTCAATTAATTTGGATCGGAGAAGATGATGTGTCATACGCTAGCCAAAGAGCTTAATGATGACCAAGAAGCGTCATGGCTCATATAATCTATTTTTGTCCTTTTGAGAGAGAAAGATTGGGCCTAGATTTTGCTTGCCCTTTAGATCAAATCCTGACTTTTCAAGATCCGACATAAAGTAGTCTGTTTGTAAGGTGTCCTATTTGTCAAGAAATATTTCTTTGTAGGAGTGTGTTTGGGAAGTATCTTCCTCCATGTGATTTGTATCTGGTGATTTCGGTGGTATGTTACGTATATTGGGTATGTTATCCATTGGGTCGGGTGTTGTAAGAGATGAGAGTCTCTCTCTAAAAAAAGATTCCTTATTTTAGCTTTTTGCTGCTATCATACCCCATTTAGACAGTAATGTAATATGAGGCAACATTGTATTATAATTTCTTATAGCTCATGACATCGTATTACAAGTTCTTTGGAGATTTCTGACATTGCATTATATCAGATCCATGATTATCTATCTACTCTTTATTATTAGACTCTATTTATAATCTTTGTCTAGTATGATAGAGTTTAATTATGTTGATTATACAGTTCGCCTAGTTGACGGTATTTTAGAACCTTAGTGGAATTTGGATCATGACATATGATTAAATCAATAATTAACTTGTAAACATCCTTGAAGATATTTAAATATCTCACATGATCTTTAAACATCTTATATGATTTAAATATCTCATATGATGGTTGAAGATGGAAAAAAACACAACGACACAACAAATATACTTTTTAGAACTTAGATAAAACAATACTTTAAACAAGTATGATGATTGCCATTCGTACGATCATACAATTAATATGCAATTATCATTAAATCAATAGGTTAATATTTAACTATTCATAGATTTACTCGATTAATGATCGAATATCATTAAACAGATAAGTAAATGTTTAACTATTTGTAAAATCTCTTGGCATATGTTTAATTATCATTAAATTAATAAGTTACATTTTTCATGCTAGTTCTTGCTTTAGCATGAAAGTTCCATTTCAGGGAAGGACTGACTCCTACCTTACTCACCGCCCCTCAGGCTTAAAAGCCTTTCCTTCTCGCATTCAGCTATATAACTCAGGTAGCTCGACGACGATATCATCATTGGAGATGAGCGGGTGGCTGAGTGTTATCGCGAGCTAATTTTTAGTCGACCCTAAGCCGAGATACGATATTGTCAGCTAATCACAAGCTTTTGCTAGAATAATATCGTAAAGCTCATGAAAATATGAAAGACTTGGGCCTTCTCCATACTTTCTTTAAACATCGCATGAGTTGTTTATGATTGAATAATCGCCTTAAAAGATTCTATGGGTAATTGGATTTCTGACATTGAGCCACTCTAGCATATAGTTACTAACTACTACCAAGATCGTTATACAGCCTCTCACATAAATTCTTATAAATCATATCCTACCACTAATTACAATACTCTCTCACAAACTGAAGCTACTACACTTTCACAACCGCTGGCTAATCAAG
The DNA here is from genome assembly GCF_000393655.2 of Nicotiana sylvestris. NCBI lineage: Eukaryota > Viridiplantae > Streptophyta > Magnoliopsida > Solanales > Solanaceae > Nicotiana > Nicotiana sylvestris. Next base: position 74,974,685 of record NC_091068.1, on the reverse strand, counting down.
AAATTTTTCAAGTTGTACAATATTTCTAACCTCTTAAATCACCTGGATCAGATGGATTACATCCATTATTTTACCAATAATTTTGGCCTCAAATCCAGCACTCCATACTTCTATTCTGCAAAAATAATTTCCAACAAGGGCATATACCCCTGTCGCGCCCCCTTTTTCTCGCAAAATCGGGTTTATGACATTTAGAAGGATAACTCGTTCTTTTTGGGAACTAGGTTTTTGTATTTGAAGAGTCGCCACCTAATGATTAAGGTGCATTAGGACACCAATAGAGGTTCAATTCTAAATTTGTTTGGGTAACCAGAGATTGGGTAAGGACTTGAAATTATCCCAAGGGGAAGGTATTAGGCACCCCTCAGGATCCATTAGTGTGGTTCCCAGCCAAGCAGTTATTGTGAATTTGGGGTGCAATTAACATATAAGAAGATAAAGCTCAAATAAGAGGGGATTTCAATGTACAATAGTTTGAAAGTAAACAAAGTTTAAAAGAGCAATTAAAAGAGTTGATTTTAAATAAGGAGTTACAATGCTTAAAAAAGGAAAGGGGAAATAAAGAAAGGGGGTTATAGGTTTACAAAAAATATGGATCACATCAATGTAATACCCGATAATCACTCCTCAAAAGAGGGGTTACACGTGGCATTAGCACACTGGTCATCATATCCATATCTACCTTTTCCACCTCGTTAAGGTATTGCAGCGCGGATTGGTCTCGATTACTATTGCATGCTATTACCTGTCCCATTCCTATTAGTCCCGGAGACACTTAGGACTACTATTCCTAAAGGGAGGGGATATTAGGCTGATTGGTTTCAAGGGATAAAAATCTAAGGCGACATACAAAAACAGATAAGATGGCATATAAAGGGGAAGCATGTAAACAAACAAAAGGCCCATGTATACCTCCTCAAAACAAAAGCACATAACTAGCATGACTTGCACATACTTTTTAAGTCTGATTTAAAGCACATAAAGATGAGGAAAGTTAATTTTTGAGGCAGATTAGTTTATTACATAACTCAGATAAGAAGTCTGAATCAGGCCTACCTGCTAGTTGTAACAAATAACAAAGGCGGATTAAATTTTACAATTATTACTCTAAATCTTGCCTAAGTGTTTAGACGGGGTCCTATAGGCATGATATCTACTTAATTCAGAAGTTGGTGGAACAATGATAACTCAAAACATACTGCTTGCAATCCTATAGGCATGCTTGCTAAACCTTGTTGAAAATAAGAGAATTATTAAACAGAGGTTCAGAATAGACGAATTTAAATTAGACTAGTTCCAAATTCTGCAGATGATGGTACCTACTATTACTGACTCTAATCCACATGGGCATGACATCTATCATTGAATGTGAATGGAATGACTCAAATTTTAAGAACCCCTATAGGCATGATTTCTATGTGTTACTGATTTCAACATGCTACTGGGTAATAACCAATTGGGCCCTAAAAAACATGATATCTAAATGGTGACAAATGTGCATAATTTTAGATAATCCATATAGGTAGGTTATCTAGATGTGATGTTGAACAAGTAAGTCCTATAGACATGGTTTCTAAATGCAATGTGAATATGCAGAATTGGAGCAGTCATATAGGCATGTTTTCTAAATGCGATTTGAACAAGTAGAGAATGTAGTCCTATAGGCATGTTCTCTACCCTTGAGCATGCATAATTTCCCAACCCCTTTTTTTCACTAGCCAGCCCCAAATGTTCATTACAAATTATTACAAACCAGGAATAATAAATTACATCAGAAAAAGTACAAAGAAAAGTTATAACCAAAGGAAGCCTGATTCTTGACTTCTTCTCTGAGTTATGAGATAAACCAACTCAAAATACCATTGATCCAAAGCCTTTCTCAGCCTTGAGTGTGTCAGAGTTCCCTAAGGGCCTCAATAGGACCCTGGGCAGTGCGGACACTCAAGTTTCATAACCAGAATAGGGAAAAGTGTAGTGTGGAAATACCAGCCCTCATGCGTCCAAGTTCAGAGGGAGCTCATGGGTCCTAAGGTAAGGCTCACATGAGGGTGGAAGAACTTAAGTCTAAGAAGAGAGTGAAAGGTGCAGAAACTGAGTTCTAAGAACTGAGGGAATAAATGAGAGGGAAAGGGTGAGGGGAGTCAACCATTAACACTTCAAATAATTGATAACTTCATACAAAGGGGCAGGGGATTGGGAATCCATTGCAATGGGGCCTATATACTTAGGCATGGGTTAATTTTGGGCATGCACAGCAATAAAGGGTGTTGTCATGCTTGTAAATCAACCAGAACACACAACATATAAGGGTAACATGGAGGTTATGATCCTAGGAGGATCAAGTTTGGGTCATGCTCAGCAATATTCAATGTTGTCATGATCCAAACTAACCACAAGTATTAATCACATTGGGGTAGGGGTTTGGGATCCATAATACATTGATTCAAAACAGGAGAAAGGAAAGTACAGCATGCTAAATAATGGTATTGAATTAAATACAAGCAGTAGGCAGACAAGAATGCAAAATCAGTAAGTAAGCATGTTGTTGTTGGTGCTGAAAAACTTAATTAGAACTTACCAGTCAAAGAAGCAAAGTACAGTAAAGAAAAGTAGCAGAACTTCGAAATATAGCCTTGGCTTTCGGCCGGCTAAACATGCAGTAGCACAAGTAATAATAAAGCAAGAGAGAGTGTTTGAGTGTAAGTGTGAGTTCAGAACTAAATGTGCTCGTGTTTTTGAAAGAGAAGAAGTAACGGGTATTTATAGTTTTTGAAAACGAGTAAGAAAGAGGTAATAAGCTACAAACATGAAAACAATCATGATTCAGAATCAATTATACAAGTGATTGCCATTAATTAAGGGGTCACTTGCTTAACGGGCAGTGACAGGTTCAAAATAAGGAAAGCAATCAATTAAAAAGCAAGCTGAAAGTTGCCATAAAAGAATTAATAAAATAACAAGTAAGCAATTCGAGTCTAGCTATAGAGATACTCTAATTTTGGAAAGGATTCTGTAAGGCAAAATAGGAATGAAATCAATTAACCTTAATAGGCGAGTGAAATCAGAATCTCACAAAGGAAAAGTTTAAAATTAGTCACGAGTTTGAAAATTAGTCAAAGAAGGAGACTCGGCATACAAATATGGTGCATAAAGATTATGCATGCGAGGCTAGGCCTGTTGGCAAGAAGAAATAGCAATCAACAGTAGCACAAAGATTCAGTAGATAGCAACGTTCGAAGCATGACAGTCCAGCAGGTCAAGTAGTGAAGAAAACATAAAATACCAAAAGCCTGCGAAGGTCTCACAGTAGCAGGTGAGGAAAACCCCTTTAGAAAAATTAGGGTTTCGAGCATATTTGACTTTTAGAGAAGATAGAAACCCAGCAATCAGAAGAATCACACAAAAGGAGCAAAAGATTTCGAAATAAAGAACTTCAAATTGAGTCATGCACTTAATCGAACAGTCTCAGGCCCAAAACCCTAGGATTTTCAACAATAGGAGAGTTTTAAAAGAGAATAAGCAAACAAATCGGACAAAAATTCAGGCAAACAAACATTCGTTTAGTAAACAGTTAAAAGAAATTAGGGGTTTTAACATGCAAACTCAGATAGAAGAATGATATAAGCAAACATAGCCAAACATGTCAAAGAATCAGAGAAACATTTTGAAATAACTTAACAGAAACCCTAATCGAAAAGATAAGGGGTTTTGAAAGCAGAGTTTTAAAAGAAAATTTGATAAAAACACTTAGAAGTTCAGAGCAAACATAGATCTGAAACATATCTAAAAAGAAATCGAAGGAACCTTAAAGGCTAAGGTTTCAAAAGAACTCTAAGTGGTGAGAAAGGCTTTGAAAACCAACGATCCAAGCAGGAGAGTCAAGAGTCTGACTCGAATAGCCTTGGTTGGCTAGAGAAAAAGTTGAAGACGACCGGAGAACAGTCATAAACAGCAATCGAACAAGCCTAGACCAGGCTCTTTCGAGATTTATCCTCGAGACCATAATAATTGAGCACGTAGAAGCCATAGGAGGTGGATATAAGTCTCCGATGACTTTGGGAACCATAGATTTGGAGAGTTATTAGGGTTGTAGTTTATGGCGACGGCTAGGGTTTGAGAGGATTTGAGAGAGAGTTGAGAGAGAAGAGGATTCAAAGGCGGCAGAAATTGGAAATGAGGCTAGGGTAAGGGGTCGTTTGAATTAAAAAAGGCAATAATGGTTGTTGGCTGTTGATCTGAATGATCAACAGCCTGGATCAAAACGGGCGAGTGGGTGGGTTATGAAGATGGGTTTGGGTCGGATTAAATTGGAATAGGGTCGGGGGTTCAAATGGTTTCAATTGAGTTCAATTGGGGTCAGAATTGGGCTATGATCGAAATGAAATTGGGCTAACATTTAAATAGACAATTTTCCTTATTTAATTTATAAAAATAAAAAATTAATTTATGAAAATAAATTAAAGGTACCAAAATGATTTATAGCACATAGTTAACTATTTAAAAATACAAGACCTAATTTTTATGAATATAAACATAATTAATCTTAAAAGAGACTACTGTTGTAATTATATACAATTTAACTTTAAAAATACTAAATGACTTTGTAAAAATATGAAAAAATTATATTACCTATATTTTAGCATAAATATGAGAATCCAATAAATGAATCACCAAAATGATAATTTTAGGAATAATTATTAGATTTTTATGGATAAAATAGGGCAATAAATATCTTTAAAAATTAAGAAAAATAATAAAACATTTGGACATACTTATATATGCATACATATGCTATTTTGAAAGTATTTTGCATATTAAAATATACATGAAAAAATTGGGTATCAACAGCTGCCCCTCTTTACCCAGGAAGGATGAAAGAGTTATTGGGTAAAGATATGATGGCCAATTTTGACCAAACGAAATGGTTCGAGGAGGTTTAGGTCGCGCCCTGGCTTCTGAGTGGCCTACATATCTCTGGTCTAATAGGAATCAGGCCATATGTAGTTCCGCATTTGTCGGCGGAGTATGCCGATGGAGACTTTTCAAGAACGGACGCAATATCTAGGGTTGGGTGTGTGGTAGGTTTGTGGAAATATTTAGGTTTGATATGGCTGTGGGAACTGGAGCAGAACTGATCCTGCCGAGATGGTCGTTGCTTGCCGGCTTACCTGCGAATAAGCTATACAAGCATATATTGTGCATAAATTTAAACACGATGCAATTTCCCATCGGACCATGAGGATTGTCTTCGGATGGTTAGAATGATGTCCCTAGACCATGATGTCCTAGGACATGAAACGTGTAATAAAGGATTCATGGGCCATGAAATGATGCTCTCGAGCTATGAGGATGATGCCTCCGAACCATGATGCCTTTGAATAATGATATGCAAAAGATTAAAAGGGGTCCTTAGGCCATGACATGGCGTTCTCGGGCTATGAAAATGGTGCCTCCGTACAATGACGCCTTTGGATAATTTGGCGATCTTTCAGCCCATAAGATGTAGTAGGTGGCGATCTTTCAGCTCAAATGTAGAGGTGGCGATCTTTCAGCCATGCAAATGTAGAGGTGGTGATCTTTTAGCCATGCGAATGTAGAGGTGGTGATCTTTCAGCCATGCAAATGTAGAGGTAGCGATCTTTCAGCCATACGAATGTAGAGATGGCAATCTTTCAGCCATGCGAATGTAGAGGTGGCGATCTTTCAGCCATGCGAATGTAGATGTGGCGATCTTTCAGCCATGCGAATGTAGAGGTGGTGATCTTTTAGCCACACGAATGTAGAGGTGGCGATCTTTCAGCCACGCGAATGTAGAGGTGGCGATCTTTTAGCCATGCAAATGTAGAGGTGGCGATCTTTCAGCCATGCAAATGTAGAGGTGGCGATCTTTCCGCCATACAGAATGTAGAGGTGGCGATCTTTCAGCTATACAGAATGTAGAGGTGGCGATCTTTCAACCATGCAGAATGAAGAGGTTGCGATCTTTCAGCCATGTAGAATGAAGAGGTGGCGATCTTTCAGCCATGTAAAATGAAGATAAGGAGGCGATCTTTTAGCCATGCAAATGTAGATGGAGACAGTGTTTAGTCTCGGAAGGCAGAATGGTAGCCGTATGCAATGCAGAAAATGCAGATGGAGACAGCGTTTAGTCTCGAAAGGCAGAATGGTAGCCTTATGCAAAAAATAAGGTAGCAAACGGTAACAGAGTTTTCTTAGCTGATGGTAGGTTGCGATATTGTGACTGCTGGGGACATTGTGCCATACGAAATATCACCGGCGTGCATGGATAGCAAATGTTGGTAAGTGTAATAATTCTGAGAATTGTATTCCTGAATAGTGTTTGTCTTGTGAGTGTATAGCATGTCTGATGCTTTCGTAATCTAAGTGCCTGCATCCAAAGAAAAATCGTGAGTTTTGTAAATGGGGAGGTTAGTTCGTATCCTTGCTGGCTCTGCTTGATCTGCTCGGCTTTGATTTGGTGATACTATATGTATCATTGGGGTAGAGTTGCTAAACAGGGCAATTTCAATAATAAACATGCATGATTTTGTAAAATATGACATAAGTATATAATTAAGAAACAGCTTTTAGCTGAACCGACGACTGCGACGTGGTTCAAGACATTGCAACCTCTCTTGCTACGGAATTTTGAGGGTCCTCAAAATTCTGCACCAGTTTAATGGGTTGATGTTTCGAACTATTGCTTGCGATGATTGGCTGAAATCACTTCGGAATTTTGAGGGTCCTCCTTAAAATTCTGCCCCAGTTTCCAATTGTGGGGTGAAATGAAAATTTTATTGAATTGTGACCGAACCCATAAGACTGCCTACGTATCTCCTCTTAAACGAGAACCAGTTCAGGCGTAGTTCAATTTACATCATATAGGAAAGCATAAAGATTGCACATAGTAATGTTTGACGGCATCTGAGTTTATAGGCTTTGACCATACTTCTCCGTCCATTTCTACGAGTATGAGGGCTCCTCCTATCAGAACCCAGTGAACCATGTATGGACCCTGCCAGTTGGGAGAGAACTTCCCTTTGGCTTCATTTTAATGAGGAACAAAAAAAAAATTAACACCAACTGCCCTGGTGTGAACTGTCTTGGCTTGACTCTTTTGCTGAAGGCTCTACACATTCTGTTCTGATAGAGTTGACCATGGCAAACTGCGTTCATTCTCTTTCCATCTATAAGGTCTAGTTGCTCATAATGACTTTTTACCCATTCTGCGTCGTCGAGCTTGGCTTCTTGTATGATCCTTAGGGAAGGAATTTCTACCTCAGCGGGAATGACAGCCTATGCACCATAAACCAGCATATAGGGGGTTGCCCCGGTTGATGTACGGTGTCACACCTCCTTTTTACCTACACCCCATAAATGGCATAAATATAAGGGAGTTTTTCCAATTAAAGGACAATCGAAACGGGATCGTTTATTTATTAAAAATCAGAGTCGCCATTTGGGATAATTTAGGGTGTCCCAAGATACCGGTTTAAAATCCCGAATCAAGGAAGTTTGACTCTATTATCGGTCCGCGAACACAGAAATTCGGGTGAGGAATTCTGTTAACCCGGGAGAAGGTATTAGGTATTCCCGAGTTCCGTGGTTCTAGCACGGTCGCTTTGATCATACTTGGCTTAATTTTTTTAAATATTCATTTTTAAGACCTATGTGCATTTATCCATTAACCGCTTTTAAATCACTTGATTATTCGTAATTAAAAAATTGAGTTACGCGTACGTATACTCTTTTCCTTTGGCGCGTCAAAAATCATGTCACGCAAACGTGTCCATAATTAATAACGCTTTGTTTATTTATTTAAGAAAAATCGGTTGAAGTTGCGCAAACGCATCCCTCGAGTTACCTTTAGAATTTGCAATCATGTCATGCGGACGTGTCCACAATTGCAATGGTATATTCAACGGGCCTAAAGCAAACTATGAACATTTGTTATTCATATCTAAATCATAAGAAATTAGTAGAGGTCCATGCATTTAAGAACATGAACTAACTATGGAAGGCTACTATTATAACTTGCGTAATATGACTCACCCCGAAATCACATTAATAATCCATGTGCGTAATTTGATTGTTAAAAGAATTTAGGCTAGCTATGTGCCTAACAACCAATTGCCACTAGTTTGAACATAACATGAGAACGTAATTGGGCTTAACTTAAAGCCCAAATCAAAAGATGAGCCTGCAGCTAAAAGAAAAGTTCAGTAACTAGACTAACGATATTAAGCTTATGCCATATATGATAAAATAACTCCCATTTACAAACAACCCTACACTCATGCTCAAACGGTTCTGATTTTCCAAATGAATTTAACAGTCCCAAGCTGAAAATAAACAATATATTCATTGGGGGAAATAGGCTCCCGATATCACAGAGTTAAATCACAAGTCTGAAGCAAACATCATTCATGCATGCAAATACTGATGACAGGGAGGCAAAATTCAAGTACTGACTTTAACAGGGTAAATACAATCCAGAAATAGCTCTCAAGCGGTTGCATTGAGTTTTAAAGTTTTTCAACAGAACTCCCAGCATCAGACACTTAATGCTTTCACCACTGTTGCTCACAAGCCAAACAATAGACTCTGAAGCCATTTGAACCCAGAATATAACAAATAACCATAAAATTAACCTGGAATCAAATGCTACCATACAACTCACGTATTGTTCAACTAAGTCAAATCCATATCTCAACAGTCCAAGGTTAAATACAATGGCAGGAAATCAAAGATTAAACTATGGAAAGATTAAGAAATACTGTGAATCTGGAAGTAACACTATGCAATTCAAAGAAAGACAATTAGATTATAAATAGAGAATTTGATGTCATGCTTTGAACATTCATTTTCATTTCATACTTCAAACTTGCTTTGCATCTAGTATAGTCCAAGAATATGTACCTGATGGCAGCAATCAAACAAGGAAAAATGGGTAAGAGAGCTAGAATAAGCAACAACAACAGAACCAATTTTCAGACAGAAAAATGATGCGCAACAGTCCAGAATCCAGTTTCAATCGAGCAATAACAACAGCGAACTTCAAACCAGACTTTTAAAACCCAAATTCAGTCCATTTTTTTCAGATGAAATTGTTTCAGAAATTGAGAACCTCAGAAATCACAGAAGAATTTCAATGGAACAGTGATTTTTTATGAAATTTTAGCTGTTTTTTTCATTTTTCTGAATTTTTCTCCTCTTATCTCTGACTCTTCCTTGAATGACAAGGAAGAGATACCTTTATAGGCAAGCAAATAGGGCAGACCCAAGGAGATACATTTTTGTCATTCAGTCCCTTTTTAGTTTCCATTTTAGCTTAAACACCCCTAATTTAAATTCAGTTTTTGCAGAGTATTCCCCTCCCCAGCTTCTTAGAAGCTTCCCAGATAGTCACAAATAGATTCCCTCACTATGACTACCCAAACTAACCCCCAAACCCTTGTTATTTACCTTAAACCCCAACTGAGATATGGGTCAAATTAACCCGCGGCTGAATTTACCCTAAGAACCCAAACCAATTTGGACGGGCTGCTCTTTGCCAAATGGACCTAAACACAAACCAAAGCCCACACGAACACTTATCTATTTGAAAAGAAAAATCTGCAAGTCATGATAACATGAAATGATTTCAAAGCAAATCTACTAACTTACTGATCAATTAACGATGACTAGGCAAGGATTTAACTCAGTTGAAGTAACTTAATTTAAAAATAACTTGGATGGCTAAACAGAAAACAAGATCGGAGAGTTATCCATGCTATTAACACAATGGACTAAAGAAATCAGAAAACAAACTTTCACGAAGAAGAGAAGAACAATGACCGGAAGACCAATCTAAACTCGAGAGATTAGTCGAGTTTAAGCCATACTAGTATAAGAAGATTAAGCTAAAGAAAAGGGAAGGAAGAAGAGAATAAGACAATCAAAAAGGAAGAAAAGATAAGAGAAGAAAAGAGCTTACCGATTTAGACTCGAAATCCATCGGAGACGAAAGCCCTAACAAAGCTAAGGTCGATCGTTTGAATCTGAACTTCAAAACTCGAAGAACGGTGCCTTCTGACCATGCATGTACCAGGATTGAAAAAGTGGTTTTGAACTTTTGGGGTTGACCTCAGATTCGAGATTCACGGAGCTCCGGGCTGATTCGAAGGAGAGTAGTTGTGGATTTGGCCTGAGGGGATCCTGAGGGTTATGGGGTGTTAGTTTGGGGTTGAACAGAGGCGGCGGCGCCACTAAAGAGCACAAGGGCGGCGCTAGGGTTTTCTTTCAAAACCAGATTCGAGATGTTCTGGGTTGATTCGAGGCAAACGGAGCGGGAATTTGGAATGAGGGGATTTTGATGGTCATGGGGTATAATTTTGGGAGTGGTTGGAGGTGGCGCCGCCGGTGGATGGTGGCGGAAAAGGGGGCGGCTCCGTTAGGGTTAGGCTCGGGTCCTCTGATAGGGGTGTTGGAACGATGAAATGAAGGGGGGGTAGGGGCGTTAGGACATATATATATCAAGTAAGGGCTCAGTTCCCAGCCGTCTGATCATATGGGATCAACGGCTGAGATTGGACTCCAAAAAACTACATTGTATGGTACTGGGGAATTTGGACCGGGTGAGGCGGTCTGGGCCTGGGTCAAATGGACGGGTACGGGGAAAATGGCTTTGGGCCTGGGCACTTTTAACTGAAGTCAGCCCAATTCTATTTCTTCAATTCTTTTTTTTCCAATTTTCCATTAATTCAATTCATTTTCTTTTAAAAATCTTTTTCTTTTTCCAAAATTAAAATTAAGACCTAAATTAAATCCTAAACCAAATTATCCGACCAAATTAAATTAATTAACCCTAATAATTGTTACTACAAATAATTAAAAACCAAATTAAAGGAAAAACTACCAAAATTCAAAATAAAAAATTAAAAGTGCAAATAAACTATTTTTATGATTTTTCCCATTTTATAAAACAACTAATTTGTCAATTAATCCTAAAATGTAAAATTAAATCCTAAATGCAAATGCAACATATTTTTTGCAATTTTCATTAATTAAAAAAATAAAAATGCACAGACAAATGCAAACAATTACCAGAAAATGCCACGAAAATCCCCAAAATTGCACACACTGATAGAAATTATTTTGTTTTGAATTTGTTGGAGTAATACATATAGGGAAAAAATTGTGTGCTCACATACGGAATGTGGTGTGATATCCCAATAGAGCGAATGATAACTTCTCGTGCCACTGCTTATGCTTTTCTATCATTTTCCTCTGAATCCATGTCTGTTTGTTGCATTGTCTCGTTGCATGTCACCGTCATTGGTTCATCAAGATAAGTAATAGTAATGCTATGTAAGTAAAGTAATGAGAGAAAAATAATAATGAGTGTTGATTCATAAAAAAGTCAAAATACTTTGATAAATTGCATAATCGTTTTGAACATTAGAGATCTTATTGCAGGAATTGAAAACATGCGAGAAAAAACCTTTTAGTAAATAAGACAGTTCTTGTTTTAGCATTGCTACCCCGAGGCTTGTCAGGCTCTGGTCATCCTGATGGTCCAGTTATTGAGGTGTGCCCCTCTGCTTACAGCCTATATGGAAGGGCCTTCCTCCCCCTCCTCCTCGAGAACAACACAACAGTCTATGTCATTGTCTTCTAGGAACAAGTTCTTCACTGCTGCAAGTGCGTCTTCTTCATCTGATCCATAAATAATGTCAGCCTGTTGGAAAGTCTGCTCTAAATGTGGTATTGGCTGCTCTAATAGATAGTAAGGACCACGCCATGGTGGCAACCAACTATTGAATTCCTCCCAGGTGTATCCATATCCTAAACCGAAGGTAGTGCCATGTTTCTTGAATTTTATAGGTTTAGAGATTCCTTGAAGGTTCTTGCCGAGCCCTTTGTTCTTGCCTTTAATAGGACTAAGAGGAGGAGTGGGTGGAGGGCCCCTGGATCTCGTGGAATAGGATGATGTTGCCAGAGTGCACGAACTAACCTTTGGGGAGAGGGATAATAAAAACAAAAATAAAGAATAAAACAAAAGGTAACCAAGTTAGTGAGGATCATAAAAAGTATTGGAGTATTTAAACACATAGTGCGGGAATTTAAATCGTGTTCTAATTTGGGGACCTCTTTGTGCCCGAGGTAGGCCTAGCGACAAATTGTTTTGGAGAACTTAGAATGCTAAATGCCTCATTTTATTGATAAAAAGTAGACGAACCCCAAATCGACACTAAATAACATGAAATAAAAGTCACTAATGGCCATTGACCTTATTACATTTCATAAAAAGTAAAACTCCTATCTACTTGGTCCCAGAAGGACCTTCCTCAGGTTGAATGCTCTCGTTGATAAAACCCTCCAGTTTGCGTAGGTTCATCAGTAAAAATGCCTTTGCCAGGTGTTCTCCTTCGTTTACCTCGGCGTCTGGCAGTCGATGACTCTCTTCCTCACTTTCCCTTCCAATTCCAGCAGACTGTATTCCAGATATTCCAACTTTTCGCCAGCTTTGGCGACCCTCTCTTTCCACTCGTTGATTTGGTCATTTGATGGAAGACTCCTCCACCAGTCTAGCAAGAGTGGGGGCATGCTAATCATGCCAAAACTGGGGACGTCATGCCTTATTTTCTGCAAAACAAAAGGGTTAGGCCCTTAGCCCCACCAGACTCGACTATTTAATATCAACAATTGGCATAAAGCATTTAGTTCTCCAAATAAATGCACAGAACGTGGTGACGTCTATTTGGGTTTAGGGAAACCCAGTGGACTTTGGACAAGGCTATCTTAAAGAGTCATTATGCAGACAACATATCTGACTCGGCTAGGTTTGACCATGATGCATGCATAATTTAAACAGAGTAAGGTTTCTATGGGGTTTTAGACTGGTACCCTTGAGAGGACAACTCAAGGGGGAAAGGCGCGGAACCGTCGACTACACCGTTGATCGACTGATTTTACCGCAAATACGCCTTTTCTGGATTTTGGGGGTGATAATATCGGAAGGGCGCAACCACTCATTATAAGCTATGGGATTTATTTGGCACGAGTGGAATATGATGTTGAGCATGATTATGCAATAATTAAAAACATATTGTCCCGTATTTGCACGTTTATGAAAGCAGTAAATACAATAGTTTCATAATTTTAAAGTAGTAGTAAAGGAAAGAAACAAAAGAACAAGTCAGTTTTGCAATCGAAAAGGGGAATTGAATGCTTAAAGGAATTAAACAAGTAATTGCACATAAATTCACAATAATAGTCTGAAATGGTAAAAGTCTAAAAGTCCCCAGCAAAGTTGGCATGCTGCCACGCCCCATTTTTCTCGGGAAATCGGGTTTATGACATTTGGAAGGACAACTTGTTCCTTTTGGGAACTGGGTTTTTTCATTTGAAGAGTCGCCACCTAATGATTAAGGTGCATTAGGACACCAATAGAGATTCAATTCTAAGTTTGTTTGGGTAACCAGAGATTGCGTAAGGGCTTGAAATTATCCCAAGGGGAAGGTGTTAGGCACCCCTTAGGATGCACTAGTATGGTTCCCGGTCACACAGTTATTGTGAATTTGGGGTGCAATTTACATATAAGCAGATAAGGCTCAAATAAGAGGGGATTTCAATGCACAATAGTTTGAAAGTAAACAAAGTTTGAAAGAACAATTAAAAGAGCTAATTTTAAATTAGTAGTTACAATGCTTAAAAAAGGAAAGGGGAAGTAAAGAGAGGGGGTCCTAGGTTTACAAAAAATATGGATCACATCAATGCAATACCCGGTAATCACTCCTCAAAAGAGGGGTTACACATGGTAGTAGTGCACCGGTCATCATATCCATATCTACCTTTCACATACCGTTAAGGTATTTCAACGCAGATTGGTCTCGATTACTATTGTATACTATTAACCGTCCTATTCCTATCAGTCCCGGAGGCACTTAGGACTACTATTCCTAAAGGGAGGGGATATTAGGCTAATTGGTTTTAAAGGATAAAAATCTAAGGCGACATACAAAAACAGATAAGATGGTATATAAAGGGGAAGCATGTAAACAGACAAAATGCTCATGTATACCTCCTCAAAACAAAAGCACATAACTAGCATGACTTGCACATACTTTTTAGGTCTGATTTAAAGCATATAAAAATGAGGAAAGTTAATTGTTGAGGCAGATTAATTTATTACATAACTCAGATAAGAAGTCTGAATCAGGTCTGTCTGCTGGTTATAACAATTAACAAAAGTGGATTCAATTTTACAGTTATTACTCTAAATCTTGCCTAAGTATTTCGACGGGGCCCTATAGGCATATCTAATTAATTTAGAAGGTGGTGAAACAGTGATAACTCAAAACGTACTGCTAGCAATCCTATAGGCATGCTTGCTAAACCTTGTTGAAAATAAGGGAATTATTAAACAGAGGTTCAGAATAGACGAATTTAAATTAGACTAGTTCCAAATTCTGCAGATGATGGTATCTACTATTATTGACTCTAATCCACATGGGCATGATATCTAACATTGAATATGAATGGAATGACTCAAATTTATTTAAGAACCCCTATACGCATGATTTCTATGTGTTGCTAATTTCAGCATGCTACTGGGTTATAACCAATTGGGCCCTAAAAAATATGATATCTAAACGATGACAAATGTGCAGAATTTTAGATAATCCCTATAGGCAGGTTATCTAGATGTGATGTTGAACAAGTAAGTCCTATAGACATGGTTTCTAAATGCAATGTGAATATGCAGAATTGGAGCAGTCCTATAGGCATGTTTTCTAAATGCGATTTGAACAAGTAGAGAATGTAATCCTATAGGCATGTTCTCTACCCTTGAGCATGCATAATTTCCCAACCCCTTTTTTCACTAGCCAGCCCCAAATGTTCATTACAAAATTTTACAAACCAGGAATAATAAATTACATCAGAAAAAGTACAAAGAAAAGTTATAACAAAAGGAAGCCTGATTCTTGACTTCCTCTCTGAGTTATGAGATAAACCAACTCAAAATACCATTGATCCAAAGCCTTTCTCAGCCTTGAGTGTGTTAGAGTTCCCTAAAGGCCTCAATAGGACCTCGGACAGTGCTGACACTCAAGTTTCATAACCAGAATAGGGAAGAGTGTAGGGTGGAAATACCAGCCCTCATGCGTCCAAGTTCAGAGGGAGCTCATGGGTCCTAAGGCAAGGCTCACATGAGGGTGGCAGAACTTAAATCTAAGAAGAGAATGAAAGGTGCAGAAACTGAGTTCTAAGAACTGAGGGAATAAAGGAGAGGGAAAGGGTGAGGGGAGTCACCATTAACACTTCAAATAATTGATAACTTCATACAAAGGGGCAGGGGATTGGGAATCCATTGCAATGGGGCCTATATACTTAGGCATGGGTTAATTTTGGGCATGCACAGCAATAGGGGTATTGTCATGCTTGTAAATCAACCAGAACACACAACATATAAGGGTAACATGGAGGTTATGATCCTAGGAGGATCAAGTTTGGGTCATGCTCAGCAATATTCAATGTTGTCATGCTCCAAACTAACCACAAGTATTAATCACATTGGGGTAGAGGTTTGGGATCCATAATACATTGATTCAAAACAGGAGAAAGGAAAGTACAACATGCTAAATAATGGTACTGAATTAAATACAAGCAGTAGGCAGACAAGAATGCAAAATCAGTAAGTAAGCATGTTGTTGTTGGTGCTGAAAAACTTAATTAGAACATACCAGTCAAAGAAGCAAAGTACAGTAAAGAAAAGTAGCAGGACTTCGAAATATAGCCTTGGCTTTCAGCTGGCTAAACATGCAGTAGCACAAGTAATAGTAAAGCAAGAGAGAGTGTTTGAGTGTAAGTGTGAGTTCAGAACTAAAAGTGCTCATATTTTTGAAAGAGAAGAAGTAACGGGTATTTATAGTTTTTGAAAATGAGTAAGAAAGAGGTAATAAGATACAAACATGGAAACAATCATGATTCAGAATCAATTATACAAGTGATTACCTTTAATTAAGGGGTCTCTTGATTAACGGGCAGTGACAGGTTCGAAATAAGGAAAGCAATCAATTAAAAAGTAGGCTGAAAGTTGCCATAAAAGAAGTAATAAAAGAACAAGTAAGCAATTTGAGTCTAGGTAAAGAGATACTCTAATTTTGGAAAGGATTAAGTAAGGCAAAATAGGAAAGAAATCAATTAACCTTAATTGACGAGTGAAATCAGAATCTCACTAAGGAAAAGTTTAAACTTAGTCACGAGTTTGAAAATTAGTTAGAGAAGGAGACTCAACATATAAATAGGGTACATAAACATTATACATGTGAGGCTAGGCATGTTGGCAAGAAGAAATAGCACACAACAGTAGCACAAAGATTTGGCAGATAGCAATGTTTGAAGCATGACAGTCCAGTAGGTCAAGTAGTGAAGAAAACATAGAATACCAAAAGCATGCGAAGGTCTCACAGTAGCAGGTGAGGAAAACCCCTTTAGAAAAATTAGGGTTTAGAGCATATTTGAGTTTTCGAGAAGATAGAAACCCAGCAATCAGAAGAATGACAAGAAGGGAGCAAAAGATTTCGAAATAAAGAACTTCAAATCAAGTCATGCACTTAAACAAACAGTCTCAGACCCAAAACCCTGGGATTTTAAATAATAGGAGAGTTTTAAAAGAGAATAAGCAAACAAATCGGACAAAACTCAAGCAAACAAACATTCGTTTAGTAAACAGTTAAAAGAAATTAGGGGTTTTACCATGCAAACTCAGGTAGAAGAATTGTATAAGCAAACATAGCCAAACATGTCAAAGAATTAGAGAAACATTTTGAAATAACTTAACAGAAACCCTAATCGAAAAGATAAGGGTTTTTGAAAGCAGAGTTTTAAAAGAAAATTTCAGAAAAACACTTAGAAGTTCAGAGCAAACATTGATCTGAAACAGATCTAAAAAGAAATCGAAGGAACCTTAAAGGCTAAGGTTTCAGAAGAACCCTAAGTGGTGAGAAAGGCTTTGAAAACCAATGATCTAAGCAGGAGAGTCAAGAGTCTGACTCGAATAGCCATGGCTGGCCGAAGAAAAAGTCGTAGACAATCGAAGAATAGTCATGAACTGCAATCGAACAAGCCTGGACCAGGCTCTTTCGAGATCTAGCCTCGAGACCATAATAATCGAGCACGTAGAACCATGGGAGGTGGATATAGGTCTCCGATGACTTCGGGAACCATAGATTTGGGGAGGTATTAGGGTTGTAGTTGATGGCGGCGGCTAGGATTTGAGTGGAATTGAGAGAGAGTTGGGAGAGAAGGGGATTCAGAGGCGGCAGAATTTGGAAATGAGGCTAGGGTTAGGGGTCATTTGAATTAAAAAAGGCAAGGATGGTTATTGGACGTTGATCTGAATGATCAACGGCCTGGATCAAAACGGGCGAGTGGGCGGGTTATGAAGATGGGTTTGTTGTTGAGTTAGTACGTGTGCTTGGTTAGGAGCCTTGAGTGCTCGGGTGTGTTTCGGATGTGTTTCGGGAAGTTATGAGTTTAAGAGAAGTTGCAGATTTTCTACAGTCAGTGCCCAGGAATTTTACCCTTTGCGTTCGCGTAAGGCAAAGATCCTAGGTGCCCAGAGTCTTCTTCTCGAACGCGAAGGTTGTGATGCGAACGCAAAGCTGAGGAGGGAGACCCTTCGCGAACGCGTCCTTCCACTCGAGAACGCGTAATGTTGAGGGGAGGGGTACCAAGTTGTTAACTACGAACGCGGTCTCTTGAATGCGAACGCGAGGCTCGAGCAGTTCCTGCTTCGCGAACGCGAGCCGCTGTCCGTAAACGCGAAGGCCATTGCAGCCTGACCCATCGCGAACGCGAAGGGTCTGTCGCGAACGCGATGCATATTTTCTCCGAGTTATTTTAAAGACCCAAAAACATAACACTTACGGGATTTCTCAAAATTTTAGAAAACTTCCTCTTTTCCAAAGCTCCTAGGTGATCCTTGAAGCACTCTTTCACCAAAACTTCTTGGGTAAGTAAATTTTTACTCGTTTTCTTCCATTTTCATCAACATCTATTGAATCTCTAGGCCTAAAACATATGATTAAGGGTAGAAAATTAGGTATTTGGGTAGAGTTAGGGCTTTTTAATTTAATTGTGATTTGGACCTCGTTTTGGGGTCGAATTCTGGAAATAATTATATATTTGGGCTCGTGGGTGAATGGGTAATTTGATTTTGGTCTGAACCTCGTGTTTTGACCAAGCGGGCCCGGGGTCGATTTTTGGAATTTTGGGAAGAATGATTGGAAAGTTATAATTGAACATTGGAATTGGATTGTTTAGCACTTATTGATGATATTAAGTCAATTGTGTATAGATTCGATTGGGTTGGAGCCGAATTCGAGAGGAAAAGCGGTGTTCGAGGCTTGAGTTGGTCGTGAAAGTTTGAGGTAAGTGTTTGGTCTAACCTTAGCTTGAGGGATTAGGAGTTGTGTCCTATTTGCTATTTGCTTCTTGTTGAGTACGACGTTTAGGCATGGTGACGAGTATCTATACGTTGGTGTCAAGCATGACCGTGGGTCTTATATTGTGATTTTCATGACTTCGTTGTATTATTCATGCCTTGGTGAAGATTTATATTTGTTGTGTAAAGTTGTGGAAAAGAATTGTGACCTATGAACATTGAGGAGTGTTGGCTCCAATTGTATAACGAATTGTGAAAGTATAAGCGATAATTGAAACTCAAGAGTATTGGTTCGAGTTGTGAAGTGAATTGTGAAGTAAAAGTGAGAAAGAGAAGAGATCATTATGTTGCCCCCTTGCCGGGCTATTGTTGAGTTGTTGTTCCCTTGCATTGTATTCTTAATTGATATTATGGATGTTTAGGTTGATGATTCTTTGTGTTAGGTGTTGTAACAAGCTTAGTTATATCTGAGGTAGTTAGGTGTTGTAACAAGTTTGGTTATAGCTGAGGTAGTTAGGTGTTGTAACAAGTTGGGTTATAGCTGAGGTAGTTAGGTGTTGTAACAAGTTTGGTTATAGCTGAGGTAGTTAGATGTTGTAACGAGTTTGGTTATAGCTGAGGTACTTAGGTGTTGTAATGAGTTTGGTTATAGCTGAGGTAGTTAGATGTTATAGCTATTTCTCCCTTGCCGAGATATTGTTTGTTGATATTATTGTTCCCTTGCCGGGATTCCTTGTGATTATTGATGGCTTGTACATGGGAGCGGGTGGTACGCTTACCACAAGATATAATGAAATGGGAGCAGGTGGTACACCTACCAGAAGATATAGTGAAATGGGAGCTGGTGGTACGCCTACCACAAGATATAATAAAATGGGAGCGGGCGGTACGCCTACCACAAGATATAATGAAATGGGAGCGGGAGGCACGCCTACCACAAGATATAATAAAATGGGAGCATGTGGTACTCCTACCACAAAAAATAATGAAATAGGAGCGGGTGGTACGCCTACCACGAGATAAATGAAATGGGAGCGGGTGGCACGCCTGCCACGAGATATAATGAAATGGGAGTGGGTGGCACGCCTGCCACGAGATACAGGAAATGGGATCGGGTTGCACGCCTGTAACAAGATATGAAAAGAAAGTGAAATCCGCCTTTGTTTTCCTTATTCTTGTTAGTAGTTGGATTTTGATTCCTTATAGTTCTCTTGATATTCTATTTTTACCTGTTATTCCCCGAAGCATGTTTCCCCCTCCCATCTTTACATGTTTATTTCCGTATTTCTTTTCCACTATATATATATTCGAAATGCACAGGTTTATTTGGAGTCTGGTCCTAGCCTCGTCACTACCTCGCCGGGGAGGCTAGGCACTTACCAGCACATGGGGTTGGTTGTGCTGATACTACACTCTGCACTCTTTTGTGCATACCTCAGTGGTGTAGACTTTGAATCACGGTGATATTGCTGATTCTTATTCATCAGGCGACCCGAGGTAGCCCTGCAGGCGTCCGTAGACTTGGCATCTCCTTCCATCTACTTTCCTATTTCTTACATGTATTTCTAGAGGCAGTGGTGTATTTAATTCTTTCAGACCTTTATTTGTAGTATTCTTAGATCGTCAGTGAAACTGTGACACCAGTTCTGGGTAGTTGAGACTCAAACAGTTGTATTAAACATTCATGTTTAGATAGCTTATTGTTTTTGTCCGCTTATGTTATATTCCGTTGTTTAAACGTTATTTCTTCGTAATTGATAAAGAGAATAAAATTGGTAAAAAGATAGATGGTTCAACAATTAGCTTGCCTAGCTCACATTAGTAGGCGCCATCACGACCCCCAAGGTTGGAAATCCGGGTCGTGACAAGTTGGTATCAGAGCTCTAGGTTACATGGGTCTCACAAATCATAGAAAAGCTTAGTAGAATCTGAGGGATTGGTACGGAGACGTCTGTATTTATCCCCCAGAGGCTACAGAGTTAGGAAAATTTTCACTTCTATTCTTCCCTGTCGTGCGATTTTGTTCTCTCAATACTAAATTGAAACCTCTACTTTTGTCCTTTCACGAATGGTGAGGTCATGTACCGCTTCTTCAGCCGAGCAGCAGCACAGATCGGTGATAGATCAGCTACGTCTCCGGAGGTTTTGTGGAAGTTGGATAGGTTTTACCAAGCTCTTCACTACTACTTTCAGAGGTGCATCTTCTGAAGATCCCCGATATTATCTAGACAATCGTCATGAGATTCTCAGGAACATGGGGATTGTGGAGACCAATGGGGTCGATTTTGCTACTTTTCACATGTTTAGATCTGCCAAGACCTGTTGGAGGGATTATTGATTGGCTATACCAGTTAGGTCATCAGCTTTGACTTGAGAACAGTTCACGTAGCTATTCAGGAGAAGTTTCTCCACATCACTTAGAGGGAGGTATTAGAGGTGGAGGTAGAGATGCTAAAGGTGGAGGTAAAGGTATTAGAGGTGGAGGTGCAAGTACTATTCTGGTTTGTGGTAGAGAAGCTTCGGTTTTATTTTGCGCCGTATCTGGTCATGCCTAGTGATTCTTTGAGTGCCCCTGTTTATGTGTCTACGCCGGTGGGTGATTCTAATATGGTGAATCGCGTCAATTGTTCATGTATAGTGGTTATTGGAGATCTTGAGACTCGTGTAGAAATTGTTTCTTCTGGACATGGTTGATTTCGATGTTATATTGGGGATGGACTGGTTATCACCTTACCATGCTATCTTGGACTATCATGCCAAGACTGTGACCTTAGATTTACCGAGTTTGACTTGTTTAGAGTGGAGAGGGACTCCTGGTCATTCTACCCGTACTGTTATTTCTTATGTGAAGGCTCGGCGTATGGTCGAGAAGAGGTGTTTGGCCTATTTGGCATATGTTCGCGATTCCAGTGATGAGGTTCCATCTATTGATTCTATGCTCGTTGTTCGTGAGTTTCCTAAGGTATTCCCTTCAGACCTGTCGGGTATGCCGCCCGACAGGGATATTGATTTTTGCATTGATTTGGCTCCGGGCACTCAGACCATTTTTATCCCGCTGTATCGTATGGCCTCGCCTGAGTTGAAAGAGTTGAAGGAACAGTTGCAAGGCTTGCTTGAGAAGGGTTTCATTCGACCCAGTGTTTTGCCTTGGGGTGCGTCGTTGCTGTTTGTTAAGAAGAAAGATGGGTCGATGAGAATGTGTATTGATTACCAGTAGTTGAACAAGGTTACAATCAAGAATAAGTATCCATTGCCGAGGATTGATGATTTGTTTGATCAGCTTCAGGGTGCCAGGGTATTTTCGAAGATTGACTTGAGATCTGGCCACCATCAGTTGAGGATTAGGGCATCCGATGTCCCTAAGACAGCTTTTGGCACTCGGTACGGCCATTATGAGTTCTTGGTTATGTCAGTCGGGTTGACAAATTCCCCAATAACTTTTATGGATTTGATGAACCGAGTGTTCAGGCCTTATTTGGATTCGTTCGTGATAGTCTTCATTGATGATACTTAGATATATTCCCGCAGCCGGGAGGAGCACGAGCAGCATCTTAGAGTGGTTCTTCAGACCTTGAGGGATAGTCAATTATATGCTAAGTTCTCGAAGTGTGAGTTCTGGTTGAGTTCAATTGCATTCCAGGGTCATGTTGTATTAATAGAGGGTATTCAGGTTGATTCGAAGAAGATTGAGGCAGTCAAGAACTGGCCTAGACCAGCATCAGCTACCGAGATTCGGAGTTTCTTGGGATTGGCAGGCTACTATCGTCGGTTTATGGAGGGGTTTTCATCTATTGCAGCCCCGATGACCAGGTTGACCCAGAAGGGTGCCCAGTTCAGATGGTCGGACGAGTGTGAGGCAAGCTTTCAGAAGCTTAAGACAACTTTGACTACGGCACAGGTGTTGGTTTTGCCCACAGGTTCAGAGCCTTATACAGTCTATTGTGGTGCATCTCGTATTGGACTTGGTGCAGTGTTGATGCAGGATGGCAAGGTTATTGTCTATGCTTCGTGGCAGTTGAAGATTCATAAGAAGAACTATTCGGTTCATGATTTAGAGTTGGCAGCCATGGTTCATGCATTGAAGATTTGGAGGCATTATCTGTATGGCGTGGCATGTGAAGTGTTCACGGATCATAAGAGTTTTCAGTATTTGTTCAAGCAAAAAGATTTGAATTTGAGGCAAAGAAGGTGGTTGGAGTTGTTGAAAGATTATGACATCACTACCTTATATCACCCGGGAAAGGCCAATGTGGTGGTCGATGCCTTGAGTAGGAAGTCAGCCAGTATGGGTAGTCTTGCTTATATTCCGGTCGGTGAGAGGCCGCTTGCTTTGGATGTTCAGGCTTTGGCCAATCGGTTTGTGAGGTTGGATATTTCTGAGCCCAGACGTGTATTAGCTTACATGGTCGCTCGTTCTTCCTTATTGGAGCGTATCCATGATCGGCAGTTTGATGATCCCTATTTATGTGTCCTTAGAGACACGGTGCAGCGTGGAGGTGCCAAGCAGGTTACCTTAGGTGATGATGGAGTTTTGAGATTGTAGGGTCGAGTTTGTGTGCCTAATGTGAATGGGCTTCGAGAGTTGATTTTAGAGGAGGCTCATAGCTTTAGGTACTCTATTCATCCGGGCGCCACAAAGATGTATCAGGATTTGCAGCAACATTGTTGGTGGCATAGAATGAAGAAGGATATTGTTGCATATGTGGCTCGGTGTTTGAATTGTCAGCAGGTTAAGTATGAGCATCAAAGGCCTGGTGGATTGTTTCAGAGGATTGAGCTTCCCTAGTGGAAGTGGGAGCGGATCACTATGGACTTTGTTGTTGGGCTCCCGCAGACTCGGAGGAAGTTTGACGCAGTATGGGTCATTGTTGATAGGCTGACCAAGTCAGCGCATTTCATTCATGTGGTAGTCTCCTATTCATCTGAGAGGTTAGCTGAGATCTATATCCGGGAGATTGTTCGTCTTCATGGTGTGCCTGTGTCTATCATTTCGGACTGAAGTACGCAGTTTACCTCGCGTTTCTAGAGAGCAGTTTAGCGATAGTTGGGCACTCAGGTGGAGTTGAATACAGCATTTCATCCCCAGACAGACGGCCAGTCAGAGCGGACTATTCAGATTCTGGAGGATATGCTCCGAGCTTGTGTCATTGATTTTGGAGGCTCGTGGGATCAGTTTTTGCCTTTAGCAGAGTTTGCCTACAACAACAGCTACCAGTCGAGCATCCAGATAGCTCCTTATGAGGCTTTGTATGGTAGGCGATGTCGATCTCCGGTTGGATGGTTTGAGCCGGGAGAGGCTTGGTTGTTGTGTACGGATCTGGTTTAGGAGGCCTTGGACAAGGTCAGGATCATTCAGGATAGGCTTCGTACAGCTCAGTCCAAGCAAAAGAGTTATGCAGACCGCAAGGTTCGAGATGTGGCTTTCATGGTTGGTGAGCGAGTATTGCTCTGAGTGTCGCTTATGAAGGGTGTGATGAGATTTGGGAAGAAGGGCAAGCTTAGCCCTAGGTTCATTGGCCCGTTTGAGATTCTTGATCGAGTGGGAGAGTTAGCTTATAGACTTGCATTACCGCCGAGCTTATCAGTCGTGCATCCAGTGTTTCATGTGTCCATGCTTCAGAAGTATCACGGCGATCCATCCCACGTGTTAGATTTCAGCACTGTCCAGTTGGACAAGGACTTGTCTTATGAGGAGGAGCCGGTGGCTATTCTGGACCGGCAGGTTCGTCAGTTGACGTTGAAGAGTTTTCCTTCTGTTCGTGTTCAGTGGAGAGGTCAGCCTCTTGAGGCATCGACCTGGGAGTCCGAGTTTGATATGCGGAGCCGTTATCCTCATCTTTTCCCCGACTCAGGTACTTTTTTCTTCTATCCGTTCGAGGACGAACTGTTTTAGAGGTGGAGAATGTGACGATCCAAAGCTCATCACCTATTTTTAATTGCATTCTGTGCTTCTGAGGACTTGAAAACCTTATTTAGAGTCGCTCGATTTGTGTGCACAGTCCGGGCACGTAGCCGAAAAGCTTAAATATGAAATTCTGTGAAAAATGATGAAATTTGAGTTTAAAATGAATAAATTTGACTTCGGTCAATATTTTAGGTAAACGGACCCAGACCCATGATTTGACGGTCCCGGAGGGTCTGTAGGAAAATATGGGACTTGGGCATATGCCCGGAATCGAATTCTGAGGTCCCAAGCCCGAGAAATGAATTTTTAAGTGTAATTGTTTAAGGAAATTTGAAATAAAATTTGATTAGAACATGGTGGTATCGGGCCCGTATTTTGGTTCCGGTGCCCGGTACATGTCTTATATATGATTTAAGTTATTTTGTAAAATTTGGTTGAAAACGGAGTCCGTTTGACGTGATTCACACCTAAATTTCGATGTTTTATGAAGTCTGAGAAAAATCCTTTGATTTTGAGGTTTGATTCATTGTTTTTGAGGTTATTTTGGCGATTTGATCACACAGATAAGTTCATATGATGTTGTTGAGTTAGTACGTGTGCTTGGTTAGGAGCCTTGAGTGCTCGGGTGTGTTTCGGATGTGTTTCGGGAAGTTATGAGTTTAAGAGAAGTTGCAGATTTTCTGCAGTTAGTGCTCAGGGATTTTACCCTTCGCGTTCGCGTGGTCCCCTTCGCGAACGCGTAAGGCAAAGATCCCACTCGAATGTGTCCTTCCACTCGCGAACGCGTAAGGTTGAGAGGAGGGGCCACCAAGTTGTTAACCGCGAACGCGAACGCGAGCCGCTGTCCGCGAATGTGAAGGCCACTGCATCCTGACCCATCGCGAATGTGAAGGGTCTGTCGCGAACACGATGCATATTTTCGCCCAGTTATTTTAAAGACCCAAAAACAGAACACTTACGGGATTTCTCAAAATTTTACAAAACTTCTTCTTCTCCAAAGCTCCTAGGCGATCCTTGAAATACATTTTCACCAAAATTTCTTGGGTAAGTAAATTTTAACTCGTTTTCTTCCATTTTCATCAACATCTATTGAATTTCTAGGCCTAAAACATATGATTAAGGGTAGAATATTAGAGATTTGGGTAAAGTTAGGGATTTTTAATTTAATTGTGATTTGCACCTTGTTTTGGGGTCGAATTCTGGAAATAATTATATATTTGGGCTCGTGGGTGAATGGGTGATTTGATTTTGGTCTGAACCTCGTGTTTTGACCAAGCGGGCCTGGGGTCAATTTTTGGGATTTTGGGAAGAGTGATTGGAAAGTTATAATTGAACATTGGAATTGGATTGTTTAGCACTAATTGATGATATTGAGTCAATTGTGTATAGATTCGATTGGGTTGGAGCCGAACGTGAGAGTAAAAGCGGTGTTCGAGGCTTGAGTTGGTCGTGAAAGTTCGAGGTAAGTGTTTGGTCTAACCTTAGCTTGAGGGATTGGGAGTTGTGTCCTATTTGCTATTTGCTTCTTGTTGAGTACGACGTATAGGCATGGTGACGAGTATCTATACGTTGGTGTCAAGCATGACCGTGGGTCTTATATTGTGATTTCCATGACTTCGTTGTATTATTCATGCATTGGTGAAGATTTATATTTGTTGTGTAAAGTTGTGGAAAAGAATTGTGACCTATGAACATTGAGGAGTGTTGGCTCCAGTTGTATAACGAATTGTGAAAGTATAAGTGATAATTGAAACTCTAGAGTATTGGTTCGAGTTGTGAAGTGAATTGTGAAGTAAAAGTGAGAAAGAGAAGAGATCATTATGTTACCCCCTTGCCGGGCTATTGTTGAGTTGTGGCTCCCTTGCATTGTGTTCTTAATTGATATTACGGATGTTTAGGTTGATGATTCTTTGTGTTATGTGTTGTAACAAGTTTGGTTATAGCTGAGGTAGTTAGGTGTTGTAACAAGTTTGGCTATAGCTGAGGTAGTTAGATGTTGTTGTGAGGTTGGTTATAGTTGAGGTAGTTAGGTGTTGTAACGAGTTTGGTTATAGCTAAGGTAGTTAGATGTTATAGCTATTTCTCCCTTGCCGAGATATTGTTTGTTGATATTATTGTTCCCTTGCCCGGATTCCTTGTGATTATTGATGGCTTGTACATGGGAGTGGGTGGTACGCCTACCACAAGATATAATAAAATGGGAGCAGGTGGTACGCCTACCACAAGATATAATTAAATGGGAGCGGGTGGTACGCCTACCACAATATATAATAAAATGGGAGCGGGTGGTACGCCTACCACAAGATATAATGAAATGGGAGCAGGTGGAATGCCTACCACAAGAAATAATGAAATAGGAGCAGGTGGTACGCCTACCACGAGATAAATAAAATGGGAGTGGGTGGCACGCCTGCCACGAGATATAATGAAATGGGAGCGGGTGGCACACCTTCCACGAGATACAGGAAATGGGATCGGGTTGCACGCCTGCAACAAGATATGAAAAGAAAGTGAAATCCGCCTTTGTTTTCCTTATTCTTGTTAGTGGTTGGATTTTGATTCCTTATAGTTCTCTTGATATTCTGTTTTTACCTGTTATTCCCCGAAGCATGTTTCCCCCTCCTATCTTTACTTATTTATTTCCGTATTTCTTTTCCGCTATATATATATTCGATATGCACAGGTTTATTTGGAGTCTGGTCCTAGCCTCGTCACTACCTCGCCGGGGTTAGGCCAGGCACTTACCAGCACATGGGTCAGTTGTGCTGATACTACACTCTGCACTCTTTTATGCAGACCTCAGTGTTTTAGACTTCGGACCGTGGTGAGATTGTTGATTCTTGTTCATCAGGCGACCCGAGGTAGCCCTGCAGGGGTCCGTAGGCCTTGGCGTCTCCTTCCATCTACTTTCCTGTTTCTTACATGTATTTCCAGATACAGTGTTGTATTTAATTCTTTCAGACCTTTATTTCTAGTATTTTTAGACCGTCTGTGAAACTGTGACACTAGTTCTGGGTAGTCGAGACTCAAACGGTTGTATTAGATATTCATGTTCAGATAGCTTGTTGTTTTCGTCTGCTTATGTTATATTCCGTTGTTTAAATGTTATTTCTTCGTAATTGATAAAGAGAATAAAATTGGTAAAAAGACATATGGTTCAACAATTGGCTTGCCTAGCTCACATTAGTAGGCGCCATCACGACCCCCGAGGTGGGAAATTTGAGTCGTGACAATAAACGTAATTAATCTTAAAAGAGGCTAATATTGTAATTATATACAATTTAACTTTAGAAATACTAAATGACTTTGTAAAAATATGCAAAAATTGTATTTCCTATATTTTAGCATAAATAATAATCCAATAAATGAATCACCAAAATGATAATTTTGGAATAATTATTGGGTTTTTATGGATAAAATAGGCAATAAATCGATTTTAAAATCTTTAAAAATTAAGAAAAAATAATAAAACATTTGGACATACTTATATATGCATACATATGCTATTTTGAAAGTATTTTGCATATTAAAATATACAGGAAAAAATTGGGTATCAACAACCCCTAGAACTAAAGATAACGTATGTTTGTTTGATTCCAAAAGTTAAGTATCCCTCCATTATGAACCACTTTAGACGATTAGTTTATGCAACACTCTTTATAAAATAATCACAAAAATTATTGTTAATCGTATTGAACCTTTTCTCCACAAATTAATCAACCCTATTCAATCTGCTTTCAAAAAAACAGAAGGGCACCGGATAATGCAATAATGTTCAAGAATTACTAACTCATTTTAGGAACTCTAAATCAAAGTGCCTCAGTATGCTACTAAAAATAGATCTCAAAAAAGCTTTTGACATAATGGAATGGAGCTTCATAAGAAGTTCCTTAACATTCTTTAATTTTCCTCCCCAGTTAATATCTCTCATTATGTTTTGTGTGTCCACCACCTCTACTTCTATACTTTTCAATGGATCTCCCAAGAAACTTTTCACATCATCACGCGGTATTAGGTAAGGTGACCCACTTTCACCATACCTCTTTATCATGTGTATGAAAATGTTGTCTAGACAAATAAACAACACAGTAGACTACAACCAATGGAAACCTATTTCATTGAATGCTAAAGGACCTCAAATTTCTCATCTACTCTTTGCAGATGATATTATATTGGCATCCAATATAATAACATCTAGTTGTCATAAAATTATAGACTTACAAAACCAATTTACTGACCACTCAGGGCAAAAAATTAATTTTGAAAAATCAAAAATTTTCTTCTTTAAATATTGCTCCGTAAATGACAAAAATTTTATCTTGTCATCTTTCAACATGGTGGAAGGGACATCATTTGGTAAATATTTAAGTTTTTCTATTTTCAACTCTAAACCCACAAAAAATGACTACCAATTCATCTTATATAATTTCAAAAATAGGTTAGCCGACTGGAAAACAAACTTATCTTACAATGGCAGGTCGTACTACTTCAATTAAAGCAATTCTAAATACCATTCCAAATTATTTAATGCAAATTATGTCCTTACCCACTAATATCATCAATAGATTAGAAAGATATTAAAAAAAATTATGGGGCTCTACCTCGCAAAAAAAAAAAAAAAGATTCACCTTTTAATTTGGAAAACAATAACTACTACTAAAGAACAAGGTGGACTAGGTATTAATGCCTTACTAGCCAGTACGGCTTGGTGGTTGTTTCATCAACCTCACACACATTGGGAATCCTTCTTAATTTCTAAATATATTACATCCACTAGACCCCCTACTAAACGAACCTCCATCTTGTAGAAACATCTGATGCATGGATGGTGGATTTGCCAAATGGGATTAAAATGACATGTCACGCGAGTTACCCATGTTAATTTTTGGAATGATAATTGGGTTGCTTTGAATATGAATATTAGAAGTCTTATATATGGGCCTTATATAATAATGAATACCTACTCTCAGTAGCAAATGTGCTTCAACTTAATAGCTGTCATAGCTCCACTCTATCCTTTGAATTACCTCAACAGATAATCCATATAATTAATAATACTTGCATCAGTGCTTATGGGACAAACCCTGATCATATAATATTGGGACTAACATCCACGGGTAACTTCTCTATCAGCTCTTGCTATAAAGCTCTTACTGAATCACCTCATAATGACAACAACCATGGTTGGATTTAGCAATTAAAAAATTTTCCCAAAATTAAACACTTTTCATGGCTAATTAGTTACAATAGATTTCCTATCAAACACTACCTGCATAAATTGGGAATCACTTCCTCTAATATGTGTACCATTTTTCAAGTGGAAGTAGAGACTATTACACACATCCTACTACATTGTGTGCATGCAAAACATTGTTGGAAAAATCTCAAACTACTACACCTTACACGATTAGTAAACACCCATGGAACTCCTAACCATATCTTGCTTCAAAAACTTGTTAATCAAAAGGGCAATTTCTACACACATGTCATACCTCTAAAACAGCTGAATCCTTTCATATTATGGCATTTGTGGAATACTCAAAAAAAAAATATTTTGAAAATGTAGTGATCCAGCCTTCAATCAATTCAATTATTCAATTAACTACTAAACATATTTTTTTAACTAACACACACACTTATAAAAGTATTAAAATGCCTATGTATGTCAAATGGAAACCACCTACAAAGGGGCTCATCACATTAAATACAGATGGGGCATTCCATTGGAACAAATCACGAGCAAACTTTGGGGGGATATTTAGAAATCACACAGGTGATTGGGTAATGGGATATACGGGTCACTACCAAGCATCCAATGTCATAGATATAGAACTTATGGCCTTACTACATGGTTTGCAGATAGCAGTCAATTATAATCTAACCACGCTGGAAATTCAGATGGATGCCCAACAGGTAATATCCATATTGAACACACATACCATACAATATTCATTTTTGTTAACTGATTGCAGGTTCCTGATCCGGCAACTGAGTAATCCAAGGGTCAGTCACACCTATAAGGAACAAAATATGGTAGCAGATCGACTAGCATTTCTTGGAATGGAATTATTGGGCAGTAACATCACCTTTATGGCAGACCCTCCTCCGTTCATCATCAACCTTCTCATGCAAGATAAAGGGCCATGTAACACCTAGAATGAGTAGTACACCAAATAGTGCACTTAATGTTATTCCTAGCACTTCTTGTAATGCTGCCCAAGAGCAGCCGCTCCTTGTAACATCCTTTTAATTATAATATAAGCTAGTCTTTTAAACCAAAAAAAAAAAAAAGAATAACATTAAATATATAAATTAATATTTAACTATTCGTATTATCATCATGCTATTGATGTTCAACTATCGTTAAATCATAAGTTAATGTTTAAATATCCATAAAATCACTCGATAAATTTTCAATTATCATCAAATTAATAAGTTAATGTTTAAATATCTCGGAGCTTATCCAAAAGTGATTTGAATCACCTCTGCTAAATCCCAAGAAAAAGAAACATTTTATTACTAATTAAAACGTGAGTCTCTCTCTATATCTTTATTTATTTATTTATTATATTAGTACTCAGAAGTCCCTTTCACATAGAATTTTAGAACCCATTAGAGTTTAGATTTAGACTCTAATAAATTTTAGATAAACTATTAATATAGTATTTTTTTTCCTATCTTATTTTATATGACTCTTTTTTATTATTCTACTCTAAAATGAATGAAACATTTTTTATATGTACCAATAGTTTAACTTTAAAATCCATATTCATAATAATATGATTTTATAGCTACATAAATGTCAAGTCTCTTAGTACATTATAAAATGACATATTTCTATACTTAAAAATAATTTAACTCTATATTACATGATTTTATAGCTACATAAATGTTATGAGATTTTATTGACTAAAAGTTTTAAAAATCTATTTTTCTTTCTTGAAGTAGTCAATTAGGTTTCATATAAAATATGATCGATGAAGCAATTAAAAAAAATAATACAACCACAAACCCTATATAATCCCAGAAGTGAAATTTGGAAAGGGTAGAATGTACGTAGACCTTACCCCTACCTTGTGAGGATAGAGATGTTGTTTTCGATAGATCGTCGGCTTAAGGGAAGATGATAGAGGAGAAATAGCAATGACAACAAAAAGTAAACAACAACATGATAATAAACAATCCAAGCGAAAGAAACAAGAATAGGAATAAGAGTGAGAAACAGAAAGAAAACTAAGCATAACAAAATACAAGAGCAATATCAATACTATCAGTTTGTGAAAAAAATACACCTACTAACCTTCTACCCTAATTCTCGACTTCCATACTCTCCTATCCAAGGTCATGTCCTCAGTAAGCTGAAGTTGACATGTCCTGCCTAATCACTTTCTTCCAATACCTTTTAGGTCTACATCTACCTCTCATCATACCCTCCAAGGCTAACCTCTCACATCTCCTCACTGGGGCAGTTGTGTCCCTCTTTCTCACATGCTGAACCATCTTAACCTTGCTTCTCTCATCTTGTTCTCCACATGGGCTACTCCTGCCTTGTCCTTAATAACTTCATTTCTGACTTTATTTCTCTTGGTATGCCTAGACATCCATCTCAGCATTCTCATTTCTACCACTTTCATCTTCTGGACATGGGATTTATTGATTTTCCAACACTTTACTCCATATAATATAGTTGGTCTCACCACTACTCCATAGAACTTATCTTTAAGGCTTGGCAGTACATTCCTATCACACAAAACATCGGATGTGAACCTCCATTTTGTCCATCCCGCTCCAATGCAATGAGTGACATCATCATCAATCTCCCAATTATCTTGGATTACTGACCCAAGGTACTTTAAACTCTCTCTCTTAGGGATGACTTGTGACTCAAGCCTTATGTCCACATCCGTTTCACAAGTCACGTCATTTAACTTACACTCTGAGTATTCTATTTTGGTCCTACTCAACTAGGACCCCTTTGACTCTAGGGTTTGTCTTCAAACCTCCAATCTTGCGTTAACACCACTTCGTGTCTCGTCAATCAGTACTATATCATTAGCAAATTACATGCACCACGACACCTCCGCTTGAATGTGATTTGTCAAAACGTCCATCATCAAGGCAAATAAAAAAGAGCTAAGCACTAATCCGTGGTGCAACCCCATAACAACTAGGAAAAACTTCGAGTCTCCTCCTACCATCCTAATCTTGGTCTTAGCTCCACCATACATGTTCTTAATCACCCTAATGTATGCTATATGAACCCCACTAGCCTCCAAACACCTCCAAAGAACCTCCTTCGGGACTTTGCTATATGCTTTTTCAAGGTCAATGAACATCGTATGCAAGTCTCACTTCTTCTTTCTATACCATTCCACATATCTTCTTACAAGGTGAATGACTTCCACAGTCGAATGCCTTGACATATATTCAAACTGGTTCTAAGAAATAGATGCACTTCTTCTTATCCTCTCTTTCACCACCCTCTCCCAAACTTTTATAGATGGCTTAGAAGCTTGATGCCCCTATAGTTGTTGTAATTTTAGATATCAACCTTGTTCTTGTATAACAGAATCATCATACTCTACCTCCATTCTTCGGGCATCTTGTTAGTCCTAAAGATGATGTTGAACATCCTAGTGAGTCACTCCAAGCCTTCCATGCCCGCGTACTTCCCAAACTCCACCAGAATTTCATCTGGCCCGATCTCCCTACCCCTGCTCATCCTATGCATAGATCCCTCAACTTCCTCAGTCTTAATACCTACAATAACCAACATTCTTTCGACTCTCGGAATGCTTCAACTTGCCTAGCATAATGTTCCTCTCCCCTCTTTTTGTTCAAAAGTTTATGAAAGTATGTTTGCCATCTTTGTCTAATAAGGGCCTCTGTCACCAATACTTTACCTTCCTCGTCTTTGAAGTATTTTACTTGATCCAGGTTGCTGGATTTCCTCTCTCTCGCCTTGGAAAGCTTGTACAACTTCCTATCCTGGCCTTTGACTCCCAATTCCTCATCCAAACGATCAAACACTATAATCTTCGCCATCATAACCGCTAATTTTGCCTCCTTCATCGC
Source organism: Nicotiana sylvestris (assembly GCF_000393655.2). Taxonomy (NCBI): domain Eukaryota; kingdom Viridiplantae; phylum Streptophyta; class Magnoliopsida; order Solanales; family Solanaceae; genus Nicotiana; species Nicotiana sylvestris. The sequence goes on along the minus strand of NC_091068.1, from coordinate 74,941,272 downwards.
ATGTTTATACCCCTCCCTATTAGTTCTCTAGTCCTCCTCGTCTTCACTCTCCATTAGCTTCATGTAGCCACTTTCTTAGCTTCCAATTTACCTTAGACCTCTCCATTCCACCACCAATCCCTTTTGTGGCCACCTATCTAGTCGCTTCCTAAATGTAGCTCACAGTCGTGATCCACATACTACTTGTGTAATGACCTGGTCGATCGTTTCATGAATTATATCCCCGTTCCCTATCTTTCTGCTTCATTTGTGTTCTTCAATTGTATTATATCTTACCAGGTCAGTTAGTTTGGGTTCGGAGTGATTTTGGAGTGAATTGAGACACTTAGTCTCTTTTATGAAGGTTTAAGTTGGAAAAGTTGACCAAATGTTGACTTATGCGTAAACGATCTCAGATTTGAATTTTGATGGTTCCATTAGCTTCGTTAGGTAGTTTTGGACTTGGGAGCATGTCCGGAATGTGATTTAAAGGTCCGTGGTAAAATTAGGCTTGAATTGGCGAAAGATAGAATTTTGGTGATTTTGGTCGGTAGTGGAAATTTTGATATCAGGGTTGGAATGGAATTCCGAAAGTTGGAATAGGTTCGTGGTGTCATTTTTGACTTGTGTGCAAAATTTGAGGTCATTCGGACGTGGTTTAGTGGGTTTCGGTATCGTTTGTGGAATTCGGATGTTTGGAAGTTCTTAGGCTTGAATCCGAGTATAATTTGGTATTTTGATGTTATTTTGAGTGATTCAAAGGTTCAACTAAGTTTTGATGATGTTATGGGATGTGTTGGTATGTTTGTTTAAGGTCTCGAGAGCCTCAGGTGAGTTTCTGGTGGTTAACGGATAATTTTTGGCCTTAGGACATTAGCTGATCTACTGGTATTTTTCTGCTGCTGGTTTCCTCTTACGCATTTGTGAGGCAGGTCTCGCATTTGCGAAGAGCATATGGAGATCGAGATAGAATTGTTCTTTGTATTTGTGAATGAAGGAACGCGTTCATGAAGGCTCAGGAGTAAAGTACATCGTGAACGCTAGAGGAGTACCGCATTCGCGAAGAAGAGAAGAGGCAGTTGTGAATCCCATCTATTTGGTCTACGTATTCGCGAGGGGTGGTCGCGTTCGCAATTGGTTGAGTTGGTAAAGCTTCATGTTTGCATACCGAAGGTCACGTTCGCGAAGAGTAAATTGAAGAGGCAGTCCAAGTGGTCTACGTGAACGCGAGAGAGTTATCGCGTTCGTGAAGAAGAAAATCTGGGCAGGCAGTGTTATATTCAAAATCGAGGGTTTGAGCCCATTTTTCATATTTTGAGCTAGAGACCATGGATTTGGGCAATTTTTTAAGGCATTTTCAGGGAGTAGATTGGGTTAAGTGTTCCTCACTTGCTTTTGGTAAATTCCATGATGGTATCTTGATTTCTATCATCTAAATTGGGAATTGGGCTGAAAATTTGGGGGAAAATGGAAGAGTTCCTGAGATGGAATTTTGGAGTTTTGAAGGAGATTTTGTTGTTGGATTGAGTACAATTGGTATGGTTAGACTTGTGAGTGAATGGGCTTTCTAGTTCTGTGATTTTTGTCGGATTTCGAGAGGTGGGCTCGGGGGCCAGGTTTGAGTGAATTTCGGGATCCGACCTATAAGTTGGTATTTTTCTTGTGGAATTGATTCCTTTAGCCTATATCGATCGTATTGTATTGCTTGTGGCTAGATTCGGGGCGTTCAGAGACCGAGTCGAGAGGCAAGGGTTTTGCAGAGTAGGATTTTTGCTCGATTGAGGTAAGTAATGCTTTCAAACTTGGTTCTGAGAGTTTGAAACCCCGAACTACGTGTTACGTGGTTAGTATTGAGGTGACGCACATGCCAAGTGACGGGCGTGCACCGTGAGAATCGCGGCCTGGTTCATTTTATGGCACTGTTTAATGACTCTTTCTTGTTGATATCTGTATTTCCATTATATGGTAAAGTAATTAAGCTGTAAAGCATGCTAGATATCTTGTTAGGGCTTTCACGGTGATACTTTTGGGATCCTTAGTGGTCGTTTCTTACTGTCATTTTACTGATTTCACTTTTATCTTGTACTCAATCATATTCATGCATTTCATACCATATCGCAGTCTTAGTTGTTATTATTGGCTTAACATATCATTATTTTCGGGTTAGTTTCCATGGCATTGTTAGCCCGTGGGTGAGATTGGAGAGTGATGATTAAGTGAGGCAGAGAGCCTGATTTTGAGTGATAGTTATGGGGCCGGGCTGCATGCCACAACAGTTATATTGATTATGATAACGCTTGGGCAATAGGAGCCCCTCTGAAGTCTGCACACCCACAGCGGGCGCGGATGATATTATTGAGGGATGGATTTCCCTAGACATGGATTTGTCCGAAGTATATATACTTGGAGATGGATTTCTCCTCAGGGTTGGATTGCCCTTTATCCTCGGTATTGAGTGACTCACAGTTAGTGTTGTATATGTTCCGGGATGCACTTGAGAGGGAGAGTACATTGTGCATTTCACACAGTCAGTGCATTGGCATGTAGAGGCAGTTGAGTTATATATTTTAAACTATTCAGAACTATATTTACCTTATTACTTTGAGCTGTCTATTTAACTGAAAGCATGCATACGTTTCTGTACGTTGTGTATATTATAGCTGTTGAGGTTGAGTTCATCACTACCATTCAGTTCATAGTTTGGACTCGTTACTTACTGAGTTGGTGTACTCACATTACCCCCTGCACCTTGTGTGCAGATTCAGGCACTTTTAGACCTAGTGGCGGTTGTTGATCGAGGCTTCAGGCTTAGGAGATTATTGAGGTATCAGCACGGCGTTCACAGCCCTTGGCTCTCCTTATTATTCTCCAGTTGTATTTCAGTTGCTTCTTCAGACATTGTAATAGACCATGTATTTCCCTAGACGCTCATGCACTTAGTGATACCCTGGTTTTAGGCTGGATTGTATCTTATCTTGGAATTTCTTATGTTTTAATCAGTTTCTTTAAATGTTAAATGCTTCTGTTAATGTTTTCAAACTTATTATTGTTGTGTTGGTTTGTTGAGTTGAGGCTGGCCTAGTTCCAAGATAGGCGCCATCACGACGGGTTGAGTTTTGAGTCGTGACAAATTGGTATCAGAGCCTAGGTTACATAGGTCTCATAAGTCATGAGCGTGTTTAGTAGAGTCTCATAGATCGGTATGGAGACATATTTACTTATCTTCGAGAGGCTGCAGAACCCTTAGGAAACTTCACATTCTTGAATTCTTGTCATATGAATCTGTTGATTCTGGTAACTAAACTTTTGTTATTCTATTCTCTCACAGATGGTGAGGACATGTGCTACCGGTCAGGACGGACAGCCACCAGTACCACCAGTTGGGGCCGCAAGAGGCCGAGGTCGCGGTAGAGATTGTGGAAGGGGCAGGGGTGTAGCCCGCTTAGCAGCTAGGGCAGCACCTGCAGACCCACCAGTTACCCAATACAGGATCAGGTCTCGGCTATGGATGCACCAGCGGTACGAGCTCAGCCACTAGTTATGCCCTTCGTGATTCCAGGTCTTCAGGAGACCTTAGCTCAGATTCTGACCATGTGCACCAGTCTTGCTCAGGCGGTCTCTGTGTCTACTACAGCAGCTGCTTCCCAAGTAGGGGAGGCACTCAGACTCCAACCGCTCACACATCCGAGCAGGTTGTTTAGGGATTGCAGACACCGAGGGCACCACCAGCCCAGCCGGTTGCAGCTGCTTAGGACTATGTGGTTCCTTTCATGTCTGATGATGAGCAGCACAGATTGGAGAGGTTTGGTAGACTTCAGCCTCCAACTTTCAGCGGTGTAGAGGGCGAGGATGCCCAGGGTTTCTTGGATAAGTGTTAGAGGATCCTCCATACAGCAGGTATTTTGGAGACCAATGGGGTCTCGTTCACTACTTTTCAGTTCTCTGGAGCTACCTTCACTTGGTGGAAGGATTATGAGAGGCGTAGGCCGGTTAGTGCAGCGCCACTCATATGGAAGCAGTTCTCCATTCTCTTCTTGGAGAAGTATGTGTCGTAGTCCCACAGAGAGGAGCTGCGCAAGTAGTTTGAGCAGTTGCGTCAGGATGATATGAATGTGACGTAGTGTGAGATGAGATTCTCTGAGTTGGCCCATCATGCTATCTTGTTGGTTGCCACATATAGGGAGAGGATCATGAGGTTCATTGATGGCCTCACAAATCAGGTACGGATTCTTCTAACTAGAGAGAGGGTGTCTGGTGCTTCTTTTGAGGAGGTTGTTGACATTGTTGGGGATATAGAGTCGGTTCGCCACTAGGAGAGAGTAGAGAGAGAGGCCAAGAGGACTCGTGGATCCGGTAGTTTTGGTGGTGTTCCTTCAGGAGGTCAGTTTCACCACGGCAGGGGTCGTCCGTTTAGGCATGCTCAGACGGCTCATCTAGTTCACTGTGGTGCATTATCTGGCCATGGTTCTCACAGTTATCAGCAGGTCCACTCATCTCTTAGTGCCCTTCCAGCTCAGAGTTTATCTTATTCACCATCAGCTCAGGGTTCATCTATGCCTGGTCCTTCCAGTGGGTATCCTGGTGCTCGGGCTCTCTTCAGTCCTCATTGCTAGTGGCCGATAGAGGTTTCTTTGAGTGTGGAGATTTGGGTCATATCAAGAGGTTCTGTCCCCACCTCATAGGAGGTTCATCCTAGCAGAGGAGCCAGGCTTCGACTTCAGCACCAGTTACTTCATCACTCGCCCAGCCAGCTCGGGGAAGAGGTCAGTCAGCTAGGGGTCGCCCTCGAGAAGGAGGCCGGTCAAGTGGCGTTCAGGCCCATTTCTATGCACTCCTTGCCATACGAGATGATATTGCTTCAGATGCTGTAATCATAGGTATTATCTTAGTTTGCCACAAGGATGCCTCTGTAGTATTTGATCCTGGTTCCACATTTTCAGATTTATCGTTGTATTTTGCTCATTATTTGGATACGCCCCGCGAGACTCTTGTTTAATCTATTCATGTATCTATACCAGTGGGCAATACTATTATTATGGATCGTATATATCGGTCATGTGTAGTGACTATTGGGAGACTAGAGACTAGAGTTGATCTGTTGCTGCTTAGTATGATTGACTTTGATGTGCTATTGGGCATGGATTGGTTGTCTCTGTGTCATGCTATTTTGGACTGTCATTCTAAGACGGTGACATTGGCTATGCCGGGAGTGCCATGGATTGAGTGGCAAGGTTTGTCGAATTATGTCCCCAGTATAGTGATTTCATTCTTGAAGGCCCAGCAGATAGTTAGGAGGGGTTGTCTTTCTTATTTTGCCTTTGTGAGGGACGTTAATGTAGAGACTCCTTCTATTGATTCAGTTCCAGTGGTGAGGAAATTTCTGAATGTGTTTCCTGCAGACCTGTCGAGCATGCCGCCGAACAGGGATATTGACTTTGGTATTGATATGGTGTCGGGCACTCAGCCCATTTCTATTGCAATGTATCATATGGCACCGGCGGAGTTAAAGGAACTGAAGGATCAGCTTCAGGAACTCCGTGATAAGGGGTTTATTTGGCCTAGTGTGTCACCTTGGGGTGCACCAGTTCTATTTGTGAAGAAGAAGGATGGCACCATGAGAATGTGCATTGATTACCGGCAATTGAATAAAGTCACAATCAAGAACAAGTGTCTCTTACCTCGTATTGATGATTTATTTTACCAGCTTTAGGGAACGAGGGTGTTCTCCAAGATTGATTTGAGGTCAGGGTATCACCAGTCGAAGATTAGGGACTCAGACATTCTTAAGACAGTCTTCAGGACCCAATATGGCATTATGAGTTCCTTGTGATGTCTTTTGGGCTGACTAATGCCCCAGCAACTTTCATGCATTTGATGAATAGTGTATTCTAGCCTTATCTTGACTCGTTTGTTATTGTATTCATTGATGATATCCTAGTGTACTCTAGTAGCCAGGAGGAGCATGCCCAGCATTTGCGGATTGTGTTACAGCAGTTGAGGGAGGAGAAGTTTTATGCTAAGTTCTCCAAGTGTTAGTTTTGGCTCAGTTCAGTGGCGTTCTTGGGGCACGTGGTGTCCAGAGAGGGTATTCAGGTGGATCCAAAGAAGATAGAGGCGGTCCAGAGTTAGCCCAAACCATACTCAGCCACAGATATTCATAGTTTTCTTGGTTTGGCAGGTTATTACTGCCGGTTCGTTCAGGCTTTCTCGTCTATTGCATCACCCTTGACCAAATTAACCCAAAAGGGTGCTCCTTTCAGGTGGTCAGATGAGTGTGAGGTGAGCTTTCAGAAGCTCAAGGTTGCCTTGACCACAACTCCAGTGTTAGTTCTGCCATTAGCTTCTAGTTCATATTCAGTATATTGTGATGCTTCTCGGATTGATATTGTATGTGTTTTGATGCAGGAGGGTAGAGTGATTGATTATGCTTCTCGTTAGTTGAAGCCCCATAAGAAGAACTACCTTGTACATGATTTGGAGTTGGCTGTCATCGTTCACGCATTGATGATTTGGAGGCATTATCTCAATGGTGTGTCTTATGAGGTGTTTACTATTCATCATAGCCTCTAGCACTTGTTCAAACAAAAGGATCCCAATTTGAGGCAGCGGAGATGGTTGGAGCTGCTAAAGGACTATGATATTACCATTTTGTACAATCCGGAAAAATCCAATGTGGTGGTCGATGCCTTAAGTAGGAAGGCAGTGAGTATGGGTAGTCTTGCATTCCTGCCTATTGGGGAGAGACCTCTTGCAGTTGATGTTCAGGCTTTGGTCAATCGATTTGTGAGATTGGAAAGAGCCCAGCCGGGTCCTAGCTTGTGTGATTTCTAGGTTTTCCTTGTTTGATCATATTAGAGAGTGCCTGTATGATGATCCACATTTGCTTGTCCTCAAGGACAAGGTTCTGGATAATGATTCTAAAGATATGACTATTGGTGATGTCGGAGTATCAAGAATGTAGGGCCGGATATGTGTGCCCAATGTAGATGGGCTTCGGGAGTTGATTCTTGAGGAGGCCCATAGCTCGCAGTATTCCATCCATCCGGGTGCTGCAAAGATGTATCAGGATTTGAGTCAGCACTATTGATGGAGGAGGATGAAGAAAGACATAGTTGGATTTATAGCTCGGTGTCTCAACTGTCAGCAGGTGAAATATGAGCATCAAAAGCCGGGTGTCTTGCTTCAGTAGATAGATATTCCATAATGAAAGTGGGAGCGGAGCACTATGGATTTTGTAGTTGGGCTCCCACGGACTTTGAAGAAGTTCGTGCTATTTGGGTGATTGTGGATCGGCAGACCAAGTCCGTGCACTTCATTCTTATATGTACTACTTATTCTTTAGAGCGGTTGGCTGAGATTTACATCAGAGAGATTGTTCGCCGTCATGGAATGCCAGTTTCTATCATTTCAAACCGAGGCACGTAGTTTACATCGCAGCTTTGGAAAGCCGTGCAGTGAGAGTTGGGCACTCAGGTTGAGTTGAGCACAACATTTCATCCTCAGACGGACGAATAGTCTGAGTGCACTATTCAGATATTAGAGGATATGTTACGTGCTTGTGTAAATGATTTTAGTGGTTCATGGGACCAGTTTCCACCGCTCGTGGAGTTTGCTTACAATAACAACTATCAGTCGAGTATCCAGATGGCTCCGTATGAGGCTTTATATGGGAGGTGGTGTAGATCTCCAGTGGGCTGGTTTGAGTCAAGTGAGGCTGGGCTTTTGGGCACAGACTTAGTTCAGGATGCATTGGATAAGGTAAAATTGATTCAGGAGCAGATTTGCACGGCGCAGTCAAGACAAAAGATTTATACCTACAAAAAGGTCTGTGATGTGTCTTACATGGTTGGGGAGAAGGTCTTGCTGAAGGTCTCACCCATGAAAGGTATTATGAGATTTGGGAAAAAGGGCAAGTTGATCCCCCAGTTTATTGGGTCGTTCGAGGTGCTTCGGAGGATTGGAGAGGTGGCCTATGAGCTTGCTTTGCCACCTAGCTTGTCGAGTGTGCATCCGATATTTCATGTTTCTATGCTTCAGAAGTATATCAATGATCCATCTCATGTTTTGGATTTCATCACGGTTCAGTTGGATGGTGATTTGACTTATGATGTGGAGCTAGCGGCTATTTTGGAGTGTCAGGTCTAAAAGTTGAGATCAAACGATATAGCTTCAATAAAAGTGCAGTGGATAGGTCAGCCCGTGAAGAAGGCTACTTGGGATACTGAGCGGGAGATGCGGAGCAGATATCCACACCTATTTGAGGCTCCAAGTATGTTTCTAGACCCATTCGAGGACGAACGTTTGTTTAAGAGGGGGAGAATGTAACGACCCGGCCGGTCGTTTCGTGAGTTATTGCCCCATTCCCCATCTTTCTTCTTCATTTGTGTTCTTCGGCTATATTATGTCTTACCGGGTCAGTTGGTTCGGGTCCAGAGTGGTTTTGGAGTGAATTGAGACACTTAATCTCTTTTTGTGAAGGCTTAAGTTAATAAAGTTGACCAGATATTGACTTATGTGTAAACAATCTTGGATTTGAATTTTGATTGTTCTGTTAGCTTCGTTAGGTGATTTTGGATTCGGGAGCGTATCCAGAATGTGATTTAGAGGTCCATGGTAGAATTAGGCTTGAATTGGCGAAAGTTAGAATTTTGGCAATTTTGGTCGTTAGTGGAAATTTTTATATCGAGGTCGGAATGAAATTCTGGAAGTTGGAATAGGTTTGTGATATCATTTTTGACTTGTGTGCAAAATTTGAGGTCATTCGGACGTGGTTTAGTGGGTTTCAGCATCGTTTGTGAAATTCAAAAGTTTAGAAGTTCTTAGGCTTGAATCAAAGTGTAATTTGGTGTTTTGATATTTTTTTGAGTGATTCGAAGGTTCGACAAAGTTTGTATGATGTTATAGGATGTGTTGGTATGTTTGTTTGAGGTTCCGAGGGCCTCGGATGTGTTTTAGGTGGTTAACAGATCATTTTTTGCCTTAGGATGTTAGTTGAACTGCTGGTATTTTTCTGTTGCTGGTTTCCTCTTACGCATTCGCGAAGAGCATCTGTAGATTGAGGGATAATTGTTCTTTGTGTTCGCGAAGTAAGGGACGCGTTCACGAAGGTTCAGGAGTAGAGTGCATCACAAACACGAGAGGAGTACCGCGTTCGTGAAGAAGAGAAGATGCAGCTGGGAATCCCGTCTATTTGGTCAACGCGTTCGCGAGGGGTGGTCGTGTTCGCATTCGCGATTGGTTGAGCTGGTAAAGCTTCACGTTCATGAAGCGAAGGTCGCGTTCGCGAAGAGTAAATTGAAGAGGTAGTCCAAGTGGTCTACGCGAACGCGAGAGTGCTGTTATGTTCACGAAGAAGAAAATCTGGGGAGGCAGTGTTATATTCAAAATCGAGGTTTTGAGCCCATTTTTCATATTTTGAGCTAGAGACCACAGATTTGGGCAATATTTGAATGCATTTTCAGGGAGTTGATTAGGGTAAGTGTTCCTCACTTGATTTTGGTAAATTTCATGATTGTATCTTGATTTCTATCATCTAAATTGGGAATTAGGGTGAAAACTGGGTGGGGGGGGGTGGAAGAGTTCTTGAGATGGAATTTTGGTGTTTTGAAGGGGATTTTGTTGTCGGACTGAGTAAAATTGGTATAATTAGACTCGTGAGTGAATGGACTTTTTAGTTTTGTGATTTTTGTCGGAGGTCGAGACGTGGGCCCGAGGGCCGGGTTTGAGTGAATTTCGAGATTTGCCCTATAATTTGGTATTTTTTTGGTGGAATTAGTTCCTTTCGCCTATATTGATCGTATTTTATTGCTTGTGGCTAGATTCAGAGAGTTCGAAGGCTGAATCGAGAGGCAAGGGCATTGCGAAGTAAGCTTTTTGCTCGGTTGAGGTAAGTAACGCTTTCAAACTTGGTTTTGAGGGTTCGAAACCCCGAACTACATGTTATATGGTTAGTATTGAGGTGACGCACATGCCAAGTGACGGGAGTGCGGGCGTGCACTGTGAGAATCATGACCTGGATCATTCCATGGCACCGTTTAATGATTATTTCTTATTGATATCTATATTTCTATTATGTGATAAAGTAATTAAGCTATAAAGCATGCTAGATATCATGTTAGGGCTTTCACGCCGATACTGTTGGGATACCTAGAGATCGTTTCTTGCTGTCATTTTACTGATTTCACTGTTATTTTGTACTCAGTCATATTCATGCATTTCATACCACATCTCAATCTCAGTTGTTATTATTTACTTAGTATATCATTATTTACGGGCTAGTTTTCATGACATTGTGAGCCCGTGGGTGAGACTGGAGAGTAATGACTGAGTGAGGCCGAGAGCCTAATTCTTAGTGATAATTATGGGATCGGGTTGCACGCCGCAGTAGTTATATTGATTATGATAGTGCTTGGGTCGTAGGAGCCCCTCTGGGGTTTGCACGCCCACAGTGGGCGCGGATGATATTATTGAAGGATGGATTTCCCTGGACATGGATTTGTTCGAAGTATATATACCTAGAGATGGATTTCTCCTCAGGGTTGGATTGCCCTTTTTCCTCGGTACTGAGTAACTCATAGTCAGTATTGTATATATTCCGGGATGGATTTTCCTGGGCCGAATGGCCATATCCAGTACCGAGTGGTTGAGCACTTGAGAGGGAGAGTACATTGTGCATTTCACACAGTTGGTGCATTGGCATGTAGAGGCAGTTGAGTTATATATTTTAAACTGTTCAAAACTGTATTTACCTTATTACTTTGAGTTGTCTATTTAACCTAAAACATGCCTACGTTTCTATATGTTGTTTCTATTATATCTGTTGAGGTTGAGTTCGTCACTACCATTCAATTCATAGTTTGGACTCGTTAATTACTGAGTTGGTGTACTCACGTTACCCCCCGCACCTTGTGTACAGATTCATGCACTTTTGGACCCAGTGACAGTTGTTGATTGAGGCTTCAGGCTTAGAAGATTATTGATGTATATGCACGGCGTTCACAGCCCTTGTCTCTCCTTCTTATTCTCCAGTTGAATTTCAGTTGCTTCTTTATACATTGTAATAGACCATGTATTTCCCTAGACGCTCATGCACTTAGTGACACTCTGGTTTTGGGCTGGATTGTATCTTATCTTGGAATTTCTTATGTTTTAATCAGTTTCTTTAAATGTTAAAAGCTTCCATTAATGTTTTTAAACTTATTGTTGTTGTGTTGGTTTGTTGAGTTGAGGCTGGCCTAGTTAGGCGCCATCACGACGGGTTGAATTTTGGATCGTGACAATTTATATCCGCACTACTCCTCCATGCCCCTATTGCCAGTACAACTCCTGAGCTCTGCTCTTAGTCAAGGCTCTCCACTTAATCTTAAGCTGACCATGGACTGCTCTCTTCTTCCTCTTCCCTTTGATCTCTAATAATTATTAATTGTTGTTAAAAAGTGAATAGTTATACTAAGTACAAATTCTGGTTATAAAAGGTTACACCACTACATCTTTTTTAAAAGATTTTTTCTACCACAACAACAGTTAGTCTCTATTTTTATTTAACCATCTGATACGAAATTTATTGGCTCGACTATTTCACATTCATTTTCCATTCCAACGTTTAAACTCAAGATCTCTAAGCTCTAGTTAGAGAAATCTCATCCATCTCATCACATCCCTTTATGGCTAGGAGCGTGGTTAGTGATTAGGATTCTAATCCTTATACACAATTTAGACTAATATCTACTAGTACATTTAATTGCTAGCACTAGCTAATATCAATATAATTTTATATCAAAATCTTGATATTATTTAGTGCATTGGAGGTGAGAAAATAATAAAAGAATTAGTTATCCCTAGAGAAAGGTGTCAAAAAGGCAATACTGCCCCTAATAGCTTTTATGCTTCACCTATATTCGAGATTAATAGCCTGTTTGGCCAAACTGGAGAAATCAGCTTATTTTGAGAAGTGCTTTTTTCAAAAGTACTTTTTGAGAGAAGCAGTTTGTGTTTGGCTAATCAGTCTGAAAAGCACTTTTGAGAAATAATTTGTGTTTGGCCAAACTTTTTAGAAAGTGCTTTTAAGTGTCAAATTACAAATAAGGACATGAATAGATTTACTTAATAATTAATATTATAAGTAAATAAATAATATCAAAATTTTGTTATTACATGCAATAATTAATAAAAATTCATTTTATTTAAGTAAAATATGAAAATAAAATTAAAAAGTACTTAATTCTTTTACTATAAGTTAAATATATTAAAATTCCTTCAACAAATATAAAAACATTCACCCCTAAAGTCACTATACATTAGAAAGTTTTCCTAAAAATAAGAAAAAATATTTATAAATTAATATCCTAAGTATTAGGTTTAACGGTTATTTTGGTATATACTATATTTTATTAAGGGTATTTTAGGTAAGAAGAAAAGCCAAAACTGCTTTTGCTTCTGCTTTTGGAAAGAAGCTACTTTTTTCTGCTTCTGCTTTTGGAAAGAAGCTACTTTTTTCTGCTTCTCTGAAACTGCTTCTGCTTCTTCCCAAAAGCACTTTTTCCCAAATAAGCTTGGCCAAACATCTCAAATTAGAAGAAAAAAATAGTGTTTTTGAAAAAAAAAATATTTTTTTTCTCTTGAGAAGCTTAGCCAAACAGACTATAAATTTGAAAACAAAATTTCACTCAAGTTCATTCAACTTTAGATCAAATACATGTTTTGAATTATGCACAGTACCTCTCTCTAATTTCAATAAACCGAACAAAAAACGTACAAATTACTCCACGAATTATTAATATCAATATTAAAATTCTAGCATTTTAATTTTTACATATCTTTGTGACTTTGTCAGCAAACCAAATGACCCAAGCCCTTTCCAATTAGGAAGAGCGTAAACATGATTGAAAACTGTGGCTTAAAACTTATACTTGAAATGACAATATTAATTTAAAATTACGGTAAAAATCCATAAACTTCAAATTTTGAATCCGAGACATGTACACCAATACCGAGAGGCAGAGGGGTTGGAAACAAACAAGAAAATGATAGTTAAAATGCAACTCATAATACATGATATTACAAACTTTAATTTGAATCAAAATGATACCAAGTACTAACATGTTAGAATTTAACACAAATGTTAAACCCCGAAACCTTAGTCCCCCCCCCCCCCCCCAAAAAAAAAAAAAGATAAACAATCTGAAAAAGAAAAGAGGAAACAGCCATAGACTAAGCATCGTAGGGTGTTTCGTGCACGATGGACCCCTTCATTTCTTGTGCAAATAGGGATCTACGCCAATAAATTTGGGATATCGTTCGGCATTAATGTTGCTGGTCGTTTGGTCATAGTACTCAACCGCTGCAGCTCCCGCTAACGCTGCAAGTGTAAGTGCCTGTGCGTGCAACCTAAAACAATCAACATTAACAACAATCTTCTAATAGCACGTATAATTTTTTTTCAAAAAAAACGTGAAGGAAACATATCATCAAACAGGTACCTGGCATGGATGAGCCTAACGCTGGTTTTCATGTTAGGTTTTGACCAATTGTAAGCGATCGATCCCGTTATTCCACTCAACCATAGACATCCTTTACGAAGCAGAAATTTCAAACATTAGCCGAACAGAAAAATAGAAATTTCCAGCATTAAACATAAAATGGATTATCTAAGAGTTTACCGACGGTGCGAAGCTTGTGCTCGATAACCCACTTTCTGACAGATTCAAAGGAGGAGTGTTGGTTAGATTCCGCCATCTTTAGATCACAATCAACGGAGAATCTAGAATTATCTTAACAAAAGCTGCAATGAAATAGAGGAGCAAATATAGAAATGCTTGCTGACTTTCAAAAGGCAAGGCGTAGGCTTCCCCTTTAATAGTCTTCGATTTTTCAGGTTCGAATGAGGCGGCGGAAGAAAGAGAAAGACGACTTGGAATTTACAACCTGTGGGAAACCAGTGGGCGCGCATCTTTTCCGCGTGTACAAAACAAATGCTGTTTCTATTCGCCACGACTTCTTTTGGACTTCCCTATTTCCTTCTTTTTTTTTATTATTATTATTATTATTATTTTTTTTTTGGTGTCATCAAATAACTCATTTCTAAGTAATGAGAATAAGCCGCTAAGTATCTGCTAAAAGTCAAACTCCCTGTTCATTAGAATGTAAAAATACTTTCTATTTCTTATCTCACGATCCAATTTTTCATTGACGGTTTTATTAATGGAATGTTTATTTGGTCTACATTATTAGTGTATTCTAGAAATTTTCTTGCATGTGTTTGTTTACCGTAAAATGGTACAGCTGAATTTATACGTGATTTATAGATAAGCGAATCAATTTGATCCAAAAATAATAAATAAATTAAATAAGAATGTAAGATTTAGCATTGAAATCGAGAGAAGACAATAGAGAGCTTGGTTCCAGAGCAGAGATTTCGAAGGCAGTAATAACGATGTTAAGAAGCAAGAAAATAAAATGTTATTGAGCTTTGAATAGTATAAATCATAAGTTTGTCCAAAAATTCATCTCTTTATAATGGTTGTTGGAATCCTTATTTATAGTGGCACCTAGGGAACAAGGTCCTAGGATCAAACCCCTCTTAAATGATAATTATGGGAGTCATTGATGAATGTGTAACGGCAGGCTATGAATGTCATATTCTCTATAACGGACTATGTATTTAATACTGTAGAATATCGGGTGACAGGTATTCATTTATCTTCATGAGCAACATTACCTTTGGGGGCTTCTCGGTGCCAGCCGAGACTGCTGTCCCCAGTCTTGACTTCCACCTGTCTCGCTTTCTATCTGTCTCTGGTTCCACATTTCACTCTATTATAAGAGCATTTAATATGAACCGATTTTACCCTATACAGATTGTCCCCCTGCTTTCTGGTGGTACATCCTTGTGTCATCGGGAAATTGGTAAAGATACCTTTCTTGGCGAAAAATTCACTTACTCCTTCTGAAAAATTTCTGACGCTTGATTAGGCGCACGTCTCTCCGCATTTAATGCCCCGAACACGGGTCATCCTATGATTCAGCAATACTTTCGTCGGTTCTCGAGGTAATCATGGCCACGATTTTAATCGCCTATTCCTTTACTTATACGCTTCCATCTTCTTCTCTTACACTTCATAATTTTTCGAACTCTCTCAAACTTTTTTTACTCAACTCACTCTTATTTTTAACTTCCTTCTTCAGAGAAACCCTTACTTCCTTCTGCTAACTATCGCCTCCTCTTCCAGAAACTCTAGCTCTTCAAAGAACAAATAAAGCATTGATGACACTGCTCCTCTTACGGTGAGCACCATTAACCCCAAAAAACTTACTACGACTAAGGACTTCGAAGAGAAATTCTCTTCTTCTAACTCCCACACATAGGCTGTCGGTGTATACTATTCATCCATCCGTCCTTCTAACATCCCTACTGTGAAGAAAGACTGTGGTTGCCATGACTTGAACATCATCGCTCATGACCTAGCGGAGCGGGTAACCTTCCCAAGAACGGTTTTATGTATGTTTATACGTACCCCTTCACTTTGGGCCTGTTTTCATTAAGAAAGGGACTTGACTCCGTAATCTTGGAGTACTGCCTCCGCTATCAAGTCCTTTTGGCTCAGATGAGCCTTTTTGTGTGGCGGGCGGTAGTTTGTCTTCGGCGGTTATGTATCAACCCCTTAGGGAGGGTGCTACTTACAAAACAAATCTAATTTATTACATACAACATTAAGAAGATATTAGGTAAAAAAACATTCAAATTAATTTAGTAGCGAAAATAGGCCCATGCGGTAAGGTTCAAAGTGCAATATTTTTTTTTTTTGAAAATACACTCCATAATTCTTTTTAAAATGAATTACAATGTCAAAAAATCAACATAAGATGATATAACCCTTCTTGAATAATCAACACGTTAAAGCAACTTCCTAATAAAATTATACTTTCATTCAACATCACTTCAAGTTTGTATTGTACATAAATTTAAAACTATCGGGTATAGAAAGAAAAACTAATTTTCTCCTTTGTACATATTTACAAGACAAAGTATAAATTCAGCAAATTACAAGACTTGAGTTATTAACACACCCTAAAACAACAAAATTATAAGTTACCAAATTCAAGTTACAAGATTTTGGTCTTAAGATCCAACAAGCCTCCAAATAACATACATAAGTGTGACATATATATATATATATATATATATATATATATATATATATATATATATATATATATATATATACTTGTACATGTCCCAAAACAATATTAAACCAACGTGCATATGCAAATGTGATCTCCATAAGTGCTACCAAAAAAACTTCTTCATAAGGCCGTCTTCAAATTTCATCCTGCACGTTACCTATGATAGAAAACAACTATCGCTAAGCATAAATCTTAGTGGCGTATAAACTTTAGGCTTGGAGCCATTAAATTCTCCAATTCTCCTTTACAGTCATAGGTAGCTCAAATTTAACATAATTTAAAAACAAGTGAACAAATATATCAAAAGTGTCAAATATCAAACTAAGCATAATTAGATATCAAGATGGACCGAAACCCCAAATCAAGTAGGGTCAAAACTCAATAATCAAGAGAATCAAGAACCATATTAAAAATGGCTTCCTAATTCATACTTAACATGGACAAGTTCCATAATATAAGATGTTACACCCTGCAATATTACGATGATGTTACGTCCTGCAGTATTATATTACGATAATGTTACGCCTTACAGTATTACATTACGATGATGTTACGCCTTGTAGTATTGCATTACCATGATGCTACGCCTTGCAGTATTACATTATGGTGATGTTACGTTTCGTAGTATTAAGTTACGACGAGGTTGCACCTTGTAATATTGTACGTTGAATTTGTCGTAAGGTAATTGACATCAGTCCAAGGAAAAGATTATTTGGAGATTATAAGGATTATAAATGATGAGTAAATTCATGAAGGTGAGAGGGGAAGCAAGTCGAAGAAAATAAATTTCGTCAAAGTTTGGCATTTTGGGATAAAATACGGCCGAGCTAAAATACTCGGCATTTATGGACTAGTGTCATACAAGGTACTATATGACCATGCTAGTAAGGTGTACCAGGTATGTTAAAAGAGAGTAGTATTTTAAGTAAGTTGAGATAATTCTTAATTATGCGGGTAATTGATTAATTATCGGATAACAGGACATTACCTAATTAATTGGGGATATATTAGATAATTATTAAAAAGCATGAGGTGGCAGCCCTCCATGCAATTGGAATGACTCATATCTCAATTTTAAAGGTGGCAAATTTTGGAAGGGGTCTTTGCTAAGTCATCACCTAGTGGGGCCCACACCCACTAAGGAAAGACTTCCTAAAATTCAACTAAATTCATTCAAGAATGTGATCATTCTTACAAAGAAAGTGTACTGCAATTTCACAAGAATGATTAAGTCACCATCTTCAAATCTAATTCACAAGATACGTGAATTAAAGCTAAGGTGCAATTTCACAAGAATGATTAAGTCACAATCTTCAAATGTAATTCATAAGAAACGTGAATTAAAGCTAAGGTGATGGATTTTGGGCAAAATTTTTATACAAAGTTATACTACGTAATAGCAAGGGGATTTGCAGTTCTAAGATAGTACGGTACAATCTTTTTCAAGAACAACATGCGCATTTTCTCCTACTTTGTTCCGTTGTTACGTGTTATTGCAATCAACGGGTGTTAGAGGGATTGTCAAAAGAATCGGTTCAGGTATGTTATGGCTATCCCTTCTTTCTTTTGGCATGATCTATACGACACAAACAAACCAAGCAAATACATAAATTCCATAAATGACTATATTCATAGAAGTATTAGAGATATCTATGTTCTTGAATTTTCATGTGTCATAATATTCTATCATTTGTTCATGGGTCTCAGAAAAATACGAAAGTTGAAAAGAGTTTACTTTATGATATTACTCAAAGGCAAAATGGTCATATGACATTCCGAAAGATTTTATTAACGTACTTTTCATGCATTGCATTCATGTACATTGACCCATGACCAGATGATATTATATACGCATATATATATATATATGTATATATATATATATATATATATATGTATGTGGGATATGGGAAAGGTTATGGTGTTATATACGTACAACCACCTGATCAACTGGTATACGTTGATAATTTTGCCCCCGGTGGCCGAGATGATAGGATGGGACGCCCTCAAAGGCTGATGATGTTATGAAACATGTACCGATGCACGACATGACATTCATACGCATATGCATGACACTATAATTATTTCATGAGTTACAAAGTTTTCCAGACTTATAGGTTGAGTCATTTACTCTATATTTCTTCCATGTCTATTATGTACTTATTTATGTGCCTTACATACTCGGTACATTATTCGTACTGACGTCTCTTTTGCCTGGGGACATTACGTTTTATGCCCGCAGGTCTCGATAGATAGGTTTAGAGCTCTCCAAGTAGGCTATCAGCTCAGGGGAAGAAGTTGGTACGCTCCATTTGCTTCGGAGTTATTTGTTTGGTTAGTATGATTTAGATGTGTATTGTTTGGTATGGCGGGACTATGTCCCAACCTTTACGAAAATTATGTATTCTTAGAGGCTTGTAGACATGTCATGTACGTAAAAAAAATTTACAGCCTTATCGGCCTATGTTAAGTACACGAGTGGTTATTTTGGTCTTATAGGCCCATACTTTATATGTATAAGTTTGTATTCCCTTATGCTTTACCCCGGTTCATTTACCTATGATGGAATAGTATGAAAGTTATGTTACGTTGATACTCAGTTGAGTAAGGTACTGGGTGCCCGTCGCGGCCATCGGTTCGAGTCGTGACAAAAACGAACTATAAATCCAAAGTCAAGATAGCAAAAGATCCGAATCAAGAGGCATGCCAAGATGAATGACAAAGTCATTGCCACAAGAAGGACAAAGTCTCAATAAGAATGCAAAATGATCAAGCAATCCGTACGAGTGGGCGATTAAACGAATATCTTACAATACGTGATATAACACGAATACAACAATATAAAGAAGACAAGAAAATTAAAAATTAATCAGGTTGTTTCAAAATATTCCAGCAAGCAAAAAGAGTACAAAGAGAGGAGCAACTTGAGCTTCACCAAGAACGAGTTTTGCTGGTTGGTTTATTGGAAATTTATGATGGTTTTTATGAAGTTTTTCAGGTGTAAGGAGAGAGTATAGGAGTTTTCTTTGTCTTGAATGAATGAATTATGAAAGGAGTTTATGGAAAAGCAAGTCAATCAAAATAATCTTTAAAAACTTTGGGTAAATATGAAATAAAAGAGGCTGCCCCGACTACTAAATATCTTTAGATAAATATAAAAGAGTGGCAGTCCAAAACCTTAATTATCTAATGTATTTAATAACAATTCATCAAATGGTATTAAGTGTTACACATAGAACAACCATGAAACTTCTTTGTCAATATTAACACAACCTAGAGTAAGAAATTTTCATATATTGTTAATTTCACATTTAGGAAACTTTGGGGTATTACAGGTTATGCTAGGAGACGGGGAATAACTCTCCGTGGCTCGATTGATGAACCTTTATTCCAACAAAATTTTTCGTGGGGGAATGATAAATTTCAGCAAACGTGATCATCATGCTTTGCTCACCAACATGGATGACAACAACGACCGTGGCTGGATGGAGTGGTTCGTTGTAGTTGCCACTAGGGACATCATCCCGACCACAACTCCATCCTTTCCTAAATCATGGAATCGTACACGTAAATTCAACGCCTATCCTTTCTTCTGGTTAAAGGTTATTTCATGCTATCATTGATCCTTCTTTTTCCATTATTTCAGCAACCCAGTGGACACCACCAAAGGTTGAAGGCTTGGATCAGTGGGTTGAGAAAATTTTGGATGTTACCATGCCTGAGACCTGCAAGTGAAAAGGACTGGCCCTCAAATACGAGTGGAAGGCTAAAAATCACGGTAAGTTGATTCTTGAGTTTAACTTGTTCTTTATCTCACATATAAGGAAACTGGCCTGATTCTATTTGGATACGTTTGTTGTTTGAGTGAGACTCAGCCATTTTCATTCTTAATCTCATCATTTTGCATATGTTGCAATCGAACTATGCTTTGACCCAATTCCATTTGGATACGTAGGCTGCCTCGGTCAGGCTTGGTTATCTTCATCATATTTTATCATAATCCACGAACTACGTTCAGACCTGATTCTATTTTAGATATGTAGGCAACCTGAAAGGATTCGGTCATAGCCTTAGGAAGGCCTTGTAATGCATTAATTTGAATTAGGACGTAGTCATGATAGCAAGTAGCCGTGTTATGAAGGAGCATCACGGAAAGTCGACATCAACAGAACAAAGTTCTCAAGAGAATACGCTCGTGTGTGGAGAACCTTTCTTAACATGTCATAATCTACTCCGACGCAACGGATGCTAGAATAGACAGTCGCAAACCTCGTCGCCGATGTTCTGCCTATCGATGACCGCAACTTAGCTTCGCAGTCAAGAGTATCTCTTGGGCATGCTTTCATTTCCTTTGCTATTACTTTGAATATTTTGATGTTTTGCTCATGCAGCTTCAGGCATAATTACGATTTTAGTCAATCACTCTCAAACGGAGGTTATTTTACATTTCTTAGTGCAAAGCTCTCCCAACAAGTAGAGACACACTTTACATATCGAGCTCTCCCAACAAGCGGAGACGCACTCTATCAAGTTCCCCCAACAAGAGGAGACACACTCTATCAAGTTCCCCCAACAAGCGAAGATAATTTTTAAATGTTCCGATAGCTGCAGAACGGTACACAACCCGGCTAACAAATCGAGTCAAAATCAAGTATCCCATCATCCCGATCCTAAATAATGGCTCGCCGACAGCCAGGTATCATCATTCCCACTTCATTTATTTCGCATCTTAGTATATTATGCATTGCAATATATTGTATGCATGTATTTCATCTATTTTGTAAGAACAAACACCACATCGTGGAACTTTTCTAAACAACAGATCAAACTACAACTCTATAAGGGATACCAAACCCATTAGGGGGCCAAGGTTTCAAGCTCAAGACGACTAGCAGAGCTCAAAATTTTCAAGCTATCATGAGCGCCCAATCTTCCGTTTCGCTGTATTTTCATAATACGATACTGGAAAAATTCTTGCGAGTACCACTTCCTCATAAATATTCACTCCAGAACTATATGAGGCCTGATCCTCATTAAGCCCGAGATATGCAAGCAATTCAAAGACAGAGTTCGGTCCCAATCTCTCCAATCTGATCTTCCCAGAATCTTCCTTAACTCAATCCTGCAACTCACAATCTTCATGCCACTCCTGCAATGCATGCCTAAAATCAGGACAAAATTGGCTTTGGTTCAATTTCTTTGCCCGAAAATTCTTTCATCGTCTCCGTTCAAAGAGGGGCAGCTGTTGACGGCTAATTTTAATCCTCCCTTTTAAAATTAATTTATGTATAATTAATAATTTACAATAAATGTTTTAAAAATATTTTTTAGTAATAAATGCTTATTTAATAAATTAATTAAGTATTAGTTTTAAAATTAATCACGTAGTATTAATATTATGTAATTACAAATATGCTTACTCTTTTAAGGTTATTGAAATAACTTTTAAATACATCACATAATCCTATATAGTTAATTTAATGAATTACTCTCTAATTTCTAGTTAATTAGACTACTATATTAATAATTCAAATTAGTATTACAATTTAGAAAACAAAGTATTTTTATAAATAATTAATAAAATTATAGGTAGTTATAATTTTTACCATATTTTATTAAAAATTGGTAAGTTTATTTAAATTAATTTTAAAAAGGGATTAAAAGACAAAAGGCTACAATTATATATATATGTAACACAGTAAGTGAATAAGTCTTAAAAAGTTTACATTTTGAGTTATTTTTTCTATAAATAAAATTATTGATATGAGCAAATTATTTGTATTGTAGTTTAGTTATTTGGCTCATTCTCTATTATTCAACATTAATTTACATGCTTGATTCACAGTTTTTTACTTTTTTTTTTGTAGTTTCAGAAATAAGATTTTATTTGTTTCACAGCTAAGTTCACAATATAGATTTAAAAAAGAGAATTGTCATGGTATTTAAAAAATTCAAAAGAGAAAAAATAATAAGGCATGTAAACAACATATTTAAAAACTCAATTAAGATAGGTAGAAAAATATTTAGTGTTCAAAGTTAAGAAAAAATTTAATGTTTAAAGCAAATCGAGTGGCGTAATTTATTTTCTTACCTATAAAACATTAAGGGGCTTTTTGGTTTGAAGATGAGTTATGCTGTGATTTTATACTAAGATTAATTATATTGAAATTAGTTATTTTAGGATTATTTCTTATTTTAATTGTTTGGTACGTAGTATTAATTCTGAAATTATCAATTTTACTGTTTTATCCTGGGATTACTATTCCACCTTCTGGTAGGTTTAATTTATTCAGGTACTATTTTAATCGTGGGATAACTTATCACAAGATTAGTAACCAAACAAAGGATAAGACGGTACCTAGTGGGCGTTTGGACACAAGAATTTTGGAGTTCCAGAAAAATTTGATTTTTTAAAAGTGAAATTGATATTTGAAAATTAGAGTTGTCTTTTGAATTTGGACATCAGTACAATTTGGAACTGTTTTTGATTTTTTCTGAGTAATTTGAAGTGAAAACTTTCAAAACAATTTTTTAAAGTTTTTTAAATTTTTGAGAAATTCCGAAATTCAACTTCAAGTGAAATTTAAATAATTTTTGGCTAAACCCTATAACAACAACAACAACATAACAAATATTATCCCACATCGTGCGATCTGGCCAAACACCTATTCCAAAAAAAATTGAATAGCCTAACGGATAATAAACTTTTATCCCAAAATTATTTTTGTTCGTCGATCGTACCCAAGTGTATTCTCTTTCGAATCCCCCCAAAACAAGTATTCTGCTTGCTTTTCTTTTTGTTTTCATTTTTTTTAAAACTTTCACTGTGATATTTTAATTGCCGTGGACAGATGGCAAGTAATGACGTCCCCTAGCTTTTTGTCAAGTTTCTAGATGTAGCGTGCAACTCTGAACCTCGTACGTTCATTTTCTTTTACTTTTATATAATGTACGTTTGCTGTTCCGCCAGATTACCAGAAGATTTAAAGCCCTCCTCGCCATTTCTCCACTTTGTCTAAAGCAATATTCTTCTTTGTCCACCGTATCTCTTGTTCAGGTAATTTGTCTCTCTTTTTCTTTTGCTTTCTCTGTGTTCAATTATGCTGAAGCATGTCTTTACAGAATTTTCAATAGGGTAATTCTTGTTCTTTGGCTGATAAATTTTGATTTTCATATTTTTGGAGAAAAGAGGAGCTGAGATTTTAGGGTTTAGATTTCAACTGCGACGAAAAAGACTGATTCTTCCTCTAGTTTATTTTTGTTCCCTGAGATTTGTCTGCTTTGGTTTTTCCATGTTATAGTAAATAACTTTTTCTGCACGATTTTGAATTTTCCAAATACATGCTTTGTTTCACCCTTTTTTACCCCTTCTCCTTTTTGTTGCTGTTGTTTGCTAGCTGTCATTACTGCTATATGAGCAGACGCATATTTGTATATTTCCAGAGTGCATTTGAGGTGACAATCTTTATTTATTGTTCAGATTTTGGTGATCTCCACTTTTTTGTTGTTATTTTGTGATTGTCACTTTATCAATTTATAACAAATATTATACTGTAATAGAACAATTTCTTGTTCATGCCTTTTGCTGTGATTCAACTATACTTTTGTTTTCCTTTTGTGCTTTCTGAATTTGGGTATCCCTTGTGGCCTTTCACTCACAGCTTTTAATCAGCTGCTCATTATTTCAGCATAATGGGGCGTTTAAGTCGGACTATCTACGTGGGAAATCTTCCCGGGGATATTCGAGAGAGTGAAGTAGAAGATTTGTTTTACAAGGTTAGTTGGAAAATATTACTTACAGATGAAAACAAGCGTTTTCTGTGCTCACCTGGTTATTACTAAGGATTTAGCATCTACTTTAATTTGCTTCTCCTATTTGTTGGGTTTTTTCTCTTAAGTGTAATCTTTATTCTTTAACTTGGGAAGGTTGGTGGAATGACTTGTCTTTTTGGGTGGAGAAGAAGTGAATAAACTCAGAGTGGATATTTCGGTTAATCTTAAAGGCTAGTTTTAGGAGTTCATGATATTTCTTATTTAGTTTAACTGTGACATGTGCAGTTGAGAGGTTCGAGTTTCTTGTGTTTCTATTGTGATGAAAGACTGGGTTGTCTCTCTCTCTGTTTTACTAGAGTGCTAATTAATTTTCTTGCATTCTCCTCTTTAATTGCTCTCCTTATTACTTTCATCCACCCATTGTGTTTAAGATGTTAAATCAGCTACAGAATTCTAAAATCATCTTTCCACTTAACATATTCTGATTCGGGATTTTAATCCAAAAGACATGCTGAGCATTGGTGCATGATAAACTTAGGCACTTGAAATTATTGTGATTCCTGTTCGGTGTCTGCATCTCGTTCAAGCTGATATTTTATTGCATTTAATTTCTAAAAGATTTCAGCAAATATGGCAACAATATATTCCGTGAAATTAAACATCGAAAAATGTTTATTTCCTTAGCATATATAAATTTACTTTTTAGGTGCTGGGACCACTTTGTTTAAGTTTCTTTCTCGCTCTTTCTCTTTGTGGGATTATACTGGGTTGTTGTTGTTGTTGTTGTTGTTATTGTTGTTGTCTCGCTCTCTCTGTTTGGATATCTATGACAAATATGCTAAACTTTGAAATTGTATGGGCGAATCTCTTGCAGTATGGACCTATTGTGGAAATTGATCTGAAAATTCCGCCAAGACCACCAGGTTATGCATTTGTGGAGGTGCGTTCATTGTTTGGAATTGAATGTCAGAAACACAGCTAGTATCAATGTCGAACGACAACTGTTTATGCAGTGAGTTGTTCGTAATGTCGGATAGATCTCATATGTTCCATTCTTTATTGAGTTTCAGTTTGAAGATCCTCGTGATGCTGATGATGCCATTCGTGGACGTGATGGCTACAAATTTGATGGACATAGATTACGAGTTAGTTGCCTCTCATTTGCCTCCATTTCACCATGGTCATGATTTAGATCTTCGATTATCAGAATTTTTTGTTGTCTTTCATAATCTATGTAGGTTGTGTTGAATTATATGTCAAATTGCAAAGTCCCACATCGGTGGGTTAGCCATTTGGTTGGGAAATTTTCCCTATAAAAGAAGGCCTAATGTTTAGGATTTAAACACACCTCTCATTTGCCTTCTCATCTGTTTAAGGCATTTGTATCTTCTCTCTTTAGTATTATTTCACTTGTATTTTTGGAGTGGAATAAAATATTGGTTGTGTCCGAGGAGTAGGCAAAATTAGCCGAACCTCGTAAATTCTGGTGTTCCCTTTATTGTTGCTTTATTGTCTTATTTATTATTTGGTGGCTGTCATAATTTTTGGTATAGTAGTTGTGACTTATTCACACTATATACATTTGGCTTCCGCAACAATTGGTATCAGAGCCAAGGTACTGTCTAAGTATGCTCTGTGGTTGCAGCATAGTCTGATCTTCCACATCAGAAAAGATTTATCTTGGTAACTGAGTCAAGGTTCTGTCTGAGTATGCTCTGTAGTTGCAGCTTAGTCTGATCTTCTACATCAGAAAGGAAATAATCTTGATTTGTGTCGTCAGCTATTAAATAATATTTGTGTCAAATATGGGAGACAATAAACAAGAAGAATCTACATCAAGTGTCAACAATACGTCATCATTGGCATCTTCGCTTATGACAAGAATTGTGTCAAATGCGAAATTTGCGGTAGAAATTTTTGACGGGTCCGGACATTTTGGGATGTGGCAAGGCGAGGTTCTAGATGTCCTTTTTCAACAAGGGCTAGATCTGGCCATTGAAGAAAAGAAACCAGATGTTATTGGAGAAGAAGATTGGAGAATTATCAACCGTGTTGCTTGCGGTACCATTCGATCCTACCTTGCTAGAGAGCAGAAATATCCATACACAAAGGAAACTTCTGCAAGTAAATTATGGAAAGCACTGGAGGATAAATTTTTGAAGAAAAACAGTCAAAATAAATTGTACATGAAGAAGAGACTGTTTCACTTCACCTATGTTCCTGGTACCACGATGAATGAACATATCACCAGTTTCAATAAGTTGGTCACAGATTTGCAAAATATGGATACAACTTATGATGATGGTGACTTGGCCTTGATGTTGTTGGCGTCACTTCCTGATGAGTACGAGCACCTTGAAACTACTCTACTCCATGGAAATGACGAAGTTTCTCTCAGAGAAGTTTGTTCGGCTTTGTACAGCTATGAACAAAGAAAGCGAGAAAAACAGAAGGGCGGAGAAGGAGAAGCACTGTTTGTGAGGGGTCGTCCTCAAAATCAAACGAGGACAAAGAAGGGAAGATCCAAGTCAAGATCCAGACCCAGCAAAGATGAATGTGCCTTTTGTCGAGAAAAAGGGCACTGGAAGAAAGACTGTCCGAAGTTGAAGAATAAGGCCAAATATAATAATGGAAAGGCCATTATGGATTCAAATGTAGCTGATTGTGATGATTCAGACTTCTCATTAGTTACAACAGAGTCATCAACATCATCAGACATATGGTTGATGGACTCGGCTTGTAGCTATCATATGTGTCCCAACAGGGACTGGTTCGTGGAATTTCAAGAAGGAGAATATGGAGTCATCCACACAGCGGATAACAGCCCTCTTACCTCATATGGCATTGGTTCAATACGATTAAGGAACCATGATGGAATGATCAGAACATTGATAGATGTTCGATATGTACCGGAACACCTCCTTTTTGCGCGCCCGCCCCGAAGGGTTAAATGCGCGGGTGGAGTTTTTCCAATTTAAGTGACAATATTCGAAATGAGATTATTTATTTAATTCAGAGTCGCCACTTGGGAAAGGTTTGGCTTTTGGTGTCCCAAGTCACCGGTTTATCTTGAATCCCAAATCGAGGAAATTTTAGACTTTTCCAAATGAAGTCTGCGAACCAGAAATTCTAAGTAAGGAATTCTGTTGACCCGAGGGAAGGTGTTAGGCACCCTCGAATCCCGTGGTTCTAGCACGGTCGCTTAAATTGTTATAATGGCTAAATAACTGATTTAAATACATGTTGTGATTTATATGCTTCTTATTAGATTTATACCGCTTTTATTATTATCATTTATTTTTATAGAATTGCAACGTCGTGAAAATGCATGTCGAACCACGTCACAATCAATGCACCCGTGATCGTCGACACATTCGGACTTCGTTGAGATTCGGATTTGGGTCACATCAATGTGCACCCGAATTTAAGAATATGATTTAATTAAGCCGCGCCTACGGAGTCTAACGCGTTATTATTTTGTAGAAGGCCATGAAATTTATTAAATGGCCTATCCTGAATTCTAAATAATTATCATGGTTATTTATTGAGGGCCCCGCAATTTTGCATTTTTATTTGGCGAGGCTCATCTCTATTTTAGAAAAGGATATCCTAAAGAGACTACATTTCTAATGTGTTTGTCTCTAAAATAGAAGAAAAGATGCATGCTAATTCAATTTTGGCCAAATTAAGATTTTAGTTAATCGTGTGATTAATTATTTACAGAATGAAGAGACGTTGTACCTTATGAAACATGCTTTTAACTTGATAGAAGAATTATATACAAGATTGATGAAATGCTACGACTGCTGCAAGAGCTCCCTAATCCTAACTTATTTAGGCAAGATTAATTAAAACTACTTATTAGAAAAATGCGACTAATGATATTTGAAACTCATCCTATAAACTGCTTCATGAAAACTGAAACTCAAGAGTTTGAAACTGTATTGTCTTTAGCTAGATCTAAACAATTATTTGTCCTTACATATTCGAAACATGCTGAAAGAGCGAGTTTGAGTTAGCAATTGTATTAAATGGCTGCATATTTCACGGATTGTATTTACATCTTGTGTGCTCCTAAACGAATAAAATGTCACAGCTTCCAATTGGCATAAACTTTTAATTAAATACAACCTTACTAATCTGTCTCCATTAGGCTAACAGACCCAGAAACTGCATATCTTAACAACATTTATATAAAAATTTGTAAGCAATGCAACAGATGATTATAACATCCTTCAGATCTTTCGATTCAACTTTCATTGCAACATCAGACAGATTCGAAATGTGTACCTGAGGAAATGCTTACAATGAAGAAAGTAGGGCAGTCAGTTGAGCAATAGAAGTGATACCAAACAGCAGCAGTAACAGTAGGTACCGATAGAACAAAATCCCAGTGCAAAAGACCAGTAAAGCCAATGGAGGAAGGGTAGAATGAAACAAATTCCCAGTAGTATGGAATAAGAGATCCAGGCAATCCAATTCCAGAAGAAACAAACAATACAAATCCAAACAATAGACTTAGCCGACACTTGAAAGAAGACAGAACTGATTTGGACAGTTTGAACAAAACTGAGAATCGAACAAATAGTAGGAAGGAGACAATTTCTGATCTTTGTGATATCCCTTTCCCTATCTTTCTTTTCAAGTTCGAATGTCAATCCTCAGTTTTGAAATCTATTTGGGTTATCAAAAAGAATTCTTTTCCAGTTTCTGTTTTCGGAATTTGAACTCTCAGGTGTTCCCTCTCAGTGTCTCTCTCTATCTCTGTAGACTCTCTCTGTATGTATTTCAACTCTCTTTCTCTAATCTCTCCACTGTGTGTGTCTATTTTCTATCAGCTCTCAAAGTCTAGAGTGTGTATTTTCTTTCCCCTCTCTTCTCTTCTCTCTTCCAGCCTATCAGATGCCCTCTATGTCTGTCTGTCTCTCTATCTCTTAATGTGCCTCCCTTTTATAAGCCTAAACATCAAACCTTTTACAGCCTGTTAAATTAATCAGATACCCCTCCCATGTGCCCATCTCTTTTCAGTTTCCACTCAGCTATTTAAGTATTAATCCCATGACATTCCCTTGGCAGGCTTTAACTTTTAGCAATGTTTTATTATTTCTGAAACTTACAACAGAATATGGGCAGCAGGATGTAGTCTGACAGCACATGCTGTCAAACTATTTTTAAATCAAACAAAAGCCTTTATGCACATGTTGTGCACAAATGCACATGTTGTGCACAAGTGCACATGCCCTCCAATTCTGACTGCAACTAAACAAAACCAAACCTTTTATACTTCTGATTCAGATTAACAAACTATAAGTAGCTGAATTCAATTCCTAACTGATTCAACAATGCTAAACAGAAGCAGATCAATTTGTATGTTGTTCAAACATCTGAAACTAATTGACGACATATGTCGACTCGACTATACTAGTTATAACTCATACAATCGTAACCTAAAATCAGACATTTAACAGTATCGAACACATGATTCGGATTGCACTGACTAAGCAAAATTACATGGGAGGAATCAGTTGGTCAGTTCACCTTTGAAATTCAATTAATTGCACAGCAAATACATACAAATTATCAGAACAATTAGAAGAAAGACTCAATCAAACAACAAAGGTTCAGGCGAGGTGGACAGGGCACAGTTGATAAAATTCAAAGACACAAAATCAAAACAAACATGAACAAACTTTTAGCCAATCACATGGACTAAACAGAAATAAGAAAAGAAAAAGCAAGACTCACCTCATATCTTTGAAAAATCAAAAGATTCCAACTCGGATTCGGACAGACCTTTCTTAAGGCTGAACGGGCTTTAATCGAAGTGTTTCTCAGATGAGAAACACTTCGATTAAGGTCCATTAGACCTTAATCCTTTGGTTTGAACGGATATGGACCAGTGACGAGGACCTTTAAAGTTCCAAAAAATTAGATCCAGGATTCGGGCTTCCCTGGTCAGATTCGGACCAAACCAAGTATGGTTTGGTCACGAGGGGGTCTGGGGAGTGTCTGGTATGAATTTGAAGCAGATCGGTGTAGATCAGGTTCCGACTCGAATCTTCAAATGAAGATTCGAGAAGGTGGGATAAGATTCGAAGCATGGGGTTGATAGATTTGGGTTCAGGATGGCATGGGGGTTCTATGGTGTTCAGGGGAAGGTCACCGGCGTTCATGCCGCCGGCTTCCATGGTGAAGGATACAGGGGCGGCTCTAGGGTTTGATGGGGGATGAGGTTGAAGACGGAGGTCGGGGTATTGGATAGGGGGGGTAGGGTATGTTAAGGGCTTATATATGGAATGAGTAGGCGGATCTCGACCGTTAGATCAATTTAGATCTACGGTCTGGATCTGATGGCTTAAGTGGAACGGTGTCGTTTCGAGGGTAAGGGGTTTGGGTTGGTCCGGGTGGAAACGGGTCGGGTTTGTTGGTGGGTTACGGGGAATGTGATCTTGGCCGTTGATCAATTTGAGATCAACGGCCCAGATCAGACTGCAGTAAAACGGTGTCGTTTGGAAGGCCCCCTGAGGCCAGCTGGTCTGGACCGGGTTTGGGCTGATTTTGTTTTGGGCCAATTTATTTAATAAATTGGCCCAATCCGGAAGAAGAAATGGCCCTTTTCTCTTTTTTTTTTATTATTTTTATTTCTTTTCTTATTTATTTTAAAAACAAAACAAAGCCAACAAATCAAATTAAAATTAAATACACACTCAATACAATTATTTGCACACACACTAAAGATATTTCAAACAGGTAAAATCAAACAAAACAAAATTACGGACAAAGGGGCCTGTTTATGCCTTTCTATGTTGCGGTTCAGATTATGCATGACACGTACACATTTATTTTTTTGAATTTTGTTTTAATAAAGTAAATAAATAAAAATGGGCCAAAGTCGCAAATAAATCAACAAAGTGCCGTACAGAAATCCAAAATTGTACAGCAGGACCAATTTTTATTCTCTTGGAGCGAATGTCGCGCAAAAACAAAAATCACGTGCTCACATGTACCAGACTTGAAGAAGAATCTCATCTCTGTGGGAGCCCTTGAATCAAAAGGGTTCAAAATCATTGCAGAAAATGGAGTGATGAGAGTATGCTCCGGTGCACTAGTGGTAATGAAGGCTAATCGGAAGAATAATAATATGTACCGCTATCGTGGCAGTACAGTTATTGGGACAGCGACAGTGACATCCAGTGACGACAAAGAGGCAGAAGCAACCAAGCTATGGCACATGCGCTTGGGACATGCTGGAGGAAAATCCTTGAAAACTCTATCAGATCAAGGATTGTTAAAAGGAGTCAAGGCTTGCAACTTGGAGTTTTGTGAGCATTGTGTTAAAGGGAAACAGACAAGGGTTAAATTTGGTACATCGATCCATAATACTAAAGGCATTTTGGATTATGTACACTCTGATGTTTGGGGTCCTTCCAAAACACCTTCATTGGGTGGGAAGCACTATTTTGTAACCTTTGTTGATGATTTTTCCCGAAGAGTATGGGTGTATACAATGAAGAGCAAAGATGAAGTGTTGGGAATTTTTCTCAAATGGAAGACGATGGTGGAGAATCAAACAGGCAAGAGGATCAAGTGTATTCGCACAGACAATGGAGGTGAATACAAAAATGATCATTTCAATAAGGTCTGTCAAAATGATGGCATCGTCCGACACTTCACTGTCAGACATACACCACAACAGAATGGAGTGGCAGAACGTATGAACCGGACCTTGCTAGAGAAGGTACGGTGTATGTTGTCCAATGCTGGCTTGGGCAAAGAAGTTTGGGCTGA
Source organism: Nicotiana sylvestris (assembly GCF_000393655.2). Taxonomy (NCBI): domain Eukaryota; kingdom Viridiplantae; phylum Streptophyta; class Magnoliopsida; order Solanales; family Solanaceae; genus Nicotiana; species Nicotiana sylvestris. Next base: position 74,909,550 of record NC_091068.1, on the reverse strand, counting down.
GGCAGTTACATATGCATGCCACCTCATTAATCGCTTACCATCTGCTGCTATTGATGGCAAAACACCATTTGAAAAATGGTATGGAAAGCCTGCTGTAGATTATGACTCTTTGCACGTGTTTGGCTCAACTGCATATTATCATGTGACAGAGTCAAAATTGGATCCAAGGGCAAAGAAGGTTATTTTTATAGGAATTACTTCTGGAGTCAAAGGATATCGCTTATGGTGTCCTATGACAAAGAAAGTAATATTCAGCAGGGATGTTACCTTTGATGAATCTGCTATGGCAAATAAGGTAACAGAAGATACCAAACAAAATAAAGGTGCTTCTAAGCAGGTGGAGTTTGAGGGAAAATTTATTTTTCCTACACAAGAAGCAGAGGAGGAAACAAATGAAGATTACCCTCTGGAAGGAGAGCCAGTAGAGGAGATTCCAACTCAGGAACCTCAACAACAACTTGAATCAATAGCAACCAGCAGGCCAAAAAGAACAATAACGAAACCTGTTCGTCTCATAGAGACGGTTGCTTGTGCAACCTCAATTGTAGCTGATGATGTTCCTACTACTTATAAAGACGCTGTCCAAAGTTCAGAAGAAGATAAGTGGAGGATTGCCATGAATGATGAAATACAGTCCCTTCATCAGAATCATACATGGAGATTGGCCAATCTCCCGAAGGGAAAGAAAGCAATTGGGTGCAAATGGGTATTTGCAAAGAAAGAAGGATTTCCTAACCAATTAGATGTTCGCTACAAAGCAAGATTGGTGGCCAAAGGATATGCTCAAAAGGAGGGAATTGATTACAATGAAGTGTTTTCTCCAGTTGTAAAACATTCCTCCATTAGAATTATGTTGGCTTTGGTAGCACAATTGGATTTGGAACTAGTTCAGATGGATGTAAAAACTGCGTTTTTACATGGAAACTTGGAGGAGGAAATCTACATGACTCAGCCAGAAGGATTCAAAGTTGCTGGAAAAGAAAATATGGTGTGCAAACTTGAAAAATCGTTGTACGGATTGAAACAATCTTCTAGACAATGGTACAAGCGATTTGACGAGTTTATGTTGCGGCAAGGGTACAAGAGAAGCAAATACGATCATTGTGTGTATTTGCACAAGCTTAAAGATGGTTCTTTTGTATATCTTCTCCTATATGTTGATGATATGTTGATAGCTTCCAAGAATTCGGAAGAAATTGATAAGTTGAAGATTCAACTGAAGAAGGAGTTCGAGATGAAGGATTTGGGTGAGGCAAAGAAAATTCTTGGCATGGAGATAATTAGAGATAGACGTTCAAAGAAACTCTGTTTATCTCAAAAGGAATATTTGAAGAGAGTACTTCAACGTTTTGGCATAGATGACAAGACTAAGCCAGTTAGTACTCCACTTGCTTCCCATTTTAAGCTAAGTACTACTATGTCGCCAATGGATGAAGCTGAACGAGAGTATATGTCAAAGGTACCATACGCAAATGCTGTTGGTAGCTTGATGTATGCAATGGTTTGCACAAGGCCTGACATTTCACAAGCTGTTGGAGTTATTAGCAGATATATGCACAATCCAGGGAAGGAGCATTGGCAAGCTGTGAAGTGGATTCTACGGTATATTCATAATACTGTAGATGTCGGGTTAGTTTTTGAGCAGGAAGACAATCAGTCTGTAGTTGGATATTGTGACTCAGATTTTGCGGGTGATCTGGACAAACGAAGATCAACTACTGGTTATGTGTTTACTTTTGCAAAGGCACCAGTTAGTTGGAAGTCTACTTTGCAGTCAACAGTTGCTTTGTCTACAACAGAGGCAGAGTACATGGCTATTACAGAGGCTGTGAAGGAGGCAATTTGGCTTCAAGGATTGCTAAAGGAGCTTGGTGTTGAACAAAAAGGTATCACAATTTTTTGTGATAGTCAAAGTGCTATTCAATTAGCGAAGAACCAAGTTTATCATGCAAGGACGAAGCACATTGATGTTCGGTATCATTTCGTACGAGAAATCATAGAAGAAGGTGGAGTCACAGTGAAGAAAATTCATACTACGGAGAATCCTGCTGATATGCTGACAAAGGTGGTGACTGCGATCAAGTTTCAACATTGTTTGGATTTGATCAACATTGTTGAACACTGAAGATTGAAGATGAAGACACAACCAAAATTTGTTACCGAGAGAAAATTGAAGATGTGGAATTTTGCCAAGGTGGAGATTTGTTGAATTATGTCAAATTTCCATCCCACATCGGTGGGTTAAAAAGTTGGGGGGATTTTCCCCCTATAAAAGAAGGCTTAATGTTTAGGATTTAAACACACCTCTCATTTGCCTTCTCATCTGTTTAAGGCATTTGTATCTTCTCTCTTTAGTATTATTTCACTTGTATTTTTGGAGTGAAATAAAATATTGGTTGTGTCCGAGGAGTAGGCAAAATTAGCCGAACCTCGTAAATTCTGGTGTTCCCTTTATTGTTGCTTTATTGTCTTATTTATTATTTGGTGGCTGTCATAATTTTTGGTATAGTAGTTGTGACTTATTCACACTATATACATTTGGCTTCCGCAACAGGTTGAACTTGCACATGGTGGGCGAGGATCATCATCGTATGATCGCTATAGCAGTCACAGTAGTGGGAGTCGTGGTGGATCTTCAAGACGATCGAATTATCGGGGTTAGCCTGGTTTTTAATATTTTTCTCATATTTCTGTAACTGCTTAAGGTCAGCGAAGTTTTATAGTCAAAATCAGCGGCTAAGAATTAAATTTTGCAGTTCTCGTCACCGGACTACCATCTTCTGCTTCATGGCAAGACTTGAAGGTTGGCATGTGATATCATGTTTTGATTTTTGATTTCTATGCTTGCTCAGGATTTTGATTAGTTTGGCTTAAACTTGGCCTTGGCAGGATCACATGCGTCGAGCCGGAGATGTTTGTTTCTCTCAAGTTTACCGTGACCGTGATGGTTAGTAGATGCTTCCTTGTGACAATTCTTCAGTTTGCTTTTATTCATGCTTATAGCAATGATATGGGATATAAATATGCACTGCTTATATAAGAATGATAATAGTTTAAGCAATATATATAAGGGAAGTTAGATACACAGTGGTGGATATCATAACATGTAAGTTAGTTAGGTTGCTAATTTTTCAAAACTGGTGTATATCAGAAAGAAAGACCCGTAACACGGGCTTTTTGACTGGAGGTTGCTTGTTATATCTTCAGCTTATATGATAACATTAATTAGAAAAAAAAAAATATCTTGGTGCTAACGCTATTAATGATGATTTGCGAACCTCCCTAGATGTTCCCTGTTCCTGGAAATTTCTAACTTGATTATATCTTCTCTTTTTTCCTTCTTGTATTTAGTGATACTCTAAGTGGACCATCCTGCTTTCAGACGTGATATCTGATATGAGGTATCTCCTGCCAGAGCATTGATCTGTTCTGTTTTTGACACTATTAACGTTCTATACTTCACCTTTTAGCACCAGCACTTTGGTCATGCCCATGCTTAATTTATTGTCTAATGTGAGGGGCAAAAATAGGTGTTGAAAACTGTACATAAACTTTCAGTCTATCACCGAAATTTCTACTACTGATTTTTTTTGGAGAACAACTAAAAATTACTATTAGTGTAGGTACTAGCACTCTCTTTTCAGTGACTGCAGCGAATAATAATTGTATATACTCTTCAATCTTGTCAATTTCTTTCCTTAATCATTTAAATACAGCCTTTATTTTTTTTAGATTTGGCAAGAACTGTCTATATCACATATTTTACAACAAAAGTTTTCCTTCCTATGTATCTTCTTAGTAGATTGCTCAGCCTGATTCCACTTAAAGAGAGCAGGGGCATCCTTGCTGTTATTTCAACATCCGGCAGTTGGTGAGAAGGGAATATTTACTTCACAAATCACATGCCCCTTTTTTTAAAAGCACATTCCGTATGAGCTACCTTAATCACTTTGAAATACGTCTAGTTTCCTATAGGTTGGGCAAATGACTCAGATGTTTCTTCTTTATATCTTCACAACATTCTAATTGCTAAAGCTTTATTGACTGCTTTTGACATACATAATGGTATTTTCACATGGAAATGCGTAATCGTGCCAAAAAAACAGCAAACACTAAAATGGTTCAGGAAGTATCTTTAGCATGCCTGTTAAACTAAGTTGCTTGGACACGGATGCAGATCTAGAGGTTGGATCCTTCGAGATGAAAATTCTTAGATTCGGGGATACGGATCCTAGTACGGATATGGGTGCCGGGATCCGGCTAAAAGTAATTCAAAAATATAATATCTCTAAAATATGAGAAATATTTTGGAATACTTACGTATAGCATGTTAAGTGTGGATTTCTTTTTTATTCTCTAGTTGTAGATAAGTAAAGGGTTGATTTCCTAGATAAGGTATGCTATTTTCTTCAAATTTACCCTAGATTTGGTTCTGATTTCGAGAATCAAATTGTATCTCATCTCGAATTTTTCCGTCCGTCATGGTCAAAGTACCCAAAATTCTTTGACTAGATCCGGTACAGATCCCATACCCACACCCATACTAGTGTCGACAAGGGTGCGGCACCTAAATTGCCGTATCAGAGCAACTTAGCTATAAAGAAGTAAAAACAGTCAAACAGATGTTCTTGAGAACAAGTAATATCATTTGAAATATTATCCGAGGACAAACCTTATACTGCCCAAGATCAGCCAAAAAGCCGAGTGTTCAGTCAGTTAAACTAAATAGAACTACTCATCTGTGTAAGGCTTCTGGTATTTGAAGAAAAGATCTTTCTTTTCCTAATCCTGATTTTGAACCCAGTAACCTGTAAGCTTTTCAATGCAAGACGTTTATGTCAACAGTTGACAACTTTTGCAGGTGTAAGAGGAATTGTGGACTATACCAACTACGACGATATGAAATATGCGGTAGGATTCTCAAGCCTTTAACTCGCGTACTTTAATCTGTTAATCATCGTAGGTTGTTTCATCTGTAGACTTAAAGGTTCTTCTTTTGTTTCTGTGCATCCTTTATTTACATTATTTTAATATTCTCTCTGCAGATAAAGAAACTTGATGACTCTCTGTTTCGCAATCAATTTTCTCGAGCTTACATACAGGTCTGTTTTCTGTTGGACCCTGGTTCAAATGCTTCTTTTTGCACTAGGTTAATTATTTTTTACTGCCTTCAGGTAGAGGAGTATGATAAGAGGCGTAGCTACTCGAGGAGCCCAAGTCCATATTATTCAAGAAGCAAAAGTTATTATGATAAGAGGCGTAGCTACTCGAGGAGCCCAAGTCCATATTATTCAAGAAGCAGGAGTCCCCTACAAAGCTATAGCAGCCGGAGCAGAAGGTTTAGTGACTAATTTAGCTTTTGAGATTGTGCTTAACATTTATCATTTTACTAACAGATAGCTAGCAGCGTGTCTCCTAGGGGTAAATATACTCGTCGCTCTTTATCTGTATCACTTTCAAGGTCCTTTTCCCCTGCTCACTCTGTTTCAAGGTATCTTTCTGGTTTCACTTCCAAAACTATAATTGTTGTGAATTTAGTTTTTACTATATCTTATAGTGGTTATGTGGAAACTGAAATGGGCATTTAGTGACCCTTGATGGTTTCAAATGTCATGATATTTGAGATTGTCCTGTTTAAATTTTCAAGTCTTTGATGAGCTGTCTATATAAGTTGGTATTTGTTGTCCAGTTGATAATGCGTATCCGGTGATTTCTTGTTTCTTCAAGAACTGTTCTAGATGAGGAATTCTCCGTTCTGCTTATATATATTTTTTTCTTGATTTGCTCCAACACTCATCTGTATAGCTGATGATTAAATTTTCTTTCCGAAAGTTTTCGTTTGACGTGCATGAAGCTGAAGCAGTCCTCCTTTCTCCCTATCTGTGATTTCTGCAATCTAAAGTATCTCTCTCTTCATTCTTTTAATGTCATGAATTTTCAACTAAGTTAAGAGAAAATAAAATGAAAATACAACCATGGTGGAAGGACATGAGTGGTGGGTACGTACATTGTGGAAGGAGATGAGTGGTGGGTACCTACAGATTGTATACTTAACATGACCTTAGAAATAAGATTGTACATTTTGGTGTTATTAGAAATCCAGCAAGGTGGAAGCCGGGGCGGATCTACATGGTAGCAAGGGGTTTAATTGAATCCTCTTCGCGCAAAATTTTATTGTTTTTGATAACCTTACTACTAATAGAAAGGGGAAAGATGCGCTCAATCCCTTGCTTCCTACTCCAACTTAGGAGTGGGGGCTCTAGAGCTTTTTCCGCAGGCTGCAATGCCCCCTTTTGATTAGCCTCTTTCCAAGAGGGAGAAGATCTTATGGCAATCTCAGGCATACTCAAAATTGGTTATGATCGAGCAACCTATGAACAATTGTCGGAAAATGGGGGTCTTTTGAGCAGGTTGTGACACTCTCCCCCACCTATTGTTGCGACGTCCTCGGCGCAAGTACTCCCCAAGTATGCTTGGTTTTATATGTGGAATTTCGCAAAATATCACTAATATCCGAGATATATGCTATCATGGTAAAGGGTGTTTAATATAAGTGACATGTTCCGTGTTTGAGTCGTGTCTGCCGTTTATTCATTATTTTTCATTTACAAAGATAGTTGTTTCACCTTTTTTTCTTCTTTATAATTTCATCAAGGGGATCATAAACCTGCCTCTTGTATGGGATAGCTATAAGTTTAATCCTGATTTGAGTTAATACCTACAACGAAACGCTGAATAAAATTAATCCCAAATTCTATAATGGGATAACCACCCAAATCCCTGTAGGTAAACGGCCACTAAATGTGGATGTAACTATTTATGGAGTATTATATGTCCGAATATCGTAGTTGGGTGGATGAAATGGAGGCTCGCTTACGGTGTCTTGTGTGAAAAGAATCCGTCACTTAGACTTAATGGTAAGTTCTATAAAGTGGTAGTTCGACCGACTATGTTATATGGGGCACAATGTTGGCCAGTCAAGAACTCTCATGTCTAGAAGATAAAAGTAGCTGAAATGAGAATGTTTAGATGGATGTTTGAGCATACCAGATTTGATAAGATTAGGAATGAAGTTATTCGAGAAAAGGAGGGAGTGACCCCCGTAGAGAACAAGATGCGAGTGACGAGGCTGAGATGGTTTGGGCATGTGAAGAGTAACTGATGCTCCAGTTAAGAGGTGTGAGAGGTTTGACATAGGGGGTATGAGGAGGGGTAGAGGTAGGCCTAAGAAGTATTGGGGAGAGATGATTAGGCATGACATGACGCAACTAGAACTTACTGAGGACATGTCCCTTGATAGAAGGGTGTGGAAGTCGAGAATTAGGGTAGAAGGCGAGTAGGTAGCCGAGCGTTTTGCTCTTTCTTTCTCAGACCGGTAGCATTAGTATTAGTATGGTATCCCTTTTACTCGTAGATTGCTATTTTACTTAGTGTTTGATTGATATCATTCGCTTTGGTTTTCTTAATTTCCCGTTGTTACTACTTGTGGCCTATGCTTCTTTTCATCTACTTTGAGAGGAGGGTCTATCGGAAACAACCCCTCTGCCCTCCCAGGGCAGGGATAAGATATGCATACACATTACCCTCCCTAGACCCTAGTTGTGGGAATTCACTGGGTTTGTTGCTGTTGTTGTTGTTCTTTCTTATAAGACAGTGGACCTTATTGTGGTAGGCCAAAGTTTAATTTGAAGAATATGGAAATCTTCTCTCATGTTTTGTACCATAATACACAAATGCCTTTATAAACAATATTCTTTGTCGAATGATGTCTGCTATAGATGATCATCAAGAAGGTGCAGTCCAGTAATTATAGTTATCTTCTGGTTGTCGATGAGTTTGAGTTGTGGACTTTGTAAATGGGTTAGGCGTTAGAAGTTGCTCTAAAACAATTTGAATCTCCTCTTGGTGGTTCAAGCTGTTTGTTTCTCTCTTACTAATATAGTTTTAACGTTGGAACTCTCGAATTGAGAATTTGTCTTCAAACTACAAAAGAAAAAATGAATCCGAAAAGAGATATGAAACAATAACAGTTTGAGAGTGATGTGATGATTTTCTTTTCTAGTTTGTTGTCGGGAAGGAATAGAAGTTAATAGGTCATCTCGTTCTATTTTTGGGGTTTATTCAGAACGGACTTTTCTGCTCCATGGTTATGACATGAAGATTTTGAAAAATTGACTTTTTTTGTTGCCTAGATCATGCTGTTCGCAGCAATCAGGGGTTACTTGTTTAGACATTGATGGTTATGGTGCTCAAATTCACCCAACTCATTTTGTAGTGGCAGTAACTTGTAATAGTGGATGAGTACCTCCCGGTAACTCTGGATGGTAAATCAAAATTTAATATGTTATATAAGGTGGGCGCCACAAGGTGGATTGTTAGCTTAAGTAAATATATAAAATTATCTTTTGGCCCAAAATAATAAAAAAGGAAAAGTAGAGAGCTGAATGGGGTCATGGGATGGTCATTTGATCAGTTAGACAAATAAAAGTAATAGTAATAGTTTGTCTTGTTGATTTTGTTTAAGTTCTGGTAGTCCCATAGGTATGGGCCCTTTCAAGTTTGCAGTTGGGGTGCACATTTTTTTTGGTAGGATTTGATGACTTTTCGTTCAATGGTACTAAAAATTGCTTGCAGCTGCTACTCCGCTACCGTCTCATTGTGGACATAGAAGTAGCATAGATTCATTTGGGATTCAAGGGTTTTCTACAACCTATTGAACTAAGAATTAGCCTGATACTGAATTGAGGTGTTTTTTGGGATTTTGCAGATCTCTATCAAGGTCTAGATCTCCTGTGTCATCCGTAAGTGTAGTAAGTTTTTTGTATCCTTCGCATTTCTCTTTAGATTAGAAAGTTAAAATTTTCTGTACTTGATCTTGTAAATCTGTTAAACTTTTAACCTACTTTGATACTGTGTAGCTACCTCACCGTAAGCTAATCAGAGCAAGCCGCAGCCGAAGCAGGAGTATGTCTTCTTCTCGTTCTTCGGTATGTTCACTTTTTCTACGTTTGGATTTTCTTCTGATCGTTGGACCTGTTGTCATATTTTTAATGTTTTGAGGATTATTATTTCAGGGGAGATCCTACTGAGACCTTTATAGTAACAATGGGCAGATGGTAGCTGAATAAGCAGTTGTATTGTAGGCTGTTATAGGATGTTGAGAAGTTGGCTAGTGTCTTCTGGTTATTTTGCGAACTTCGTCCGTTGTCGGCCTCTGGAGGTCGAGCATCATAATCTTGCTGGCTAGCTCGTGTTCTAGAAATGTAGTTTAATGAATCCGTATGTCTTCCCTAATTGCTTAGCCATCTAGAAGATATTTTATACCTGAACTTACTTTGATAATCTATGCTTGTTATTTGTTTGAGTTTTTGACTAAAATTGTCCCTTATGTGAGGGAGTATGATTATTTTTGTCCTTCAAATATGGCTCAAAGCATCTTTAATTCCTTAACTTTTTAAATTTCACTTTGTTAGAGTGGAGTACCTTTAGTCTTACTAACAGAATCAAGTTAAAAACTAACGGTGTTAGTCCATGTGATACTCACGTGACTTTGTAAAATACTAAATCTATCCGTAAAAGACCAACTCCAATTGCAATTTTTTCCCAACTTTATTTGCGAAGAAACACTTTACCAAAAATCCTGACCCTCTGAAAAAAGCTTCGATGGACTGAAACAAGAAGAGGATTCGAAGTAAAGAAGCTTACTCGTTGATCTTCTGCAATGATTATTAGATGCTATGGTAGTGAAATACCCAATTACGGTAAGATTTTAGCAAAGAATACTACTTGGGTTTTCATCAAGCTGAAGAAAATGTTATATTTTTTTTACTGCATGTTGACTCAATTTTACATTCTTTAGTTTATTTATAATTTTTATACAACACCTGACAACTTCATTATATTATGATAAAATTAGTAAATTAAATCTTTTCTGTCCTTCGTGCATTGATATAGCACAAGCTTTTTGAATAAAAAAATTGGAGTAGAGACGAACAATAAGGAATAAAAAGTTATTTCTAACATGGAAATATTTGTAACCCTTTTTTTCTATCGTTGGTGAAATTTCCAATTTTTCGCAGACCCCAACCACCAGAAATTGTCCCCGAAAATCGTAATTGTGCAAAAAGTTAAAACCTTATACACAACCTAAGCAAGAGTATAATAATCTTAAAATTAAATATAGCCTCAAAATTGCTCTTCTATGCTCACTTGCTTTTAAGTCCACCCACATTAACATGTCTTTTTCTTCTTATAAGGTTACTCTGTAAAATAAAATAAGCTATTAATTATGTTGCAAAACTTTTTTTAGGTTATCTTTCCACTAGAAAAAGGTCTAACATAAGTTTAATATTTTTGGCAGGCCCTATATATGAGGTTTCTTTTTTCAGTATAAAAGTAACATCGATGAAGCATCAGCCTAGCAGATTAATTCTTGGGGGCATGTAAATTTTATTGATTAAATTAATGACACAGAGTTGAAGTTGTCGCAATTCAAATCCATGGCAGAACTATGTGGTTACGAGAGAGATTTTGTTACTTTTTAGCATAAGTGTGGGAGGTATGGGAATAGAATGCGACTTGTTTTTACTGATCTAGAAGCCATTATTGTATCCAAAAACTTTCCAGATCATAAGGTGGTTGAAGTGTACTTTGAACATCTTGATTCATATATTGGAAAAACTATACATGCTAATGAAGTTGGTGGAGCAGAACAAGAGCAAGAAGTAAATAGCGAGCATTCTTTGACTGATGATGATTTTGAAGACTCACAAAATGAATTTTCAGAGGATAATGAAAATATGAATCATATAGATACGAAGTTAGTGAAGAAGTTAAGGAAAAAATGTTGCTGAAGAAGGTGATTCAGTGTTGCCTCAAATGATACAAAAAGTTTAGAATGTGACTCTGACATTGAGAGTTTCAACCTTTCTAATTTCAATCCTAAAAATGACGGGGATAAACTAGTGTTGGCATTAAAACTGACATTTGAAAACAAGCATGAGTTCAAATATGCGGTAATAACTCATGAAGTTGATGATGGGAAGTACACTAAGTGATGCAAGAATGATAACTTGTGAGTGAGAGCAACTTGTGGTTATCCAGATTGCAAATGGGAGATTCTAGCTTCAAGAATGCATCGAGATACATTTCAGATGAGAATATATAATCACACTCATGATTGTAAGATTTGGAACCATCGTGACAAATCAATCACATCTTCTTATATTTCACGAAGATATCTTAAGGCAATAAGCTCAAATAGGTCTTAGGCAATCGGTGCATTCAAAGATCGTGTTAGTGTAAAGCTAAGAGTACAAATGACATTATCACAATGCATAAGGGCTAAGAAAAAAGCACTTGCACTGATTGATGGAGATATTAATGATCAATACAAGGTATTATGGAACTATTGCAATGAAATTAGGAGGACAAATCCAAGTACCGCAGTCTATATGAAGTTAGCTGAAAATGAGGTGCCTCACAAGCCTAAGAGGTTCCACATAATCTATATTTGTGTTAGTGGTTGTAAAGATGAGTTCAAGAGTGATTGTAGAAGAATAATTGGGGTGGATGGTTATTGACTTAAGGGTCCAATGTATGGGACTTAATTGTAACTGTTGTTGGGCTTGATCCAAATAACAATATCTTTCCGATAGTATATACAGTTGTAGAGAAGGAAAGAAAGTAATTGTGGGAATGGTTTTTGATCTATTTGAAGCTTGACTTAGACATTGATGATGATGGTACTTGGACCTTGATGTCTGTCATAACTCCAAATTTCCACCTTAGGATATCGTGAGAGATAGACTCTAAGACTAGGTAAGCCTAACACATATTGAAAATTTAGCTACAATAACAACTAAGATAATAAATTAAACTGATAAAATATCATAATAAGCCAAAATGGAACAACAGTCAAGTAATTCCCAAAACCGGTGAAACTGAGTCATAAACTCTAAAGAAAATACACTAGTAATCTCTAAATACAACACTATTTGATATGAATGTCACACCTCCTTTTTACCACCTGAGGGGGAATATAAGGGAGTTTTTCCCAATTAAAGTGACATTAATCGAAATGAGATTATTTTATTTATTCAGAGTCACTGCTTGGAATAATTTATGGTGTCCCAAGTCGCTGGTTTATTTTAAAATCCCAATTCGAGGAAATTTGACTTTATTTAAAAGTCTGCGAACCAGAAATTCTAGATAAGGAATTATGTTAACTCGGGAGAAGGTGTTAGGCATTCCCGGGTTCCGTGGTTCGAGCACGGTCGCTTAAACTATTAAAATTGGCCTAATTATCTGATTAGTTACATGTTTTAAATCTAGTGCATTTTTAACTTTATAACCGCTTTTAAGATTTATGGATTTATTTTTTAAACAAGTTACGATTGTCGTACACTTGTTTGTTTTGGAACACACCGTAAACCACGCTACATGAAATGCACCCGTGATTCGCGATATGTCGATTTTATTAAAAGTTCGAAGTTGTTATGATCGGGTCACATGAAATGCATACCCGAATTTGGGAATTAGGTATCATGACTATGTCACGGGAACCGTAGCCGTAGTTGTAATGATTTAATTGCGTGCCTAAAGCAAACTACGATGTTCAGAATTATTATTTTTTCCTAAATTTGAGGTTATTGCATGGATATAGCTTATTTATCCATCTTTTAAGATTGTACATCCAAGATACTATTAACAATCCAAACTTTCATATACAAAACTAAAATCATGGCACATATAGACTACAACGACAATATCCATGGCGTGAGGATTCATCAAGAAAATGACTAGTTTCGCATGAAAAGAAAAAAATAAAGTCACCCCCAAAAAAATAACTATAAGTAAACGATTGCTACAACAGGTACATTAATGCAAACAAAGCTTCTTTCTTACCAAGGAGGAAAAATACAAAGTAATAAAGAGATACATGGCTGCTTTCCATTATCCAGTTTGAGTATTCATACGTGACATCTTATTCCTTAATCCTAAAGACTCTCATGCTGAAGAAAAGGACAAATACATAAGGAGACACTCAATTGACCCTAACACATATCTAGGAGGCAAAGGTCAATTCAATCATCTCTATGTGCATATTCATTGGACTATATGGCCAAAGATACAGTGACATAGAGCCAAAAAACCAATTTCTTTTGCCAAATGACGATGGTTAACTGCGTACACGTACATCCACCCAACAAATAATGGCCTTTTATTTCCTTGTTTCGTAGACCCATTTAAAGGAAAAAAGTAACACAAATGTTCAGCTATTAATGATTTTGCTTATTACAACAAATGAATCAATTAAAATATTACATCTCCTTTTCCAAACTATTCTTACAAGAATTAACAATTAACAAAAACGATTCTCACACTTTGAACATGAAACTGACTTAAATGAATCAACCATTATACAAATAGTCATTTTTAATCATTCAAATGAAAGCACAATACAAGGAATCTTGGAACTTACCTAGCTGAAGCAGCAAATACATTATAAATAGGCCAAATAAAGGCAGAATTCCAAATCTGGTTATTGCGGAACCCGAGCCAAGTAGAAGATGACGAGACCCAGCAAGCAACCACAGATCCAATAGTCAATCAGAAATTTTGGAGAGTTTAAACACTCATAGCAGCAAAACAGAAGGAAATTTCAAGTTTTCTTCACATCTTCTCTTGGAATTCCAAGTTTTCTTTCGAATTTACAGCCCTCTTTTGGTCTTGGCTTCCTATTTTATTTGATTTAAGATATTCATTTTTTGATGTTTTTGAGTGTGTGAGAGAGAGAGATGGCGAGGGAGGATGATGGCTAAGTTTTTGTTTTTATGGAGGAAGTGTGTGATCTTTGGTTTTGAAAGGGAGAGGCGGAAGAAGATGGAGGGGAAACAAACGCTGGGACTGAAAAAACAGGGAGGGGAGCTGCACCCTTGTCCTCTGAAGGAGCAGGTGTCGTTGTGTTGAAGAAGAAAGCAAGCGCCGTTTCTCTGTCTTTTTCAGAGGAGGAGGGTCCTTGATTTTTAGGTCTCTATCTGATTTTTTAGGTTTAGCTCTAGGTCTTAATTAAAAGGAAAGGGAAATTGGTATTGGGCTTTAGGCTTGAAGGGATTTGGGTCGTGAATTTGGGCTAATTAACTTTGTACAAATACACTAAGACTAAATCAAAATCTTTTTTCCCATTTTCTTTTTCTTTGATTTTAAAATCTAATAAAATCCTAAAATAACCCTAAATCAATCTAATTTGTAAAATTTAAAATTTTTTATCTATTAAAATAATTAATTAAATTAAAACTAAATAAAAAGACTACTTTCTAAAGACTAAAACTAAATATGTAAAAATAACCATTTTTGTGATTTTTCTTAATAAAATTAATTCCTACATGCAAATTGAACCTAAGATTGCATGAAATTAAAATGTGGCAATTTTTATGATTTTTCTATGATTTTAAAATATTAAAAATGCATAAAATGTAACTAAATAAAGAAAAACTCCTAAAAATAAATTAAAATTATTTTTGGTCGATTTTTAGGAGTTATTTTCATGTAGGGCAAAAATTAGGTGCTCACAGCTTCCCTCTTTGCTCGGAAACATGAAGAGTTTTCGGGCAAAGACAAAGTGAGAAAATACGAGCAATGTTTTTCCGTTTGAAATTCCATGGGAAGCATTTTGAAAAGGTTTGACCGAACCTTGCTTCGGAGGTTGCCTACATATCCTTGGCTATAAAGGAATCAGGTCAGTGTAGTTCTGGAAGATTTGGTAGCTGGGACTACCAAAAAACTGTGATTTCACTGCTGTTGCTGCTGTTTCTGCTTGCTGATCTCCTTATTACACCAAAATAAAAGATGAAAAGCTAAACTAGCTAAGCCTATCAACTACGAGTTACAAGATTCATATCTATAAACCTTCTAAAGCTTGATCTTGAGTCTTGGCTGGTTCTTCCTGCAGACTATGATCTGAATCTTGATGATCGTTAGCTGCAATCGCTGGTTCATTCTTCTTCATCTTTTCGGATCAAGGCGGGACATGCAAAGCTTGAGAGTTCAATCATATCTTGAGCAGTCCGCATCTTTTGTCCACTTCTACACTTTGAGTTTACTTCTTTTCCTTTTCTTCTTTTTCTTTTATTTTGGATCGAGACTTCTTCTTTTGGTCGTCTCGAAACTTATGCCTCAAGGTAAAAACCTGTTTAGGCACCAAAACAAACAAACGAACGAAATTTTCTGCCCCAATTTTCACTAGAAAAATTTCGTAAGCTATTGTAACAAAAATCTAAATTACTTCTATATTGAAAGAAGTAACATCAAGATTGTGTATCCTTGGGAAAAAAGAGATTAGGGAGTGGAGCCCTATATCTAAAACGAAATAAAATGGGGATTGGAGGCCCTAAGTTGGGAAAGAATACTAGATTATGCTGACATCAACTAAGGAATGGGGCCCAGTACCGGAAAAAATTACCAGGTTATGCTGGCATCAGCTAGGGACTAGTACCTTATGTTGGAAAAAATTACCAGGTTATGCTGGAAAAATCATCGGGTTATGCCGGAAAAGTTCTCGGGTTATGCCCGGAAAGTCATCAGGTTATACCGAAAAAGTCCTCGGGTTATGCCGGGGTTATGCCCGAAAAGTCCTCGGGTTATTCCGGGGAAGTCATCGGGTTATGCCGGAAAAGTCATCGGGTTACTCCGTAAAGGTCCTCAGATTATGCCGGGAAAGTCATCAGGTTATGCTGGAAAGGTCCTCGGGTTATGCTGGGGAAGTCATTGGGTTATGCCGGAAAGGTCCTCGGGTTATGCTGGAGAAGTCATCGTGTTATGCCTAAAAGGTCATCGGGTTATGCCGGGAAAGTCATATGGTTATGCCGGAAAGGTTCTCGGGTTATGCCGGGAAATTCATCGGGTTATGTCGGAAAGATCCTCGGGTTATGCCGGGGAAGTCATCGGGTTATGCCGGGAAAGTCATCGGGTTATGCCGGAAAGGTCCTCAGGTTATGCCGGGGAAGTCATTGGGTTATGCTGGAAAGGTCCTCGGATTATGCTGGGATCAACTAGGGGGTGGGACCCTATGTTGGAAAGATTACCAGGTTATGCTGGCATCGACTAGGGAATGGGACCCTACGTTGCGAAAGACGTAGCTAGAGATTGGAGACCCTATGCTACCATGGTTTTGAATTTTTCTTTTTTTTTTTTCATTTCACTTTTATCATTTTTTTTACCTAAGAAAAAATGAATAAAAATGCAGGAAAGAATTTGGAGGAGACTTCCCTTTTTGGGTTGTTGCTGCAAAGCTGTTTCTAGCCCTTGTGCAGTTTTTTTTGTTGTACCCGCTTTTTGCAAGGTTGCTTTGGGTTGCACCTGTTTTCCTGTTTTTCAAACAAAGAACAATTTGTTAGTTTGAAACGATGGTTGGTTTTGTGGCCTTGAAGTTTTCAATCACTTGATCTTGGCCCGACTTCTTTGATGAAGATCTCAACTGCTACTGCTCGTTACCTAAGGACCGATTTCATTTTAGGCCCTGGAGATCCTCTGGCTTTTCCAGACTTTGCCATGATGGTTGGTCGGTGGAACTCAACCTTTTCGACTTTATTTTGCCTTCGTAGGCCTTTCCCTTCTGACTTCTTTTCTTTCTTTCTTTTATGTTTTTTCTCTTTTTAACTTCGGGGCATTGGGGAACTTTGGTTCCTCAAACTTTGTCGCAACGGCTAGTCGCGTGGGGCTTAACCTTTTCCAACTTTATTTCGCCTTTATAGGCGTTTCATTTTTGGCTTCTTTCTTCCAACTTCAATTTCAGAGCATTTGGGGGTACCTTGGCTTTTCAAGCCTTTGCTGAGACGCTTAGCCACGTGGGACTCAACCTTTTCAACTTCATTTGCCTTTATATGCACTTCAATTTGATTTTCTCCTTCCAAGAATTTTGATTTCGAAGCATCGGCCGCCATGGCCAGTCGAGGTCGACTTGACGCCCCTCCCGAGGCTGGGTACCTTTTTGAATTTTGGCTTGTATCGGACAAAAACCCTATAAATCAGTCTTGCTATCCCTTCTTTGCCTCAGTTTTGGAACAGAGTTAGACCGAAAGAGATTCAAAGAAAATAAATAATGGAATAGAGAATGAGTGTAAACAAAAAGTGTCCCTTTCGGGGAAAGGAAAGGACTTATCTGGAGTGCATGCAGACTTAAATGAACATGACATGCCTTTTGGACTGGATGTCTGATCCGTGTAAACCGTCTGACTCTCAGAAATTCATCACAACTTTTGCCTCGAAACTGAGAAACCTTGCCCAGGACTGTGTCAATGCCAATGACTGAAGATCGTCTTTTCGATCAGGGGAGGCCTTTGCGGGTTTTCACCAGCTACCCTCTCTCATTTCTCTTCTCATCATCGCCTTATAGTGCTCTTTGCGAGTTTTCACTAACAAGGCTCTCTCATTTTTAATTTCTCTGCTTACCATCACCCCATGGTGCCCGTGTGGGTTTTTACCAATAAGACTCTCTCATTTTATTTCTCTGCTTACTGTTGCCTCACGGTGCCCATGCGGGTTTTCACCAATAAGACTCTCTCATTTTGATTGCATTAAATCCAAGTAGTTGTATTCTCTGATTCTTGAACATTCTCACCGATTGATCTAAAGGACTTGAAAGGATTTGGGTAAAAAGGATTTGGACTGAATTATAACTTTGGAACCTTTCAGGCAAAATCATTGCCGAAACATTATAACTTCTGCCCTAGTTTCAACTTTTGGGGAAATGTGGATTTTTGTTTTGGTGTAACTGAACCCCTGAGAGAGGCTGCCTACGTATCCTTTCGGAATCAAGCCGAATGTAGTTCAGGAAACTTTGTTTTTTTGGTTTTCTTCTGTTTTTCTGTTTTGTTTTGTTTTCTCTTTCTTTTTCCTTTCTTTTTTCCTCTCTCTTCTTTTTTTTCATTTTTTTTATTTTTAATTTTTTTCATTTCATTTGTTTTTTTCTTCATTTTTTTTATTTTCAACAATACTTTCAGGTTCCAAAGAGGGTAATCAAAGAAAAGTAACCGACTCAAAGGGTTTGCAAAAGGATGGATAGTGTTTGGGTAGCGAGATTGAAAACCTCCTTCATCCCAACTGGAGAACATTAAAGTTATATAGAGGATCTAACATAGTACATTTTGACTGCATTTGCATTGACAGTTGTTTCAGGTATATTTCCTTCGATGTGTCTCAAGTACAACGCACTCTTTTGGCAGTACTCTTGTTGCAATGTATGGACCTCTCTAATCTGGAACCAAATTTCCTTCTGCTGTTCCAACTTTTGTTTTGTTTTCTTAAATTTATCTTCATGGAGATCTAATTCTTGACTCATTATTTCGAAGTCTGACAACGATTTAGGATCTGGGCATGAAGTCCGCAAGCATGTCATATTATTGAAATCTGTATTTAACAGAACTAAAAATGGAATAAAAAAACTGAAATTAATAAAAGAGACATTCCTTGACAATGAAATATTAATATCATTTGATTTTTGATTTTTTTTTTCAATTTTTGAAGATAGAAGGGTTTACATCGGAAAGTAAGACAATAAAGTAAAATATCTGGATCACACCCTGAGATAATCCGGACACAGAAAGGATAGCAAGACTGGCTACTAAGACTCCCATATGATAGGGAACTTTCATGCTTGGTGACCATTTTTTGGCTTTTCTTCTGTCTCGACAATGGCTGCAATGGACTTCAGCTTCGGATCAAATTCTTCATCTTCACAAATCATTCCGACTATTGGCCTGATATTGTGGGCAGACAACAGATTGTTCATCACATCAGGAGCTTCTTCATCCCGGAAAATAATTCTTTCAGCTTCAATCAAATCTTCAACTGCTCTTTTGAGGTCCAACAGTCCTTTGTACTGTATGCCACTGCTCCAGAGTGGTATTCACATCTAGCATCAGCTCGGTGCTAGGGGGACTTGGGGTTCGGCCGATTCGGGGCCACTAGCTGCAATAGATCTAACCTGACTAGCTTTTGGAAGAAGCTTGAATACGCTTCACCAATAGGGGTGAACTAATTCTTTCTGAAAGGCTCTCTTGGGCGAGGATTCTATTGTGGATCATTTGGTTGAGGATTATATGGAGCTTGGTAAGGATGAGCATTTCTGGGAGGTGGAGCTCGGTTTTGTGGATAATGTTGTGGCCGCATGTAAGGTTGCGCATTCATCACCGCATAGGGAGGCGGTGCCACGGCATAAGCATCATCTTGAAGGGGATAATAGTGTGGTGGGACCATAGGAGGCACACATAATTGGCTGAATGACCCGTGGGCCCCTTTGAGCTTGAAACCATCATGGCTTCCTCTTCACTTCCATTGTTGTTCATCAAACCCTCCGAACTATTCTGAGCAGCCTGTGATGTGGCCTTAATAGCAGCATGACTCAAGATTCGACCTGTTTTTAAACCGTTTTCAACCACTTCCCCAATTTTGATAGCCCCAGCGAACGACTTACCCATAACAGACATCATGTTCTGGAAGTAGTCCGCCTCTTAGGCCTGTAGAAAGACCGTGACCATTTCAATTTCGTCCATTGGAGGCTTTACCCTGGCAGCTTGCTCATGCCATTTGACAGCATATTAGTAGAAGCTTTTGGCAGTTTTCTTTTTCAAATTGGACAAAGTGTTTCTGTCGAGAGCGATGTCCACATTATACTAGAACTGGCGGACAAAATCTCGAGTCATATCTCCCCACACATGCCAATGGGTAATTTCTTAATCCATATACCACTCAGAAGCGATTCCGGTGAGGCTTTCCCCAAAATAGGCCATTAGCAACTCCTCTTTGCTACCAGCGCCTCTCAACTGGTTATAATATCGTGTCATGTGAGCTACCGGGTCTCTGTGCCCGTCATACTTTTCAAATTTTGGCATCTTGAAGCCAGCTGGCAAGTGGACATGGGGAAACATACAGAGATCAAAGTATGAGACACTCTTTTGGCCACTCAGACTTTGCATGTATTTCAGGCTTTGTTCCAGGCTCTTCATCTTCCGAGCCATTTCCTCTTGCTCAGGATTTTTAACCACCTTTTCTTTCTCCACCGATAGATCATATTGCGGAGGTTGAGTGAAAGCGTATGGGGTCACATATGCTAATTCTGACTGAAGCTGTGGACCCTGAAAGGTGAACATTAAGGGCTCAACATACAGCGATGGTAAAGTTGGTTGTGCTCTGGTGCAGACTGGTGCTATAGAGAACAATATTGGAGGTGCCCAGGAAACTGGCGCCTGGGAGCGAACCACAGAAGGCATGCTAGGATCATTGAACGACATTGGAAGGTGCCCGCATGGGATGAGCGGGTTGGGCACAGGGGCATTGGTAACCTCACCTGACCTGGGGATCAACTCAGAGAACTCAGGGATTGCACTTGGCGGTTCTCTACCATTAGACCAAGCGTCCCACATTTTCAATATGCGGAGACACAACATCCTATTTTCTTCAACAGCTGCTGATTCTAGTTGTGGAATAGCCGGTGCTGGGCTATCCTTAGGATCAATGATTTGGAGATGGTTTATAGAGGCCATAAGAACCTTTCCTTTGGATCTTGTGAAATAAGGATGGGAAGCCAGATTACCAACAAAACCAACCACCTGAACAGAACCTGGCTAATTTGCACACCCAACAACTTTGTTAGTTTTGGGATGTTTAACAGATAGGAAATCACATATTGGGATGCAATGCACCTAGACAGTTAAACGTTTGTACTATGTGTTTGAACGAGTTGCATGTTTCATCCCGGCCTTAATTAACCTTTTTTTTTTCAATTTGCACCTATTTTCTTTATTTTTTCTTCTCTCTAGTCACTCTTGATTTTTGTTTTGTTTCTGTCGCTCTTCTATTTTGGTACTCTCTTTTTCTCTTTTTTATTTTTTTTTATTTTTGTCACTCTTTTATTTTATGTCACTCTTTTTTTTCCTTTTCACTTTTTCTTTCTTTTTCACTCAATTTTTTCTTTTTCTTTTTTTTTTCGGATTATTTTTCACTCAATTATTTATGGCTATGATCGAATCCGATGGGGATTGCCTACGTATCATGACGCCGCATGACTCAGATCTTGCGTAGTTCGAAAAAATTAGGAATAGAGTAAATAAGCTAACTCTTTTTTTTTCTTTTTATAACACTCAAACAATGAAAGCGTTCAGAAAAGGAACATAACTTTTTTTTTTTTGCATTTCATTTTTTTATTGAATATTCGAAAAAAAAGGTTATTAAAGAGGAAAGAATTTTTTTTGGATTTTTATTTGTTTTGTTTTTTTATGAAATTTTTTGAAAAGAAAGACTTATAAAGAATAAAGAAAATACTTTTTGGATTTTGGATGTTGCCTCTAAATTTTCAAAAGTGGGACTTTTAAGAAAATATTTTGGATTTTTGAGTTTTTTTTTATTTTTAAATTTACAAAAGTATTTCTAAAGAAAAAACGAAAATATTTTTGGACTTCAATTTTTTTAATTTTTTTTTTTAAAGAAAGACTCTTAGACAAGGAAACGAATTTTTTTATTCTTTTTTTTTCTGATTTGTTTTTTGAACTTTTGGGAAAAGACTTCTTAAATAGATAGAAAAATATTTTTGAATTTTGATTTGACTTATGAATTTTCGAAAGAAGGTCTTTTAAGAAAATATTTCGGATTAATGAGTTTCTCTTTTTTTTTTCTCTTTTTTAATTTACGAAATTACTTTTAAAGAAAAGCGAAAATATTTTTGGACTTTTATTTTTCAAATTTTATTATGGACATTTACAAAATAAAGACTTCTAAAGAAGAAAAGAATAATTTTTGATTTTTGTTTCTGATTTTTTTTGGAAAAATACTTCAAAATAAAGGAAACCCGTATTTTGGATTTTAATTTTGTTTTGATTTTTCTTAATTTCATTTTTCCGTATGAAAGACTTCAGAAAGAAGGAATCTACTTTTTTGAGTTAATTGTTTTTTAATTTTCTAAGGAAAGATTTCTAACGATGGAAATAAAGGAAAATATTTTTGTATTTTTGAAAATTGAGGTCGGAATCGATGAGGTTTGCCTACGTATCTCACATCCGGTGAAAATCAGACCCACGTAGTTCGGTCAGTTTTGGCGGAACAGGGTAACATAACACTTGAATATTTTGGCTCAATTTGGAATGACCTTTCTTTTTCTCTCTCTTTTCACAATTTCAACAGAGTTTCAGGATTTTTTCAAATACCTACCTCTCGCTCTTGTTTTTGATTTTTGATTTTTTCTTCTTTTTTTTTTGATTCTCTTTCCCTATTCTATAAGCCGGTCAACATAAAAACCGAAACAAACAGATGCGCAAGTAGCACGTAAGATGCATTAGGATGGTCTTTTTTAATTTGGGTACACCTGTCCTAGACGGACCCAACCCATGTATTGAGTCCCCAAAGTCAAATGCATGTGATGCAAACAAACGTTCCTACTAGGGATCCGACATGAGGCTATGTTATTCTAGGTTTAAAAACCTGGGTTTATTGTTCTAGACCTGGCTTACTCGAGCGGATAGCTCGAGCTGGGGGGGGCAGCGTACCGGGAATACATAAGCTTCACCGACTTTGCAACTTTTCCGAACCTCGTTCTAAAATTGGGATATGATTCTAACAGAAAAGAAGTCACACGAAGTGCACACTTCCCAGATGATTTAGAAGACTCAGGGAGAAGAGGGTTTCGTAACAATTTATATACATTCCAAACAATATCAAAGCGGTAAAAAGAGGCATTTAGCACATTAGGCTCAAATAAGTAAAAATTAGATAATAAATACTAGCCAATTATAAAGTTATTCTAAGCTCGAATTCTGAATCCTGAACTAGAAGTTCTTATCCCCAGCAGAGTTGCCAGAGCTATCACACCTTCTTTTTACCACCCGAGGGGGAATATAAAGGAGTTTTTTACAATTAAAGTGACATTAATCGAAATGAGATTATTTTATTTATTTAGAGTCGCCACTTGGAATAATTTATGGTGTCCCAAGTCACCGGTTTATTTTAAAATCTCAATTCGAGGAAATTTGACTTTATTTAAAAGTCTGCGAACGAGAAATCCTAGATAAGGAATTCCGTTAAGCCGGGAGAAGGTGATTGCAATCCCGGGTTCGAGCACGATCGCTTAAACTATTAAAACTGGACTAATTATCTGATTGATTACATGTTTTAAATCTAGTATATTTTTAACTTTATAACCGCTTTTAGGATTTATGGATTTATTTTTTGATCAAGTTACGATTGTCGTACACTTGTTTGTTTTGGAACACATCGTAAACCACACTACATGAAATGCACCCGTGATTCGCGATATGTTGATTTTATTAAATGTTCGAAGTTGTTATGATCGGGTCACATGAAATGCACACCTGAATTTGGGAATTAGGTATCATAACTATGCCACGGGAACCGTACCCATAGTCACGATAATTTATTATAAACGTGCCTAAAGCAAACTACGAACGATCAAAATGTTTACTACACTAGGTTATAATATTAATGTGAGGGCCATAGGTGATTTAATTGTGAATGGAACGCCTCGATTTATTTTTAAAAGATTTGTATTTCACTAAAGCAAACTAAGCATGCCCCTATTTAAATCTAATTTGAAATTAGGTATCACAACTACGCCACGGGAACCGTACCCGAAGTTGTAATGATTTAATTGCGTGCCTAAAGCAAACTACGATGTTCGGAATTATTTCTTTTTCTAAATTTGAGGTTATTGCAAGGCCATAACTTATTTATCCATCTTTTAAGATTGTACATCCAAGATACTGTTAACAATCCAAACTTTCATATACGAAATTAAAATCATGGCACATATAGACTACAACGACAATATCCATGGTGTGAGGATTCATCAAGAAAATGACTAGTTTCGCATGAAAAAAAACAAACAAAGTCACCCCAAAAAAATAATTATAAGTGAACGATTGCTACAACAGGTACATTAATGCAAACAAAGCTTCTTTCTTACCAAGGAGGAAAAATACAAAGTAATAAAGAGATACAGGACTGCTTTCTATTATCCTATTTGAATATTCATACGTGACATCTTGTTCCTTAATCTTAAAAACTCTCATGCTGAAGAAAAGGACAAATACATAAGAAGACACTCAATTGACCCTAACACATATCTAGGAGGCAAAGGTTAATTCAATCATCTCTATGTGTATATTCATTGGACTCTAAGATACAGTGACATAGAGCCAAAAAATCAATTTCTTTTGCCCAACGACGATGATTAACTGCATACGCGTACATCCACCCAACGTATAATAGCCTTTTATTTCCTTGTTTCGTAGACCCATTTAAAGGAAAAAAGCAATACAAATGTTCAACTATTAATGATTTTGCTAACTGCAACATATGAATCAACTAAAATATTACATCTCCTTTTCCAAACTATCCTTACAAGAATTGATGATTAACAAAAATGATTCTCACACTTTGAACATGAAACTGACTTAAATGAATCAACCATTATACAAATAGTCATTTTTAATCATTCAAATGAAAGTAGAATACAATGGAGTTTAGAACTTACCTAGCTGAAGCAGCAAATACACTATAAATAGGCCAAATAAAGGTAGAATTCCAAATCTGGTTACATTGGATCCCGATCCAAGTAGAAGATGACGAGACCCAGCAAGCAGCCACAGATCCAACAGTCAATCAGCAATTTTGGAGAGTTTATACACTCCTAGCAGCCAAACGGAAGGAAATTTCAAGTTTTCTTCACATCTTCTCTTGGAATTCCAAGTTTTCTTTCAAATTTACAGCCCTCTTTTGGTCTTGGCTTCCTATTTTATTTGATTTAAGATATTCATTTTTGATGTTTTTGAGTGTGTGATAGAGAGAGCTGGCGATGGAGGATGATGGCTAAGCTTTTGTTTTTATGGAGGAAGTGTGTGATCTTTGGTTTTGAGAGGGAGAGGCAGAAGAAGATGGAGGGGAAACAAATGCTGGGATTGAAAAAATGGGGAGGGGAGCTGCGCCCTTGTCCTCTGAAGGAGCAGGTGTCGTTGTGTTGAAAAAGAAAGCAAGCGCCATTTCTCTGTCTTTTTCAGAGGGGGAGGGTCCTTGATTTTTATGTCTCTATATGATGTTTTTAGGTCTAGCTCTAGGTCTTAATTAAAAGGAAAGGAAATGGGTATTGGGCTTGAAGGGATTTGGGTCGTGAATTTGGGCTAATTAACTTTGGCCCAATACACTAAGACTAAATCAAATTCTTTTTTCCCATTTTCTTTTTCTTTGATTTTAAAATCTAATAAAATCCTAAAATATTCCTAAATCAATCTAATTTGTAAAATTTAAAATTGTTTATCTATTAAAACAACTACTTAACTTAAAGCTAAATAAAAACACTACTTTCTAAAGAGTAAAAGCTAAGTATGTAAAAATGATCATTTTTATATTTTTTCTTAACAAAATTAATTCCTACATGCAAATTGAACCTAAGATGGCATGAAATGAAAACGTAGCAATTTTTATGAATTTTCTATGATTTTAAAATATTAAAAATGCATGAAATACAACTAAAAAAAGAAAAACTCCTAAAAATCAATTAAAATTATTTTTGGTCTTTTTCTAGGATTTATTTTCATTTAGGGCAAAAATAGATGTTCACAGTTGCCCCTCTTTGCTCGGAAACATGAAGAATTTTCAGGCAAAGACAAAGTGAGCAAATATGAGCAATCTTTGCCCGTTTGAAACTCCATGGGAAGCATTTTGAAAAAGTTTGACCGAACTTTGCTTTGGAGGTTGCCTACATATCCTTGGCTATAAAGGAATCAGGTCAGTGTAGTTTTGGAAGTTTTGGTAGCTGGGACTATCAAAAACTGTGATTTCACTGATGTTGCTGCTATTTCTACTTGTTGAGCTCCTTATTACACCAAAATGAAAGAGGACAAGCTAAACTAGCTAAGCCTATCAACTACGAGTTACAAGATTCCTATCTATAAACCTTCTAGCGTTTTATCTTGAGTCTTTGATGGTTCTTCCTGTAGACTCTGATCTGAATGTTGATGTTCGTTAGTTGCAATTGCTAGTTCATTCTTCTTCAGCTTTTCGAATCAAGGCAGGACATGCAAAGCTTGTGACTTTAATCATATCTTGAGCAACCCGCATCTTTCTCCGCTTCTATACTTTGAGTTCACTTCTTTTCCTTTTCTTCTTTTCTTTTATTCTGGATTGACACTTCTTCTTTTGATTGTCTCGAAACTTGTGCCTCAAGGTAAAAACCTGTTCAAGCACCAAAACAAACAAACGAAAAAAAAATTCTGCCCCAACTTTCACTAGGAAAATTTCGTGAGTTATTGTAACAAAAATCTAAACTACTTCTTTATTGAAAGAAGTAACATCAGGATTGTGTATCCTTGAGAAAAAAGAGATTAGGGAGTGAAGCCCTATATCTAAAATGAAATCAGCTAGGGAAAGATTACCAGGTTATGCTAGCATCAACTAAGGAATGAGGCCCTATGCCGGAAAAGATTACCAAGTTATGTTGGCATCAGCTAGGGACTAGGACCCTATGTTGGAAAAAATTACCAGGTTATGCTGGAAAAATCATCAGGTTATGCCAGAAAAGTTCTCGGGTTATACCAGGAAAGTCCTCGGGTTATGCTGGAAAAGTCCTCGGGTTATGCTGGAAAGGTCCTCGGGTTATGCCGGGGAAGTCATCGGTTTATGTCGGAAAGGTCCTTGGGTTATGCTGGGAAAGTCATCGGGTTACTCCGGAAAGGTCCTCGGGTTATGCCGGGGAATTTATCGGGTTATGCCGGAAAGGTCCTCGGGTTATGCCAGGGAAGTCATCGGGTTATGCTGGGGAAGTCATCAGGTTATGCTGGAAAGGTCCTCGGGTTATACCAGGAAAGTCATCGGGTTATGCTGGAAAAGTCAACGGGTTATGCCGGAAAGGTCCTCAGGTTATGCCGGGGAAGTCATCGGATTATGCAATCATCGGGTTATGTCGAAAAGGTCCTCGGGTTATGCCGGGAAAGTCATTGGGTATGTAGAAAAGGTCCTCGGGTTATGCCGGTGAAGTCATCGGGTTATGTCGGAAAGGTACTTGGGTTATGCCGGGATCAACTAGGGGGTGGGACCTTATGTTGGAAAGATTACCAGGTTATGCTGGTATCGACTAGGGAATGGGACCCTACTTTGGGAAAGACATAGCTAGAGATGGAGACCCTACGCTACCATGGTTTTGATTTTTTTTTATTTCACTTTTAGCATTTGTTTTACCTAAGAAAAAATGAATAAAAATGCAGGAAAGAATTTGGAGGAGACTTCCCTTTTTGGGTTGTTGCTGCAAAGCTGTTTCTAGCCCTTGCGCAGTTTCTTTTTGGTTGTACCTGCTTTTTGCAAGGTTGCTTTGGATTGCACCAGTTTTCCTGTTTTTCAAACAAAGAACAATTTGTCAGTTTGAACGGTGGTTGGTTTTGTAGCCTTGATTGTTTCAATCACTTGATCTTGGCCAGACTTCTTTGATGAAGATCTCAACTTCAACTACTCGTTCCCTGAGGATTGATTTCATTTCAGGCCCTGGAGATCCTCTGGCTTTTCCAGACTTTGCCATGATGGTTGGTCGGTGGAACTCAACCTTTTCGAATCTATTTTGCGTTCGTAGGCCTTTCCCTTCTGACTTCTTTTCTTTCTTTCTTTTATTTTTTCTCTTTTTAACTTCGGGGCATTGGGGAACTTTAGCTCCTTAAACTTTGTCGCAACGGCTAGTCGCGTGGGGCCTAACCTTTTCCAACTTTATTTCGCCTTTATAGGCGTTTCATTTCTGGCTTCTTTCTTCCAACTTCAATTTCAAAGCATTTGGGGGTACCTTGGCTTTTCAAGCCTTTGCCGAGACGATTAGCCACGTGGGACTCAACATTTTCAACTTCATTTGCCTTTATATGCACTTCAATTTGATTTTCTCCTTCCAAGAGTTTTGATTTCGAAGCATCGGCCGCCATGGTCAGTCGAGGTCGATTTGACGCCCCTCCCGAGGCTGGGTGTGTGATGACCCGGCCGGTCGTCTCATGAGTTACCGCTCTGTTTCCTCCATTTCTTCTTCATTATGCTTCGTTATCCGTGTTTTATGTGGTCGAGTTGATCGGTTTGCGTTTGGTGTGGTTTTGGTAAGAAATGAGACACTTAGTCTCTTTTAAGAAGGCTTAAGTTGGAAAATTCAACCGTATATTGACTTATAAGTTAGAGGCTCGGATGTGAGTTCCGATGGTTCGGTTAGCTTCGGGAGGTGATTTGTGACTTAGGAGCGCGATCGGAATGGGTTTTGGAGTTGTAGAGAAGATTTAGGCTTGAATTGGCGGAATTGATATTTGGCAATTTCTGGTTGATAGGCGAGATTTTGATATAAGGGTCAGAATGCAGTAGCTTCGTTGTGTCATTTGGGATGTGTGTGCAAAATTTCAGGTCATTCGGACGAGATTTGATAGACTTTTTGAGCGAAGCATAATTTAAGAGTTCTTGGAGTTCTTAGGCTTGAATCCTATGTTAAATTGGTGATTTGATGTTGTTGTAAGCGTTCCGAAGTGTTGAACAAGTTTTAACGATGTCATGGGATGTGTTGGTATAATTAGTTTGAAGTTTTGGGAGTCCCGGGCAGGTTCCGGGATGTTTTAGGCCGAAAATCATAGCTGTAGCAGGTCCAGGAGGGTTGCAGGCCTCGCAAACCACCCGCGCTGTCCGCACAAAAAGAAGTGCGGCAGCGGTATGTGCTGTGCGGACTGCACAAAAAGAAGTGCGGCCGCGGTAGGTGTCATGCGGGACCGCACAAAATGGTGTGCGGCCGCGGTGGGGAACGATTCGCTGGTCCTATTTCGGAAGATCATATCTTTTGATCTACAAGGAATTTTGAGATGATTCAAAAACGAAAGTTGTAGCCCTTCGTGTCTAGTTTCCAAAACGATAAAGATATAGCAATTTGGACATCCATAAAAAATGTTATTGCCAAAATACTAAAGCCTGTCACTGCAGAGGAAGGCCTGTGCGACCGCGGTTGTTTTTGCCGGACCGCGATCGATTTCGTGCGGCCCGCGGAGGCTGAGATCTGAGGGGTACTCTATAAATACGAGGTTTTGGGTTTTATTTAATATTTTGACCTAGAGAGCTTGGATTTTGTCGATTTTTCGAAGGTTTTTCAAGAAATTCATCGAGGTAGGTGATTCCAACTCAGATTTAACCAGAGTACATGAATCTATCATTGAATTCATCATTTAATTCATGATTTGGGGTGGAATTTGGGAAAAGAAATTGCGAAACCTTTCAAAAATATAAAATGATGATTCGAAGGACCAAATGGTAACAGAATTGGGTAATTTTGGTATGGTTAGACTCGTGAGGGTATGAGGATTCTGAAAATGTAAATTTAACCCAATTCTAAGACGTGGGCCCGGAGCTCGGATTTTGCTAATTTCAGAATTTTTGATATTTTTCGAATGTTTTCGCTTGAGCTTGGTTCCCTTAGCATATTGTGAAGTATTTGTTCTGATTTTGGATAGATTCGACGTGCGTGGAGGTCAATTCGAGGGGCAAAGGCGTCGCGACCTAGAGAATTAGCCGGTTCGAGGTGAGTAATGGTTGTAAATGATGTTCTGAGGGTTTGAAACCCCGAATTGCACATCGTAGTCTATATTAAGGTGAGACACGTACTGGATGATGAGCGTGGAGTCTTTTACTACTGGGGATTATGACTTGGTCCGTCCCGATTGATGATTTTACCGCGTATTTGACTAAAATTTACTTGTTATCATCACGATTTGGGCTGATTGCCATATTTGGACTTCGTGCCAACTATTTGGATCCTTCGAGGATTTTTATCACTATTTCCTCACTGCTTGACTTATTATTTGAACTCAGTCCTGTTGATATCTACTGTTTTACAAACGCAGCCACTTTTACTCAGATTTGAAACTTAAATGATATTTCTATATCATGTTTTGGGCTGACAACTACTGTTTTACTAATTCCCAAGGGGCTTGTGATGATTTTCGGACTGAGTGAGACCGAGGGCCATATGTGAGGATATGCTGAGTGATATGAGGCCGAGGGCCTGAGATACTTTATGTGCCACGAGGTGGCTTGAGTGATGTGAGGCCGAGTGCCGAGTGATGATGCCACGAGGTGGCTTGATATAGCGCTTGGTTCGTAAGGGGCCCCTCCAGAGTCTGCACATCCACAGTGAGCGCGGGTACCCATTATTATCTGAGAGTGAGCCCGAGGGGCTGATACTGTTCTGAGTGATTGATACTAAGCCCGAGGGGCTAATACTGTACTGAGAGTGAGCCCGAGGGGCTGATACTGTTCTGAGCGATTGATACTGTGCCCGAGGGGCAGATTTTTACTTGTTATTTACCTATTAAATTACTTGTTTTACTTGTTTTAAAAAGGGATATCATTTAATTTCTTCACTGATTTACTACTTGATATGGAATTGCTTTGTGCCTTTACGTGTTTTCATACTTTCAGCCATTATTTATAATTGTTACTCACTGAGTCGGAGTACTCACATTACTCCCTACACCATGTGTGCAGATTCAGGCATCGCAGAGTCTGCTCTTGAGTGCTGATTCTCCCAGTCCAGGCAGTGATTCGGAGACTACGAGGTAGCTGTTGGCGTCCGCAGCCCCGTGCCTCCCTTATCTTATCATTTTCATGTTTTTAGAATTATTTTATCGGATTTAGTGTTCAGTAGACTTGTATTCAGATTTCTTAGTTGCTCATGACTTGTGACACCCCGGTTTTGGCTGTGTCGGAATGGTTCTTACTGAGGTTATTGTTAATTCCGCAATTTATGGATATTATATTATTTTTATTGTCGTTTATGATAATTAATTGTTTAAAAAAAAGGTGTTCCATTTTGGTCTGGCTGGCCTTGTCTTCATGAGAGGCGCTATCATGACCGGGTTCAGGAATTGGGTCGTGACAAGTTGGTATTAGAGCCTAGGTTACATAGGTCTCCCGAGTCATGAGCAGGTTTAGTAGAGTCTCGCGGATCGGTATGGAGACGTCTGTATTTATCCTCGAGAGGCTGCAGAACCTTTAGGAAAAACTTTATATTTTTGAAATTCTTGTCGTGCAAGCTTGTGGTCTGAGTACTAAACTTCTCTTATCCTATTCTCTCACAGATGGTGAGGACGCAAGCTACCGGATGAGGTGGACGACCAGTAGTGCCACCAGCGGAGGCCACCAGAGGCCGTGGACGCGGTCGTGATCGTGGCAGAGGCAGAGCAGCGAGGGCAACACCTGTAGATCTACCAGCTACCCTAGATCTGGATCAGGCTCTAGCTATGGGTGCTCCAGCAGCACCAGTTCAGGCACTAGTTGTGCCCATCGTGATTCTGGGTCTGGCTCACGCTGTTTCAGCCATTATAGTAGCAGCTACTTCACAGGCCGGGGGAGGCAATCAGACCCCCGCTGCTCACATAAATAAGTAGGTAGTGCAGGGACTACAAATACCGGGGGCACCTCCAGCTTAGGAGTTTGTTGTGCCAGTTATGCCGGATGATGAGCAGCATCATCTTGAGAGGTTTGGTAGACTCTAGCCTCCGTCATTCAGTGGTGCTGAGGGCGAGGATGCCCAGGGTTTTCTTTATAAGTGTTAGCGGATGCTCCGTACAGTAGGGACTCTTGAGACTAGTGGTGTGCCATTTACCACCTTTCAGTTTACTGGGGCTTCCTTCACTTGGTGGGAGGCGTATGAGAGGCGTAGGCCGGTTGGAGCAGCGCCCCTTACTTGGCATGAGTTCTCCACTCTCTTCTTGGAGAAGTATGTACCGCAGTCCCGCAGAGAGGAGCTGCGTAGACAGTTTGAGTGGTTGCGACAGGGGGATATGACTGTGTCACAGTGTGAGTCAAGGTTTTCTGAGTTGGCTCATCATGCCGTTTGGATGGTTCCGACAGATCGTGAGAGGATCAGGAGATTTGTTGATGGCCTTAACTATTATCTCCGTATTCTTATGACCCGAGAGAGGGTGTTGGGTGCTACGTTCGAGGAGGTGGTCGATATCGCTCGCGAGATTAAGACGGTTCACCGTCAGGATCAAGAGGAGAGGGAGGCCAAGAGGCCTCGAGGATCTGGCAATTATAGTGGTGCTCCTTCGAGGGGCCAGTTTCAGCATGGTAGAGGCCATTCTTTCAGGCCTGCTCACTCAGCTCGTCCAGAGTATTGCGGGGCATTTTTGGGCCATGGTCATCATGGATCTCAGCTGGGCCAGTCTTCACTCAGTGCCCTCCCAACTCAGAGTTCATCTTGTGCCCGTCAGCTCAGGGTTCTTCTATGCCGAGTGCATCAACTGGTCACTCCGGTGCAATGGGTTCCCTTCAGTCCCATTCTCCAGCACCTGGGAGTTGTTTTGAGTGTGGAGAGTTTGGACATGTGTGGAGGCAGTGTCCTCGTCGTATTGCTAGTCATCTCAGCAGAGGGGTCAGCCCTCGACTTCTGCTCCAGTTACCTCACCACCCAGCCAACTAGCTAGGGGTGGAGGTCAGGCAGCTAGGGGTCGCCCCAGAGCGGGAGGTCGATCAGGGGGCGGTCAGGCCCATTTCTAGGCACTTCCAGGCATACCAGATGCTAATGCTTCAGATGCTGTCATTACAGGTATTGTTTCAGTCTTCCACAGAGATGCCTCTGTATTATTTGATCCCGATTCCACCTTTTCTTATGTGTCATCATACTTTGCTCGTTATTTGGGTACGCCCTGTGAGTTTCTTGCTTTACCTGTTCATGTATCTACCCCGGTGGGCGATACTATTGTTGTACACCGTGTGTACCAGTCATGTGTGGTGACTATTGGGGTTCTGGAGACCCGAGTGGATATATTGCTATTAAGCATGGTGGATTTTGATGTCATTTTAGGCATGGATTGGCTATCTCCATGTCGTGCTATTCTAGACTGTCATGCTAAGACAGTCACTTTGGCTATGCCGGGTGTACCGCGGATCGAGTGGCGTGGTGTGACTGATTATGTTCCTAGTAGAGTGATATCTTTCTTGAAGGCCCAACGTATGGTTGGGAAGGGTTGTCTTTCATATCTAGCGTTTGTGAGGGATGTTGGAGCTGAGACTCCTAGTATCGATTTTGTACTAGTTGTGAGGGATTTTGCCAATGTGTTTCTTGTAGACCCGCCGTATTGTATGGCACCAACAGAGTTGAAAGAATTGAAAGAGCAGCTTTAGGAACTCCTAGATAAGGGGTTCATTCGGCCTAGTGTGTCACCTTGGGGTGCACCGGTTTTGTTTGTGAAGAAGAAGGATGACACGATAAGAATGTGCATTGATTATAGGCAATTGAACAAAGTAACAATTAAGAACAAGTATCCTTTGCCTCGCATTGATGATTTATTTGATCAGCTTCAGGGAGCGAGAGTGTTCTCCGTTCCGGTTATCACCAGTTGAAGATCAGGGATTCAGATATTCTTAAGACTGCCTTCAGGACAAGATATGGTCATTATGAGTTCCTTTTGATGTCTTTCGGGCTAACCAATGCCCCAGCAACATTCATACATTTGATGAACATCGTGTTCCAGCCTTATCTGGATTCATTCGTTATTGTATTCATTGACGATATTCTGGTGTACTTGCGTAGTCAGGAGGAGCACGCAGAGCATTTGAGAGTTGTGTTGCAGAGATTGAGGGAGGAGAAGCTTTATGCAAAATTCTCCAAATGTGAGTTTTGGCTCCGTTCAGTGGCTTTCTTGGGGCACGTGCTATACAGCGAGGGTATTCAGGTTAATCCAAAGAAGATAGAGGCGGTTCAGAGTTGTCCCAGACCGTCCTCAGCCACAGAGATTCGTAGCTTTCTTGGGTTGGCAGGCTATTATCGCCGGTTTGTTCAGGGATTCTCATCCATTGCATCGCCCTTGACCAAGTTGACTCACAAGGGTGCTCTATTTGTATGGTCGGATGAGTGTGAGGAGAGCTTTCGGAGACTCAAACAGCTTTGACTACAGCTCCAGTATTGGTTTTGCCATCAGCTTCAGGTTCATATACCATATACTGTGATGCTTCGAGAGTTGGGATTGGTTGTGTATTGATGCAGGAGGGTAGAGTTATTGCTTATGCTTCTCGTCAGTTGAAGCCCCATGAGAATAACTACCCTGTTCATGATTTGGAGTTGGCTGTTATAGTTCATGCATTGAAGATTTGGAGGCATTACTTGTATGGCATATCTTGTGAGGTATTTACTGATCATCGCAGTCTTCAGCATTTGTTCAAGAAGAAAGATCTTAATTTGAGGCAGCGGAGATGGTTAGAGTTGCTTAAGGATTATGATATCACTATATTGTACCATCCGGGAAAGGCCAATGTGGTGGCCGATGCTTTGAGTCGAAAGGCAGTGAGTATGGGGAGTTTGGCATACATCCTAGTTGGGGAGAGACCTCTTGCAGTTGATGTTCAGGCCTTGGCCAATCAGTTTGTAAGATTGGATATTTTGGAGCCCAGTCAGGTGTTGACATGTGTGGTTTCTCGGTCTTCCTTATATGATCGCATCAGAGAGCACCAATATGATGATCCATATTTGTTTGTCCTTAAGAACAAAGTTCAACATGGTGATGCCAGAGATGTGACCATCGGTGATGATGGTGTGTTGAGGATGTAGGGCCGGATTTGTGTGCACAATATGGATGGGCTGAGAGAGTTGATTCTGGAGGCCGCCCATAGCTCGCGGTATTCTATTCATCAAGGTGCCGCGAAGATGTACCAGGATTTGAGGCAGCACTATTGGTGGAGAAGAATGAAAAAAGATATTGTGGGATTTGTAGCTCGGTGTCTCAACTATCAGCAGGTAAAATATGAGCATCAGAGACTGAGTGGCTTGCTTCAATAGATGGTTATTCCCGAGTGGAAGTGGGAGAGGATCACTATGGACTTTGTGGTTGGACTTCCATGAACTTTGAAGAAGTTTGATGCTATTTGGGTGATTGTAGACCGGCTGACCAAGTCCGCGCACTTCATCCCTGTGTGCACTACCTATTCTTCAGAGCGGTTGGTAGGGATTTATATCCGGGAGATTGTTCGGTTGCATAGTATTCTGATTTCCATCATCTCAGATAGAGGTACTCAGTTTACTTCCCAGTTTTGGAAATCTATTCAGCGAGAGTTGGGTACTCATGTGGAGTTGAGCACAGCTTTTCATCCTCAGACGGACGGGCAGTCCGAGCATACGATTCAGATATTGGAGGATATGTTGCGTGCTTGTGTTATTGACTTTGGAGGTTCATGGGATGAGTTTCTACTGCTTGTAGAGTTTGCTTACAACAACAGCTACCAGTCGAGTATTCAGATGGCTCCGTATGAGGCTTTGTATGGGAGGCGGTGTAGATCTCCAATTGGTTGGTTCGAGCCCGGCGAGGCCAGGTTATTGGGGACAGATTTGGTTCAGGATACCTTAGAGAAGGTGAAGGTGATTCAGGAGAGACTACGTACAGCGCAGTCGCGTCAGAAGAGTTACGCGGACCGAAAGGTTTGAGATATGTCCTACATGGTTGGTGAGAAGGTCTTGCTGAATGTTTCACCCATGAAGGGTGTTATGAGGTTTGGGAAGAAAGAAAAGTTGAGTCCGCGGTTCATTGGGCCTTTTGAGGTGCTTCAGAGGATGGGGGAGGTGGCTTATGAGCTTGCCTTGCCACCCAGCTTGTCGAGTGTGCATCCGGTATTTCATGTTTCTATGCTCCAAACGTATATTGGGGATCCGTCTCATGTTTTGGACTTCAGCACGGTTCAGTTGGATGATGATTTGACCTTTGATGTGGGGCCAGTAGCTATTTTGGGTCGCCAGGTTCGGAAGTTGAGGTCAAAGGATATAGCTTTAGTGAAAGTGCAGTGGAGAGGTTGGCCCGTGGAGGAGGCTACCTGGGAGACCGAGCGGGAGATACGGAGCAGATATCCTCATCTGTTTGAGGCTTAAGGTATGTTTCTTGACTCGTTTGAGGACGAACGTTTGTTTAAGTTGGGGAGGATGTGACGACCCGTCCAGTCGTCTCATGAGTTACCGCTCTGTTTCCCCCATTTCTGCTTCTTTATGCTTTGTTATCCATGTTTTATGTGGTCGAGTTGATTGGTTTGCGTTTGGTGTGGTTTTGGTAAGAAATGAGACACTTAGTCTCTTTTAAGAAGGCTTAAGTTGGAAAAGTTAACCGGATGTTGACTTATGAGTTAGAGGGTTTGGATATGAGTTCTGATGGTTCTGTTAGCTTCGGGAGGTAATTTGTGACTTAGGAGCGCAATCGGAATGGTTTTTGGAGTTGTAGAGAAGATTTAGGCTTGAATTGGCGGAATTGATATTTTGGCAATTTCTGGTTGATAGGCAAGATTTTGATATAAGGGTCGGAATGGAATTCCAAGAGTTGCAGTAGCTTCATTGTGCCATTTGGGATGTGTGTGCAAAATTTCAGGTCATTTGGACGAGATTTGATAGACTTTTTGAGCGAAAGCATAATTTAAGAGTTCTTGGAGTTCTTAGGCTTGAATCCTATGTTAAATTGGTGATTTGATGTTGTTGTAAGCGTTCCGAAGTGTTGAACAAGTTTAAACGATGTCATGGGATGTGTTGGTACAATTAGTTTGAAGTTTTGGGGGTCCAGGGCAGGTTCAGGGATGTTTTAGGCCGAAAATCATAGCTGCAGCAAGTCCAGGAGGGTTGCAGGCCTCGGAAACCACCCGCGCAGTCCGTACAAAAAGAAGTGCGGCCGCGGTATTTGCTGTGCGGACCGCACAAAAAGAAGTGCGGCCACGGTAGGTGTCATGCGGACCGCACAAAATGGTGTGCGGCCACGGTGGGGAACGATTAGCTGGTCCTACTTCGGAAGCTCATATCTTTTGATCTACAAGGAATTTTGAGATGATTCAAAAACGAAAGTTGTAGCCCTTAGTGTCTAGTTTCCAAAAAGATAAAAAATAGCAATTTGGAAATCCATAAAAAAAGTTATTGCCAAAATACTAAAGCCTGTCACTGTAGAGGAAGGCTTGTGCGGCCGCGGTTGTTTTTGCGCGGACCGCACTGGCTTGTGCGGACCGCGGTCGATTTTGTGCGGCCCACGGAGGCTGAGATCTGAGGGGTACTCTATAAATACGAGGTTTTGGGTTTTATTTAATATTTTGACCTAGTGAGTTCGGATTTTGGCGATTTTTCGAAGGTTTTTCAAGAAATTCATCGGGGTAAGTGATTCCAACTCAGATTTGGCCAAAGTACATGAATCTATCATTGAATTCATCATTTAATTCATGATTTGGGGTGGAATTTGGTAAGAAAATTGTGAAACCTTTCAAAAATATAAAATGATGATTCGAAGGACCAAATGGTATCGTAATTGGGTAATTTTGGTATGGTTAGACTCGTGAGGGTATGAGGATTCTGAAATGTAAATTTTACCCGATCCCGAGGCGTGGGCCCGGGGCTCGGGTTTTGCTAATTTTGGAATTTTTGATTTTTTTGAATTTTTTCGCTTGGGCTTGGTTCCCTTAGCATATTGTGACGTATTCGTTCTGATTTTGGATAGTTCGATGCTCGTGGAGGCCAATTCGAGGGGCAAAGGCGTCGCGAGCTAGAGAATTAGCCTGTTCGAGGTGAGTAATGGTTGTAAATGATGTACTGAAGGTTTGAAACCTCGGATTGCACATCGTAGTGCTATATTAAGGTGAGACACGTGTTTGATGATGAGCGTGGGGTCTTTTACTACTGGAGATTGTGACTTGGTCCGTCCCGATTGATGATTTTACCGCGTATTTGACTGAAATTTACTTGTTATCATCACGATTTGCGTTGATTGCCATATTTGGGCTTCGTGCCAACTATTTGGATCCTTCGGGGATTTTTATCACTGTTTTCTCACTGCTTGACTTATTATTTGAACTCAGTCCTGTTGATATCTACTGTTTTACAAACTCAGCCACTTTTACTCAGATTTGAAACTTTAATGATATTTCTACATCATGTTTTAGGCTGAGAACTACTGATTTACTAATGCCCAAGGGGCTTGTGATGATTTTCGGACTGAGTGAGGCCGAGTGCCATATGTGAGGATATGCTGAGTGATATGAGACCGAGGGCCTGAGATACTTTATGTGCTACGAGGTGGCTTGAGTGATGTGAGGCCGAGTACCGAGTAATGATGCCACGAGGTGGCTTGATATAGCGCTTGGGCCGTAAGGGGCCCCTCCGGAGTCTGCACACCCACAGTGAGCGTGGGTACCCATTATGATCTGAGAGTGAGCTCGAGGGGCTGATACTGTTCTGAGTGATTGATACTGAGCCCGAGGGGTTGATACTGTACTGAGAGTGAGCCCAAGGTGCTGATACTGTTCTGAGCGATTGATACTGTGCCCGAGGGGCGGATTTATACTTGTTATTTACCTGTTAAATTACCTGTTTTACTTGTTTTAAAAAGGGATATCATTTGATTTCTTCACTGATTTACTGTTTTAAGTGATTTTACTGCTTGATATGGAATTGCTTTGTGCTTTTACGTGTTTTCATACTTTCAGCCATTATTTATAATTATTACTCACTGAGTCGGAGTACTCACATTACTCCCTGCACCATGTGTGCAGATTCAGGTATCGCAGAGTCCGCTCCTGTGTGCTGATTCTCCTAGTTCAGGCAGTGATTCGAAGACTACGAGGTAGTTGTTGCCGTTCATATCCCCATGCCTCCCTTATCTTATCATTTTCATGTTTTTAGAATTATTGTATCGAATTTAGTGTTCAGTAGACTTGTATCCGGATTTCTTAGTTGCTCATGACTTGTGACACCCCGGTTTGGGCTGTGTCGGAATGGTTCTTACTAAGGTTATCGTTAATTCCGCAATTTATGGATATTATATTATGTTTTATTGCCGTTTATGATAATTAATTATTTTAAAAAAAAGGTGTTCCATTTTGGTCTGACTGGCCTTGTCTTCACGAGAGGCGTCATCACAACCTTGTTCGGGAATTGGGTCGTGACCGGGTGACTTTTTGAATATTGGCTTGTATCGTACAAAAACCCTATAAATCAGTCTTGCTATCCCTTCTTTGCCTCGGTTTTGGAACAGAGTTAGACCGAAAGGGATTCAAAGAAAGCAAACAATGGAATAGAGAATGAGTATAAACAAAAAATGTCCCTTTTGGGGAAAGGAAAGGACTTATCTGGAGTGCATGCAGACTTCAATGAACATGACATGCCTTTTAGACTGGATGCCTGATCCGTGCAAACCATCCGACTCTCAGAAATTCATCATAACTTTTGCCTCAAAACTGAGAAACCTTGCCCAGGACTGTGCCAA
This sequence comes from Nicotiana sylvestris, assembly GCF_000393655.2. Lineage (NCBI taxonomy): Eukaryota > Viridiplantae > Streptophyta > Magnoliopsida > Solanales > Solanaceae > Nicotiana > Nicotiana sylvestris. The sequence goes on along the minus strand of NC_091068.1, from coordinate 74,870,278 downwards.
TGTCAATGACTGAAGATCCTCTTTTCGATAAGGGGTAGCCTTTGCGGATTTTCACCAGCTGACCTCTCTCATTTCTCTTCTCACCATCGCCTTACAGTGCTCTTTGCGAGTTTTCACTAACAAAACTCTCTCATTTTTAATTTCTCTGCTTACCATCGCCCCATGGTGCCCATGTGGATTTTCACCAATAAGACTCTCTCATTTTATTTCTCTGCTTACTGTCGCCTCACGGTGCCCGTGTAGGCTTTCACCAATAAGACTCTCTCATTTTATTTCTCTTATTTTGATTGCATTGAATCCAAGTAGCTGTATTATCTGATCCTTGAACATTCTCACTAATTGATCTGAAGGACTTGAAAGGATTTGGGTAAAAATGATTTGGACTAAATTATAACTTTGGAACCTTTTAGGTAAAATCATTGCCGAAACATTATAACTTCTGCCCCAGTTTCAACTTTTGGGGAAATGTGAATTTTTGTTTTGGTGTAACTGAACCCCTGAGAGAGGCTGCCTACGTATCCTTTCGGAATCAAGCCGAATGTAGTTCAGGAAACTTTGTTTTTTTGGTTTTCTTTTGTTTTTCTGTTTTGTTTTGTTTTCTCTTTCTTTTTCCTCTCTCTTCTTTTTTTTATTTTTTTATTTTTTTTAATTTTTATTTTCATTTCATTTGTTTTTTTTTCAATTTTTTTATTTTCAACAATACTTTCAGGTTCCAAAGAGGGTAATCAAAGAAAAGTAACCGGCTCAAAGGGTTTGCAAAAGGGTGGATAGTGTTTGGGTAGCGAGATTGAAAGTCTCCTTCATCCCAACCGGAGAACATTAAAGCTATATAGAGGATCTAACATAGTACCTTTTGACTGCATTTGCATTGACAGTTGTTTCAGGTACATTTCCTTCGATGTGTCCCAAGTACAACGCACTCCTTTGGCAATACTCTTGTTGCAATGTATGGACTTTTCCAATCTGGAACCAAATTTCCTTCCGTTGTTCCAACTTTTGTTTTGTTTTCTTAAATTTATCTTCATGGAGATCTAATTCTTGACTCATTATTTCAAAGTCTGACAACGATTTAGGATCTGGGCATGAAGTCCGCAAGCATGTCATATTATTGAAATCTGTATTTAACAGAACTAAAAAGGGAATAAGAAAACTGAAATTAAGAAAAGAGACATTCCTGGACAATGAAATATTAATTTCATTTGATTTTTGATTTTTTTCTTTTTTTTTTCAATTTTTGAAGATAGAGGGGTTTACATCGGAAAGTAAGACAATAAAGTAAAACATCCGGATCACACCCTGAGATAATCCGGACACAGAAAGGATAGCAAGACTGGCTACTAAGACTCCCATATGATAGGGAACTTTCATGCTTGGCAACATTTTTTTGGCTTTTCTTCTGTCTCGGCAATGGCTGCAATGGCCTTCAGTTCCAGATCAAGTTCTTCATCTTCACAAATCATTCCGACTATTGGCCTGATATTGTGGGCAAGAAACATATTGTTCATCACATCAGGAGCTTCTTCATCCCGAAAAATAATTCTTTCAGCTTCAATCAAATCTTCAACTGCCCTTTTGAGGGTCCAACAGTCCTTTGTACTGTGTGCCACTGCTCTAGAGTGGTATTCACATCTAGCATCAGCTCAGTGCTAGGGGGACTTGGGGTTCGGCCGATTCGGGGCCACTAGCTGCAATAGATCTAACCTGACTAGCTTTTGGAAGAAGCTTGAATACGATTCACCAATAGGGGTGAACTGATTCTTTCTGAAAGGCTCTCTTGGGCGAGGATTCTATTGTGGATCATTTGGTTGAGGATTATATGGAGCTTGGTAAGGATGAGCATTTCTGGGAGGTGGAGCTCGGTTTTGTGGATAATGTTGTGGCCGCAGGTAAGGTTGCGCATTCATCACCGCATAGGGAGGCGGTGCCACGGCATAAGCATCATCTTGATGGGGATAATAGTGTGGTGGGACCATAGGAGGCACATAAAATTTGCTGAATAACCTGCGGGCCCCCTTGAGCTTGAAACCATCATGGCTTCCTCTTCACTTCCATTGTTGTTCATCAAACCCTCCGAACCATTTTGAGCAGCCTGTGATGTGGCCTTAATAGCAGCATGACTCAAGATTCGACCTGTTTTTAAACCGTTTTCAACCACTTCCCCAATTTTGATAGCCTCAGTGAACGGCTTACCCATAACAGACATCATGTTCTGGAAGTAGTCCGCCTCTTAGGCCTGTAGAAAGACCGTGACCATTTCAATTTCGTCCATTGGAGGCTTTACCCTGGAAGCTTGCTCATGCCATTTGACAACATATTCGAGGAAGCTTTTGGTAGTTTTCTTTTTCAAATTGGACAAAGTATTTCTGTCGGGAGAGATGTCCACATTATACTGGAACTGACGGACAAAATCTCGAGCCATATCGTCCTACACATGCCAATGGGTAATTTTTTGATTCATATACCACTCAGAAGCGATTCCGGTGAGGCTTTCCCCAAAATAGGTCATTAGCAACTCCTCTTTTCTACCAGTGCCTCTCAACTGGTTACAATATCGTTTCAGGTGAGCGACCGAGTCTCCTTGCGCGTCGTACTTTTTAAATTTTGGCATCTTGAAGCCAGCTGGCAAGTGGACATGGGGAAACATATAGAGGTCAGAGTATGAGACACTTTTTTGGCCACTCAGACTTTGCATATTTTTTAGGCTTTGTTCCAGGCTCTTCATCTTCCGACCCATTTCCTCTTGCTCAGGATTTTTAACGACCTTTTCTTGCTCCACCGAGAGATCATATTGCTGAGGTTGAGTGAAAGCGTATGGAGTCACATATGCTATTTTTTGACTGAAGCTGTGAACCCTAAAAGGCGAACATTGGGGGCTCAACATACGGCCGTGGTAAAGTTGGTTGTGCTATGGTGCAGACTAGTGTTGTAGAGAACAATATTGGAGGTGCCCAGGAAACTGGCGATTGGGGGCGAACCACAGAAGGCATGTCAGGATCATTGAACAACATTGGAAGTTGCCCGCATAGGATGAGCAGGTTGGGCACAGGGACGTTGGTAACCTCGCCTGACATGGGGATCAATTCTGGGAACCCAGAGATTGCACTTGGTGTTTCCCTACCATTAGACCAAGCGTCCCACATTTTCAATATGCGGAGACGCAACATCCTATTTCTTCAATAGCCGCTGATTCTAGTTGTGGAATAGTCGGCGCTGGGCTATCCTCTGGATCAATGATATGGAGATGGTTTTCAGAGGCCATAGGAACCTTTCCTTTGGATCTTGTGAAATAAGAATGGGAAGCCAGATTACCAACAAAACCAACTACCTGACTAGAACCTGGCTAATTTGCACACCCAACAACCTTGTTAGTTTTGAGACGTTTAACATATAGGAAATCGCATATTGGGATGCAATGCACCTAGACAGTTAAACGTTTCTACTATGTGTTTGAACGAGTTGCATGTTTCATCCCGGCCTTAATTAACCCTTTTTTTTCAATCTGCACCTCTTTTCTTCTCTCTAATCACTCTTGATTTTTGTTTTGTTTTTGTCGCTCTTCTATTTTTGCACTCTCTTTTTCTCTTTTTTTTGTTTTGTTTTTGTCACTCTTTTATTTTATGTCGCTCTTTTTTTCTTTTCACTTTTTCTTTCTTTTTCACTCAATTTTTGTTTCTTTCTCCTTTTTTTTAGATAATTTTTCACTTAATTTATTTATGGCTATGATCGAATCCGATGGGGATTGCCTACGTATAGAGATGGCAGTGGGCCGGGACAGGGCGTTTACAGTGTGAGTTTAGATTCAACCCGCAAAACTTCAACCCGCCCCGCCCCGCATAGCAAAATTTTTATTTTCAACCCGCCCTGCGTGAACCCGCCCCACTTAACAAAAATATTTCATTTTCTTCTATAAGCTCTCTGCTTCGTCTGAAAGTCTAGTTCGATGCAACTTTTATTTACTGAATTTTTCTAATTTAAGTCAATTACCAAATCTTCTCATCTATTGTTTTTTCTTATTGTTCTTTTAGTTACAGCAACATCTTTATTTCAAAACTAAAAAGGGAAAAAACATGAATTAAAAAAAAATAAGAGGAAAAGAAAATTCAGGTTTTTCCAGTTAATACAATAACTACATCCTTAAAATATTAAACATCCAAAATCTCATTTTAAATAAAGGTATAAGAAGAAATGCTTCATCCGTCTATATACTCGGGGACAAATTTGCTGGAAATTGAAGAACCCACCTCACATGATTTTTAAGCCGCAACTGCCCCGCAACCGCTTTTAGTTTTTTAAAGAATGTTCAAACCCGCCCGCCCCGCACCAGCCCCGCATTCATCTACACCCGCCCCACCCCGCATGATCTCAAACCCACACTGTCCCGCACTTGCACCGCCCCATTGTCATACCTACCTACGTATCATGACGCCGCATGAATCGGATCTTGCGTAGTTCGGAAAAATTAGGAATAAAGTAAATAAGCTAACTCTTCTTTTTTTATTCTTTTTATAACAATCAAACAATGAAAGCGTTTAAAAAAGGAACACAACTTCTTATTTTTTTTTTTTTTTGCATTTCATTTTTTTTATTGAATATTCGAAAGAAAGGTTATAAAGAGGAAAGAAAATATTTTTGAATTTTTTTTTTGATTTTGATTTTTGATTTTTTTTTTGAAATTTTTGAAAGAAAGACTTCTAAAGAAGAAATTTTTTTGGATTTTATTTGTTTGTTTTTTTTGTCGAAATTTTTTGAAAATAAAGACTTATAAAGTTGAAAGAAAATTCTTTTTGGATTTTGGATGTTGCCTCTTAATTTTCAAAAGAGGGACTTTTAAGAAAATATTTTAGATTTCTGAGTTTTTTTTTAATTTTTAAATTTACAAAAGTACTTCTAAAGAAAAACGAAAATATTTTTGGACTTCAATTTTTTTTATTTTTGTAAGAAAAACTTTTAGACAAGGAAAAGAATTTTTTTTATTCTTTTTTTTTCTGATTTTGTTTTTGAATTTTTGAGAAAAGACTTCTTAAAAAGATAGAAAAATATTTTTGTTTATTTTGATTTTTTATTTGACTAGTGAATTTTCGAAAGAAGGACTTTTAAGAAAACATTTCGGATTTCTGAGTTTCTCTTCTTCTTTTTTCTCTTTCTTTTTTTAATTTACGAAATTACTTTTAAAGAAAAGCGAAAATATTTTTGGACTTTTATTTTTCAAATTTTTTATGGACATTTACAAAAGAAAGAATTTTAAAGAAGAAAAAAGTATTTTTGGATTTTTTTTTCTGATTGTTTTTGGAAAAATACTTCAAAATGAAGGAAACCCGTATTTTAGATTTTCATTTTTCCGTATGAAAGACTTCAGAAAGAAGGAAACTACTTTTTTGAGTTTAAAAAAAACTTTTTTTTGAATTTTCTAAGGAAAGATTTCTAAAGAAGGAACTAAAGGAAAATATTTTTGTATTTTTGAAAATTGAGGTCGGAACCGATAAGGTTTTGAAAGTGCTGGTTTATGTTTAGTCAACAATGGCATGCCAATTGGAAGAGTTGGTGAAAAGAGTTGGTGTGGATGCTAGGAGGAAGCTTCCTCCTTTGATATCACCCAAAACATCAAGAGGAGATAGTTTGATGTCACCAATGACATCAAGAGGATGTCTTTACCTCTATAAATAGATTCCCTCCTTCATTTGTAGAAATCATCCCAAAAATAATACAATATATTGTAGTGAGTAGAGAGTTAAGAGAGAAATTCTCTTAAGTGTAATTGGGAAATCTCCCCTTCCTTTGTTAATATTAAAAAGGCAACTATTCTCTGGTGGACGTAGGATTATTTTGATCCGAACCATGTTAAATCTTTTGTTCTTTCTTTTACGTTTCCGCTAACAATTGGTATCAGAGCAACAAGATTCTTTAACGATCCAAGGAGGAAGAACAAGCAAAAATGAGTTCCATGAAGTTTGAAATTGATAGATTCAGTGAACACAACAACTTCAATATCTGGAAGATCCAGATGATGGCGTTACTGCGGAGGGAAGATTCAATCTATGCTATTGACGGAAAGTATCCTAAGGATATATCAACTTCTGAGAAGGAGAAGATTGAAGGGGATGCATTGAGTGCAATCCAACTATCCCTTGCACCTAACGTGCTTTGTGAAGTGAGTACGGGTACCGAAGAGACGGCCAAACAGTTATGGGAAAAGCTAGAAGGGCTATACCAAGACCGATCAGTGACAACAAGGATGTTGTTACAACGGCGTCTTCACACATTTAAGATGGGGTCAGGTACTTCGTTACAAGATCATTTAGATGCGTTCAATAAACTTGTCATGGACTTACAGATTGCAGGAATTAAAAAGGAGGAGGAGACGCTTGCATGTGCTTTGCTATTTTCATTGACTTCAGGATATCGTGATATTGAGAATTCAATGATATATAGAAAGGAGCTTATCAAGCTTGATCAAGTGCGGCAGGCACTTAACTCTAGTGACGTGCAAAGGCACATTGAAGGAGATAGAGATGACCAGGCAAGTGGGCTCTTTGTGAGAGGCCGGACTAGCCAACAGGGAAAGAGCAAATCAAAGCACAGATCAAAGTCTCGTGTGAACAAGAAGAATACAGAGTGTTGGGGTTGTGGCAAGAAGGGGCACTTTGAACGAGACTGCCCAATGTCAAAGTCCAAGGAAAAGGCGAGTGCATCCACAGTTGAACAGGTACATGATTTTGATAATGATTATGTACTAACAACATCGTGTAATAATAATAGTAGTTATGGAAACAAATGGGTGTTAGACTCTGCTTGCACTCTGCATATGACGTTCCGAAAAGACTGGTTTAGCAGCTATGAGAAAAGTGGAGGAACCGTAGTAATGGGCAATAATGCAACTTGTGCAATAGTTGGCATTGGCTCAGTTCGGGTTCGCTGCCATGATGGAGTCGTGAGGACTATTACACAAGTCCGTCATGTTCCTGATCTGAAGAAGAATTTGATCTCCCTGAGTACTCTGGATGAACAAGGCTACAGGTACATGAGCGAAGCAGGAACTATAAAGGTGACTAAAGGTTCTTTAGTCATGCTGAAAGGCAAGCTGGAGAACGGCCTTTACACATTGGCCGGAAGCACCATTGTTGGCTCTGCAAATGCATCTACAGTGCAGTTATCTAATGATGACAAGGCAAGACTATGGCACATGAGACTGGGTCATATGAGCGCACGTGGACTGGAGATGTTGAGCAATCGTAAACTTTTGGAAGGTGAGAAGATCAGCACGCTTGACTTCTGTGAGCACTGCGTTCTAGGGAAGCAGAAGAAGGTCAGCTTCAGCACTGGCAAACACAAGACAAGAGGAGTGCTAGACTACATCCATTCAGATTTATGGGGTCCTTCTAAACTTCCATCGAAGGGCGGAAAGAGGTATCTTCTCATTTTTATTGATGATTTCTCACGAAAGGTTTGGGTGTATTTTTTGAAGGCAAAAAGTGATGCTTTTGAAGCATTTAAAGAGTGGAAGATTTTGGTTGAAAATCAAATGGAGCGGAAAATCAAGTATCTTCGCACAGACAATGGCTTGGAGTTTTGCAATGAAGAGTTTAATGAATTCTGCAAGGTTCATGGGATCTCAAGACATAGGACTGTCAGGCATACCCCACAGCAGAATGGAGTTGCCGAGAGAATGAACAGAACTCTTCTTGAAAAGGCTCGTTGTATGCTCTTACAAGCCAAAATGTCCAAAGTATTTTGGGCTGAAGCAGTTCACACTGCTGCTCATATTGTCAATCGATCTCCAGCATCGGCAATTGACTTTAAGACTCCGAATGAGGTATGGTCAGGTGAACCCTCTAACTATTCATACTTACGAGTATTTGGGTGTCCAGCTTATTATCACGTTAATGAAGGAAAGCTTGAACCAAGGGCTAAGAAGGCCATATTCGTAGGGTATGTGGATGGAGTAAAAGGGTACAAACTTTGGTGTTTGTCTTTACTCAAATTTATAGTTAGTAGAGATGTCACCTTCGATGAATCCTCTATACTTGATCCCCGTAAAGTTTCCGTGGAGTTTTCAGGAAACAAGAACAACGAGCAGGTGGAGCTTCCGGTGGAGCTTGCCAAGGAAAAGGATCAAGAGACTCAGGTTAAAGATGAGTCAGAAGATGTAGGCGTTGAAGAACTTGCTGTCAATGAACCATACACAATTGCGAAGGGGAGGGAGAAGAGGCAGACACGAGAACCGGAACGCCTTATAAATCAAGCAAACTTGATTGCATATGCGTTCGTAGCTGCACAAGAAGAGATTAAAGATCTGGAGCCCTCCTCGTATATTGAAGCAACTTCTTGCAAGGATGCCGCACAATGGCGGTTAGCCATGACTGAAGAGATGGAGTCTCTTCACAAGAATCAGACATGGGTCTTAGTGAAAAGACAAAAGGGGAAGAGGACAGTTGGATGCAAGTGGGTCTACCGAAAGAAAGAGGGAATTTCTGAAGTGGAAGATGTTAGGTTCAAGGCGAGATTGGTTGCAAAAGGTTTCAGCCAAAAGGAGGGAATTGACTACAATGAGATTTTCTCTCCGGTCGTGAAGCATAGCTCAATTCGCGTGCTACTAGCATTGGTTGCACAATTTGACTTGGAGCTTCTCAAGTCACTGGTTCAATTTAAAATCCCAATTCGAGGATATTTGATTTATTTAAAAGTCTGCTAACCAGAAATTCTAGATAAGGAATTATGTTAACCCGGAAGAAGGTGTTAGGCATTCCCGGGTTTTGTGGTTCGAGCACGGTCGCTTAAACTATTAAAATTGGCCTAATTATCTGATGAATTACATGTTCTAAATCTAGTGCATTTTTAACTTTATAACCGCTTTTAATTATTTTAAACCGCTTTTAGGATTTATGTATTTATTTTTTGAACAAGTTATGATTGTCGTGCACTTGTTTGTTTTGGAACACACCATAAACCATGCTACATGAAATGCACTCGTGATTCACGATATGTTGATTTTATTAAAAGTTGGAAGTTATTATGATCGGGTCGCATGAAATGTACACCCGAATTTAGGAATTAGGTATCATGACTATGCCACGGGAACCGTACCCATAGTCATGATACTTTATTATAAACGTGCCTAAAGCAAACTACGAGCGTTCAAAATATTTACTACACTAGGTTATAATATTAATGTGAGGGCCATAGGTGATTTAATTGTGAATGGCATGCCTCGATTTATTTTTAAAAGATTTGTATTTTACTAAAGCAAACTAAGGATTCCCTTATTTAAATCTAATTTGAAATTAGGTATCATAACTACGCCATGGGAACCGTACCCGTAGTTGTAATAATTTAATTATGTACCTAAAGCAAAATACAATGTTCGAAATTATTTCTTTTCCTAAATTTGAGGGTATTGCAAGGCCATAGCTTATTTATCCATCTTTTAAGATTGTACATCCAAGATACTGTTAACAATCCAAACTTTCATATATGAAACTAAAATCATGGCATATATAGACTACAATGACAATATCCATGGTGTGAGGATTCATCAAGAAAATGACTAGTTTCGCATGAAAGAAAAACAAACAAAGTCACCCCAAAAAAATAACAATAAGTGAACGATTGCTACAACAATTATATTAATGCAAACAAAGCTTCTTTCTTACCAAGGAGGAAAAATACAAAGTAATAAAGAGATACATGGCTGCTTTCCATTATCCTATTTGAATATTCATACGTGACATCTTGTTCCTTAATCCTAAAGACTCCCGTGCTGAAGAAAAGGACAAATACATAAGGAGACACTCAATTGACCCTAACACATATCTAGGAGGCAAAGGACAATTCAATCATCTCTATGTGCATATTCATTGGACTCTACGGCCAAAGATACAGTGACGTAGAGCCAAAAAACTAATTTTTTTGCCAAATGACGGTGGTTAACTGCGTACCCGTACATCCAATCAACGTATAATAGCCTTTTATTTCCTTGTTTCGTAGACCCATTTAAAGGAAAAAAGTAATACAAATGGTCAACTATTAATGATTTTGCTAACTACAATAGATGAATCAACTAAAATATTGCATCTCCTTTTCCAAACTATCCGTACAAGAATTAATGATTAACAAAAACGATTCTCACACTTTGAAGATGAAACTGACTTAAATGAATCAACCATTATACAAATAATCATTTTTAATCATTCAAATGAAAGCACAATACAAGGGAGTTTGGAACTTACCTAGCTGAAGCAGCAAATACACTATAAATAGGCTAAATAGAGGCAGAATTTTAAATCTGGTTACAGCAGAACCCAAGCCAAATAGAAGATGACGAGACCCAGCAAGAAGCCACAGATCTATAACAACCCGACTGGTCTTTTTACCTTTTAGAACCCCGTCCCCCTAAATAAAACTTTTCGCACTTGCTTTAACTCATTAACGACCCCCGGGGATGGTTGGTTCCGGAATTTGAAAGGATTTGGGTTGAAATATGCTCATTTGATTCCTTAAGATTTTCTTAAAAGGCTAAGTTTGACTTTGGTCAGTATTTTTAGCAAACGGACCCGAATTCGTGTTTTGATAGTCCCGAAGGGTCCGTAGGAAAATATGGGACCTGGGCATATGCCCGGAATCGAATTTCATGGTTCCTAACCCGAGTAATGAATTTTTATTAAATATTGTTAAACTGAAATTCTAAGGATTTAAAGAAACTAAATAATGGTTGATCACACGGGTATCGGGCTCGTATGTTGGTTCCGGAGCCTGGTACAGGTCCAATATAATATTTAAGACTTGCCCACAAAATTTGGTATCAATCCGAGTAGTTTAAAAGCGTTTTGGCTCGTTAGAGGAAAATTAATAACTTGAAGTTCATAAGTTGGATTCAATTGGTTTTAGGGGGTGATTCTTAGATTTAGCATTGTTTCGGGTGTTTCAAAGGTTCAAGTAGGTCCATTTCATGATTTCAGACTTGTCGGTATATTCGGGTAGGGATCGGGAGCCCCGAGTGTCAATCGGACGAGGCTCGAGTGATGTTGGAATTTTTGAGAAGTGCTGAAGCATCTGCTTCTATCATAACCACACTTGTTGTTGGTCGACCGCAGGTACGAGAATGCAAAAGCGATCCACCTTTCGCAGATGTGGCCCAGGCTAGGCCAGTCCAAAATCGCAGAAGCGACTCCCAAGCCGCAAAAGTGGCTTCGAGACCGCAGAAGGGGTCGCAGCCCACTTGGCCGGTTCCGCAGGTGCGGCCGATTTCTCGCAGAAGTGGGACCGCAGATGTGGTCCCCTAACTATAGATGCGGAAATCGCTGAAGCAGTCAGCTTCATTTAATGCGGATTCTAAGTCATTTTTGCAACTTTTCACTCCTCCATTAGCGATTTTGGGAGCTTTTGAGAGAAGGCTTCCACCTAGCATCTTGAGGTAAGTTTCTCCCACCTATTCCTAGTCTAATACTTGCGTCTTAGGTAGATTAAACACTAGGATTAAGGCAAAATCATGGGGTTAGATCAAAACCTAGGGTTTTGACAAAAGTTAGATTTAACCACAAAATTTGTTATGATATGAATTATAAATCATATATTATTGATCCTTAGGTTAGAGAGGACTACTTCCTTCGAGAAATTTCGAAATCTGGGCACGTGGGACCAGGGTCGGATTTTAGGAAACTTGTGTTAAGGGTTGGAAAATTGCTTAAATAGCTAGAATATGATTTTGTGAGCTTATATTGACTAGTTCCTACCTCATTTAACTAGTTTTGGATCGTTTGGCTCCAAATTGAGAGTTTGGGCTCGTTCTTGGTATTTGAAGTACACTTTAGAGCGAGGTGAGTCTCCTTTCTAACCTTGAAAGAAGGAATTGTCCCCATAGGTATAATAATTGAATAATTTCTACTAAATGCGGGGGCTACGTACGTACTAGGTGACAAGAGTCCGTGCATAGCTACTGTTATGTTAATTGTTCGGGTAGTCTAGGACCCGTACCATGCTATATTGTGAATGTCTCTATATTTTCTTGCTAATGTGATCACTTAGGTTATGCTAGAGACTTGGAAAGGAATATAAGCAAATGTATACACTTGTTGGACACTTATACAAATTTGTTTGAATAGAAATGCGCCTTCATGTGTTTTCTTGATATTAATTGATATTTGTGGATCGGGCCGATCGCCTCGGTAGAAATAGATGCATATATGGTTCGCACCATTCGACCCTCTGGCAGTGCATAGTTTATTTTCTGTTGGATCGAGCTGTCGACCTCGGCATAATGTGCGCATGATATCTATGTGAAATCTTATCCATGACTTGATCTGCTAAATATTTGAAATGTAAATAGCTGATTGTAAAATTGTTAAGAACATGACTTATTACCTCTTGCTACAAACTGTTGATTATTTGTGACTCCCATGCTTAGCATAATACTTCATTATATTATTTGACCTTAGTAAGTATCAAGTCGACCTCTCGTCTCTACTTCTTCGAGATTAGACGGGATACTTACGGGGTACATATTGTTTATGTACTCATACTACACTTCTGTACTTAATTGTACAGGATTTGAGATAGGTACATTTGGCTATCAGTCTGGTGCACGCCCCTGATTCATAGTCTGAGACTTCCACAGTGAGCTGCCCCTTCCTTTGCCGGTTCAACAGCTTGATGGAGTCTCTCTTTATTTATTTTTGCTGTCTATTCTATTTGGGACAGTAGGATGGATTTATTCTTTTGTATATTCTACTAGTTGTCCACAACTTGTGACACCAGGTCTTGGCACACACATTAGTAGATGTTTCTTTTGGGTTGTATAATTATTATCGAATGTTGCATATTATCACTTGTTTTTAATAGCAAATTAAGAAAATATTGTAACTATTTTGGGTAAGTAAAATAAGAATTTACTAATACTTCCGCGTTGGCTTGCCTGACAACGGTGTTGGGCGCCATCATGATCTTTTATGGAAATGGGTCGTGACAACATGGTATCAGAGCACTAGGTTCACGTAGGTCTTACAAGTGATGGGCAAACCTAATAGAGTCTTGCGGATCGGTACAGAGACGTCTGTATTTATCTTCGAGAGGCTATAGGGTGTTAGGAAAACTACTCTTTATTCATTTCCTATCGTGCAGTGGTTGGTTTACTAAATTTCCCTCTTCTATTCTCTCACAGATGGTGAGGACACGCACGACTGATGTTCCAGACCTGGGAGGAGCTGCTCCCCCCGTTGCGAGAGGCCGAGGCAGAGGCCAGGGGAAGACACTAGCCCGAGGTAAGGGATGAGGGCATCCCAAAGTCATCCCAGTAGTACCACCAGCACATCATGTTGGAGATCCTAACATCGAGGAGCAGGGCGAGGTGCCCGTAGCTGAGCATACCCCGACAAACTTTATGATAGCACCAGGTTTTTAGGAGGTCATGAGTCGTATGCTACAGTTCATGGATTCTATGACTTAGGCTGGTTTATTTCCAGCGGATCCAGCTACATCACATGCAGGAGGGGGAGCATAGACCCCTATTGCTTTGGCTCCTGGACACGCACCTACAGTGTATCAGACTTCGGGTGCACTACCCGCAGATGGGGCCCAGCCAGTTGCTGCAGTGGCATCCTAGCCTAGACCAGCTGCGGACGGTGACCTACAAAAGTTATTGGATAGATGGACTAGACTTCACCCTCCTATCTTCGGGGGTGAGCGTCATGAGGATTCCTAGGACTTCATAGATAGGTACAAGGATAGACTGCACTACATGAGGATATTGGAGTCGCATGGGGTTGACTTCACTACTTTTCAGCTTGAGGGCAAGGCCCGTAGATGGTGGCAGTCTTATGTTCTTGGTAGGCCATCAGGTTCTCCTCCCATCACTTGGAGTCAGTTCACACAGTTATTCCTGGACAGGTATATTTTCCTGAAAACAGCCTCTCTGCCCATCGGGGTAGGGGTAAGGTTTGCATACATATTACCCTCCCCAGACCCCACTTATGGGATTATAATGGGATGTTATTGTTGTTGAGAGGGAAGATCTACGATATCAGTTTGATCAGCTGGAGTAGGGTCAGATGTCGGTGACCGACTATGAGGCTAGGTTTTCTGAGTTATCCCGCCATGCATTGATGATACTCCCTACTGACGTAGAGAGGGTGTAGAGGTTTGTTGCAGGGTTGCATTCTGGCATTAGGGCCAACATAGCCCGAGAAGTGGAGATGGAGACTTCTTATCAGCTAGTGGTGGAGATTGCTTGGAGGATTGAGGGCTACCATATGAGGGGTAGAGTGCAGATGCAGCAGGATAAGAGGGATAGATTCTACGAAGAGTTCAGAAGTGCCTCGGCTAGGGGTAGAGGTCAGTTTAGGAGGGGTCAGCCCAACAAGCCCCCATGTTTAGCACCATCACCTGCTCGGGGTGCTCCAGTGTGCCCCTATTTCAGTGATATGCTAGAGAGTTCTTATCGCCCGCCAGCCATTCAGGGTTCCTCCGGTGGGTATTCAGGTCCTCAGGTTTCTTCTGATCCTTATTTAGTGCTATGCCGGAGAGTATATACCGTCCACCGGCTATTCAGGCTTCTTCTAGTGGGTCTACAGGCCATCTGGGTCAGCCATCAGGGTAGCAGGCCACTGCACCGCGGGGTTGTTTTGAGTGCGGAGACCTTGGTCATATGAGGAGATACTGCCTCAGGCTTCGTGGCAAGGCAGTACAATAGGGTCAGCAGCCTATGATTTCAGCACCGGCTGCCCTGCCACCTAGAGGTGGAGGGCAAACTAGTAGGATCCGTCCTAGAGGTGGAGGCCAGGCAGGGAGAGGTCAGCTAACTACTACTCAGTCAGGTGGAGGCCAGCCAACCGGCACTCCGGCCAGATTCTATACCCTTCCGGCTAGGCCAGATGCATTGGCCTCAGATGCCATCATCACATATATTATTTCTGTCGACGGTAGAGATGCCTCAGTATTATTTGATCCAGGGTCTACTTATTCATATGTATCATCTCTATTTGCTCGATTCCTAGTTATTTCTCCTGAGCCTTTGGGCACTCCTGTTCATGTGTCCACTCCTGTGGGCAATTCTGTGGTTGTAGATCGGATCTACCGGTCCTGCGTGGTCACATTTTGTGGTTTCGAGACTAGAGCGGATCTCATGTTGCTTGATATGATCGATTTTTAGGTCATCCTGGGCATGGATTGGTTATTTCAATATTACACCGTCCTAGATTGTCATGCCAAGACTATTTCATTGGCAATGCCAAGGTTGCCGAGGTTGGAGTGGAAGGGTTCCACAGTTGATACATCTAGTCGGGTTATTTCTTTCCTGAAGGCTCAGCATATGGTCGAGAAGGGGTGTTTGGCTTATCTAGCTTATGTTTGGGACACCACCACAGAGTCTCCAATGATTGATTCAATTCCAGTAGTTCAAGAGTTCGCCAAGGTGTTTCTTTCTGATCTTCCTGGCATGCCACCGGATTGGGATATTGATTTTTGTATTGATTTGGCTCCAGGCACCTAGCCTGTATCTATCCCACCATACCGTATAGCTCCGAAGGAGCAGCTTGAGGAGTTGTTAGCAAAGGGGTTTGTTAGACCTAGTGTATCACCTTAGGGTGCACCAGTATTATTTATGAAGAAGAAGGATGGAACTATACGGATGTGCATTGATTACCGCCAGTTGAACAAAGTCACTATCAAGAACAAGTATATGTTGCCTCGTATCGATGACTTTTTTGACCAGTTGCAGGGTGCTAGGGTGTTCTCTAAGATTGACTTGAGGTCAGGGTATCATCAGCTGAAGATTCGGGACTTGGATGTTCCAAAGACTGCATTCCGAACTAGATATGGCTATCATGAGTTCCTGGTGATGTCCTTTGGCTTGACTAATGCCCCAGCAGCATTCATGGACTTGATGAACAGGGTATTCAGGCCTTACATTGGTTCATTTGTCGTCGTCTTCATTGATGACATCTTGGTATACTCCCATAGCCTTAGGGAGCACGAGCAGCATTTGAGGGTAGTGCTTCAGACCTTGCGAGAGCAGAAGCTATATGCTAAGTTCTCCAAGTGTGAGTTCTGGCTAGAATCATTGGCATTCTTGGGGCATGTTGTGTCAGGAGAGGGTATTAAGGTGGACCCCAAGAAGATTAGGATAGTTCAGAGTTGTCCACGTCCTACTTCGATGACCGAGATCAAGAGTTTCCTGGGGATAGCAGGTTATTACAGACTATTCGTGTAGGGCTTTTCATCTATTGCATCACCTCTGAATAGATTGACCCAGAAGGGTGCTCCCTTCCGTTAGTCTGATGATTGTGAGGCGAGCTTTCAGAAGCTCAAGATAGCCTTGACTACAGTACTAGTTCTTGTGTTGCTTTTCGGCTCAGGGGTGTATACGATATATTGCGATGCTTCACGCGTCGGATTGGGGTGTGTATTGATGCAGGAGGGGCGAGTTATTGCATATGCTTCGCGTTAGCTAAAAATCCATGAGAAGAATTATCCTGTGCATGATTTGGAGTTGGCCGCGATTGTTTATGCTCTTAAGATATGGAGGCATTATCTGTATAGGGTATTATGTGAGGTTTATACTGATCATTGCAGCTTACAGCACTTGTTCAAGCAGATGGTTCTCAATTCGAGGCAGCGTAGATGGCTTGAGTTGCTGAAGGATTATGACATCACCATTCTTTATCACCCGGGTAAGGCAAATGTGGTCGCAGATGACTTAAGCAGGAAAGCAGAGAGTATGGGTAGCTTGGCATTCATACTAGCAGAGGAGAGGCCACTAGCTTTGGACATCCAGTCCTTGGCTAACAGACTTGTGAGGTTGGACATTTTAGAGCCTAGCCGAGTTCTTGCATGCGTTGTTGCTTAGTCTTTATTATTGGGGCAGATCAAGGCCCGATAGTTCGATGATCCACATTTGGCAATTCTCAAAGAGATAGTACTTCAGGGTAGTGCCAAGGAGATTTCTATTGGCGAGGATGGTATTTTGCGGCTCCAGGGTCGCCTATGTGTTCCTAATGTTGATGGTTTGAGGGAGAGAATACTAGAGAAGGCACATAGTTCGAGGTATTCAATTCATCTGGGTGCTACGAAGATGTATCGTGACTTGAGGTAACATTATTGGTGGCTAAGGATGAAGAAAGACATAGTGGAGTATGTGGCTAGGTGTTTGAATTGCCAGCAGGCCAAGTACGAGCACCAGAGGCCGGGTGGCCTACTTCAGTAAATGCCTATACCAGAGTGGAAGTGGGAGCGCATTACTATGTATTTCGTAGTTGGCTTGCCCCGAGCCTTGTGGAAGTTTGATGCAGTGTGGGTCATCGTGGATAGGTTGACCAAGCCGGCACACTTTATACCAGCTGTGACTACTTACACTTCGGAGAGACTGGCTTAGATTACATCCGGGAGATAGTCTAGTTGCACGGTGTGCCTATTTCCATCATATCAGATAGAGTCCCTCGGTTCACTTCTCATTTCTGGAGAGCTATTCAGGGTGAGTTGGGGACCCGCATGGAGCTTAGCATAGCATTTCACTCACAGACCGACGGGCAGTCGGAGCGGACAGTCCAGATCTTGGAGGACATGCTTAGAGCATGTGTAATTGACTTTGGAAGGCAGTGGGATCAGTTCTTGCCTGTGGCAGAGTTTGCTTACAACAACAACTATCAATCCAGCATTGAGATGGCTCCATTTGAGGCTTTATATAGTCGGCGGTGTCATTCTCCTATCGGGTGGTTTGAGCCTGCTGTGGCTAAGTTATATGGTACAGATTTGATATAGGATGCCTTGGACAAGGTAAAGTTTATCCAGGAGAGGCTTCGTACAGCTCAGTCGAGACAGAAGAGTTACGCGGATCAGAAGGCGCGAGATGTATCATTTATGGTTGGCGAGAATGTCCTCTTGAAAGTCTCACCATTGAAGGGTGTTATGAGGTTCAGGAAGAAGGGCAAGATGATCCCAAGGTATATTGGCCCATTTGAGGTGTTGAGACGAATTGGGGAGGTTGCTTACGAGCTTGCTTTACCCCCCAGTTTATCTGGAGTCCACCCAGTCTTTCACATGTCCATGCTTCGGAGGTATCATGCCGACTTGTCCCATGCGTTGGACTTCAGTACTATTTAGTTGGATGAGAGCCTGAGTTACGAGGAGGAGCCAGTTGCCATTATTGATATACAGGATCGCCAGTTAAGATCCAAGAGGATTTCAGCGGTAAAGGTCCAGTGGAGGGGCCAACCGGTCGATGAGGCGACCTGGGAGTTCGAGGAGGACATATAGAGCAGATACCCACATTTATTCAGCACCTCAAGTACTTTCTATGCCCGTTCGAGAACGAACGTCTGTTTAAGAGGTGGAGAGTGTAACGACCCAACTGGTCGTTTTGCCTTTTAGAACCCTGTCCCCCTAAATAAAACTTCTCGCACTTGCTTTAACTCATTTACGACCTGTGGGGATGGTTGGTTTGGGAATTTGAAAGGATTTGGGTTGAAATATGCTCATTTGATTCCTTCTGAGGGTCTCCTAGAAACAGCCTCTCTGCCCCTCGGGGCAGGGGTAAGGTCTGCGTACATATTACCCTCCCCAGACCCCACTTGTGGGATTATACTAGGTCGTTGTTGTTGTTGTTGTTCTTGATTCCTTAAGATTTTCTTATAAGGCTAAGTTTGACTTTGGTGAACATTTTTAGCAAACAGACCCGGATTCATATTTTGACGGTCCCGGAGGGTCCGTAGGAAAATATGGGACCTGGGCGTATGTTCGGAATAGAATTTCGAGGTTCCTAGCCTGAGTAATGAATTTTTATTAGAAATTGTTAAACTGAAATTCTAAAGATTTAAAGAAACTAAATAATGGTTGATCACACGGGTATCGGGCTCATATATTTGTTCCGGAGCCCGGTACAGGTCCAATACAACATTTAAGACTTGCCCGCTAAATTTGGTGTCAATCCGAGTAGTTTAAGGGCGTTTCGGCTCGTTAGAGGAAAATTAAGAACTTGAAGTTCATAAGTTGGATTCAATTTGTTTTAGGGGGTGATTCTTAGATTTAGCATTGTTTCGGGCGTTATGAAGGTTTCGAATAAGTTCGTTTCATGATTTCAGACGTGCCGATATGTTCGAGCGGGCCCCGAGAGCCCCGAGCGTCAATCAGACGAGGCTCGAGTGAAGTTGGAATTGTTGAGAAGTGCTGAAACATCTGCTTCTATCATAACCGCACCTGCGGTTGGTCGACCGCAGGTGCAAGGCTGCAGAAGCGGTCCACCTATCGCAGATGCGGCCCAAGGTAGGCCAGGCCAAAATCGTAGAAGCGGCTCCCAAGCCACAGAAGCGGCTTCGAGACTGCAGAAGCGGTCGTAGCCCGCTTGTCCGGTTCCGCAGGTGCGTCCGATTTCTCCCTGTGGTCCCCTGACCGCAGATGCAGAAATCGCTGAAGTAGTGAGCTTCATTTAATACGGGTTCTAAGTCATTTTTGCCACTTTTCACTCCTCCATTGGAGATTTTGGGAGCTTTTGAGAGAAGACTTCTACCTAGCATCTTGAGGTAAGTTTCTCTCACCTATTCCTAGTCTAATACTTGCGTCTTAGGTAGATTAAACACTAGGATTAAGGCAAAATCATGAGGTTAGAGCAAAACTTAGGGTTTTGACAAAAGTTAGATTTAACCACGAATTTTGTTATGAAATAAATTAGAATTCATATATTATTGATCCTTAGGTTATAGAGGACAACTTCCTTCGAGAAATTTTGGAATCCGGGCACGTGGGCCCGGGGTCGAATTTTTGGAAACTTGTGTTAAGGGTTGAAAAATTGCTTAAATAGCTAGAATATGATCTTGTGAGCTTATATTGACTAGTTCCTACCTCATTTAACTAGTTTTGGATCGTTCGGCTCCAAATTGATATTTCGGGCTCGTTCTTGGTATTGGAAGTGCACTTTGGAGCGAGGGGAGTCTCCTTTATAACCTTGTAAGAGGGAATTGTCCCCATAGGTATAATAATTGAATAATTGCTACTAAATGCGGGGGCTACGTACGCACTAGATGACAAGAGTCCGTGCTCTGCTACTATTATGTTAATTGTCCGGGTAGTCTAGGACCCGTACCATGCTATATTGTGAATGTCTCTATATTTTCTTGCTAATGTGGTATGCAAGAAACTTGGAAAGGAATATAAGTGAATGTATACACTTGTTGTACACTTATATGAATTTGTTTTAAAATAAATGCGCCTTCATGTGTTTTCTTGATTTTAATTGATATTTGTGGATCGGGCCGATCGCCTCGGTAGAAATATATGCATATATGGTTCGCACCATTCGACCCTCCAGCAGTGCATAGTTTATTTTCTGTTGGATCGGGCCGTCGACCTCGGCATAATGTGCGCATGATATCTATGTGAAATTTATCCATGACTTGATCTGCTAAATATTTGAAATGTAAATGGTTGATTGTAAAATTGTTAAGAATATGACTTATTACCTCTTGCTACAAACTGTTGATTATTTGTGACTCCCATGCTTAGCGTAATACTTCATTATATTATTTGACCTTAGTAAGTATCAAGTCGACCTCTCGTCTTTACTTCTTCGAGATTAGACGGGATACTTACGGGGTACATATTGTTTATGTACTCATACTACACTTTTGTACTTAATTGTACAAGATCTGAGGCAGGTACATCTGGCTATCAGTCTGGTGCGCGCCCCTGATTCATAATCTGAGACTTCCACGATGAGCTGCCCCTTCCTGTGCCGTTCAGCAGCTTGATGGAGTCTCTCTTTATTTATTTTTGATGTCTATTCTATTTCAGATAGTAGGATGGATTTATTCTTTTGTATATTCTACTAGTTGCCCACAACTTATGACACCAGGCCTTGGCACACATATTAGTAGACGTTTCTTTTGGGTTGTATAATTATTATCGAATGTTGCATATTATTGCCTGTTTTTAATTGCAAATTAAGAAAATGTTGTAACTAGTTTGGGTAAGTAAAATAAGAATTTACTAATACTTTCGCGTTGGCTTGCCTGACAACGGTGTTGGGCGCCATCACGATCTGTTATAGAGATGGGTCGTGACAAGATCCAATAATCAATCAGAAATTTTGGAGAGTTGAAACACTCCTAGCAGCCAAACTGAAGGAAATTTCAAATTTTCTTCACATCTTCTCTTGGAATTTCAAATTTTCTTTCGAATTTACTGCCCTCTTTTGGTCTTGGCTTCCTCTTTTATTTGATTTTAGATATTCATTTTTTAATATTTTTGAGTGTGTGTGAGAGAGAGCTGGCGATTGAGGATGATGGCTAAGTTTTTGTTTTTATGGAGGAAGTGTGTGATCTTTGTTTTTGAGAGGGAGAGGCAGAAGAAGATGGAGGGGAAACAAACGTTGGGATTGAAAAAATGGGGAGGGGAGCTGCGCCCTTGTCCTCTGAAGGAGCAGGTGTCGTTGTGTTGAATAAGAAAGCAAACGTCGTTTCTTTGTCGTTTTCATAGGGGGTCCTTGATTTTTAGGTCTCTATCTAATGTTTTTAGGTCTTAATTAAAAGAGAAGGGAAATGGGTATTGGGCTTTGGGCTTGAAGGGATTTGGGTCGTGAATTTGGGCTAATTAACTTTGGCCCAATACACTAAGACTTAATCAAAATCTTTTTTCTCATTTTCTTTTTCTTTGATTTTAAAATCTAATAAAATCTTAAATCAATCTAATTTGTAAAAGTTAAAATTGTTTATCTTTTAAAACAACTAATTAACTTAAAACTAAATAAAAACGCTACTTTCTAAATACTAAAAGCTAAATATGTAAAAATAACCCTTTTTGTGAATTTTCTTAATAAAATTAATTCCTACATGCAAATTGAATCTAAGATGGCATGAAATTAAAACGTGAAATTTTTTATGATTTTTCTATGATTTTAAAATATTAAAAATGCATGAAATGCAACTAAATAAAGAAAAACTCCTTAAAATCAATTAAAATTATTTTTGGTCTATTTTTAGGAGTTATTTTGATGTAGGTCAAAAATTAGGTGCTCACAATGAAGATAAACAATAGTAAAGGCAATAGAAGAAGGTGACTCTGAGGCATGTGAGCGTCAATCAGATATACCTTGAAGTCTCCAAAATATCTGGGTCAAGTCACTAGCGTCTGGCACGGGCAGAAGTACCTGATCTGCACAAAAATGTATATAAGTGTAGCATGAGTACACCACAATGGTACCTAATAAGTATCAAGCTTAACCTCGGAAGAGTAGTGACGAGGCTAGGTCAAGACACCTACTAGACATAGAAATTTGTACAGAATATTAATATAATCTAGCAATGGAAAGCAATGAAATAAATAACAACGAAATAATATGATGATATAAGGCTAACAACAAACATTAAGGCAATACACGACAACAAAGAGTGAACATAAGACAAGCACAATAAGAGATCAAATACAATAAAAATACAAGTAAAACACACAAAGGAAAAATAATAACCATTCAAATCAACAAGCCTTTTGAACATAGAATGTACAACAAGAATCACAATCGAGGTACCACACCTTATATTCATATTTCACAAGTCATAATCACAATCTTCCTTATATCACCTTGTGAGCCTTGTATTTTTTTTTAAAAAAAAAAAATCGAAATAGCTACATGCGCTTTAGCCCCCTTATCTCACTATGTCAAGTAATTCTCTTACTAGCAACATGCATATAAATCCTACCTTATCTCGCCGCATATGCATCAATACCTACCCTTATACCACCACATGTGCATCAATATCATAACACAATAATCAACTCGTACCACATGTGCCCATATGCACAATATTGCCATAATCAATAATACCAATATCACCACAATATATAGTCCACGACTCAACCACAATGTATACAAGAATCTCAGTAAAAACAAATGAACGAGAAATAACTCAACAAGGAAAGGTATTCCAATAACCAACAATTTCAACCACAAACGTGATAATAGCTCTCAACAACTACAACTTCAATAACTCAACAATGAAGGTATTTTCATGAAATGGCAACTTCAAATTCTAATGCATAGCATAAGCTTAACAATGAAAGGGATAGCATGAAATAGAAACTACGACTAAATGCATGAGAATAACTCAACATTGAAAAGAATAACATGTAATAACAACTACTAATAAATTCATATAAGAGTGACCTCGGCATAAAAAACTAGAACATGTAATAATAACTTCAATTAAAGCATGTAAGAATAAACTTGACAAGAAAAAATAGAACAATTAATAACAACTTCAATGAAATGCTTATATGTAACCTAAGAGTCTAAACCTATCAATTTTTACATATAAGCCCGTGTACACACTCGTCACCTCATGTACACATTTTTCACATAGTTGAAATAGTACCATCAACCCAAATCCTAATGGATAGTTGATGAGTGATGATTTTACCATTTATTTTAGTCTCTTTTCTTTAGATTTTGTGTCCTTTAATTATATATGAGGTTGTTTATAGTGTGTATTTCTAGATTTTTAATAAATGAAGTCTTGAAGAGAATTGAGATTAAATGAAGTGGATTTGTGCAAAAAACGTAAAAGAAGTGCAAATATTTCCAGTGGTCTCACATCTGCAAGAAAAGGTGTGCATCTGCTGTATTGCATCTGCAAGAAAATATCCGCATCTGCGAAAGAAGGCATGCAAGGCAAAAATCGCAAATGCTACTGGAGAATCGCTTCTGTGATAGCGCTTCTGCGCCTTTATGTCCACATTTGCGATTGCGCTTTTGCGCGTGAAGTCCCCTTCTACGGAGTAAATATTTTCTACCAAATGTCGCTTCTACGAGATGCTATCCGTATTGAACCGCACCTGCGATGATTCTTCCGCAGGTGCGGTCAATAGTCTTCAGACCTGGACAGGATTAACAATTCACATTTTCTTTGTCCCAAACCCACAAATACACGACCTAGCTGATTAAAATAGATCTTTGGACAATCTGTGGACATATTTGACATATCTTGAGAAGAGAACACAAGTTTTGGAGCTAGGGTTCTTGCACACACACTTGGGTCTTGAAGATTTAAAGCATTCGATTGAGAACTTCTTACCCATTTATGTTCATTTCTTTATTTTCTTGATTTGTATTGAATATCTAAGTGTGTAGTATTTTTTCCAACACTTGAATATTATTTATGGAAATATGCATATTAAATATTTTGTTTTTTAGCAAATATTCCACTAGTCAGGCTGCTTAGTGGCTACTATATAAATAAAATCCCAAAATAGGGTCCAATACATACAAGATGTCCAAATACTCTATAAAGTGCATAAAACTACCAGCTACTACTAATGATCTAAAATAACAAACTACTAAGCTAGCTATTACACCATATCTTGCAGTTTGACCCCATCTCATATATGTGTGTGTGAATTCAAATGACAATGGCAAATACCAAGTAGCACCTATAAAACTCTCACCAGTCGCCAAAGTATGCATTCCAAAGACTGAATTCCAAACCAATACACCACAGGACTTCAGGACTCCAAACTGCTATAGTGTTCCAAGATTCAACTGTGAATATCATAATTCTCAATTGCCTCCTCATCTAGCATATCCTGTGCACTATACTATCACCTCCATAATGAGAGTGTAAACACTCTAATACCACTAGATAATGATCATACAATACACTAATAAATGAAACATTTTGATGAAGGAAGAGATGCAGTAGTCTTGTGTGAAGTCGCAACCGCGAATCTACAGCATCATGAGTGTATAAGCCTTGTCTAGTTGATATCAATGTGGACCAGACTTGAATCCTTAGGTTTAACAAATTAGAAAACCTACACAATGCTAACAGAAACAAAATCATGAATATGTAAATGCAATGTATAGACTGCACTGTTCCATTCATGTATATAACCTCTTGTATAAGTCCTGGACCTTGCTGATCTCCTTTAGGCACAAAAAACTGCTTTAAAATCTCTTTCCAACGATTTAAAATGCACAACAACTCAAACAAGAGATTGCAACACAAGGCTGTGAATATAGCCCTACTGTTCATTAGATGTTTCTCTTTGTACTTATCTGCTACCATCTGCAATGTTCCTTGTGATTTTCTACCATATAGCCATAAAGTCTCCACAAAATGAGCATGAAAACACACTAATACCATTGAGTAATACCCTATAACTATACAGCAGAATCCACACAGCATCCAACTTGTACACAAACCAAAAAATTTCTTGCTTGAAACATAATGTATACTTCTCCTATGTGAGTTTAATTTCTTAACTACCTTGCCCTGTAAGTGACACACTCTGAACAAAGCTAAACAACCCCCAGAATGAGCATGATGCCATGCTAATACCACTAGTAGATTGTTTAGCAATGTCCAGTAACATATATTATGAGTTTTAGGCAGTACTATGACAAGATTGTTCATCAGTCTGGAGCTTTCTTCTTTGCAACTCTAATCCTAAGGTTTGGAATTTGAGCTTTATCCATATTGATCAAAGCTTTTCCTTTAGATGGCAGTTCTTGAAAAGACTGAAATGTTATTGTACCTACAAAAGATAAAACAAGGTTAGCTAAAAAATCTGCAACTGTGTTGCCCTCTCTTAACACATGATGAAAGAGTACATTGTATATACTCTTTATGTCCTTGATCCTTGTCACTTCTGCCCCTATACACCATGGAGTCTCCCATTCACCATCAATAATATTCCTCATCACAAGAGAATCAGTCTCCATAATCAATGGGTGAAGCTGTCTTTCCACACAATAAACCAATCCTTCTATAATTGCCTTTGCTTCTACTACAATATTAATCGTCTCCCCTATCTCCTTAGCCTTAGCAAACACCAAATCTCCTTCATGGTTTCTCACACAAAATCCATAGGAACTGGGACCCGAATTTCCCCTAGAGGCACCATCAGTATTACACTTGTACCATCCATCATAAGGAAGCTGCCATGTAACTCTCTTTGTAACAATATATGGCCTGTATCCCTAAAAAAAACTGATCATTTGTGGCCACAATAGAGGGATGTTATGCAACCAAGGATATATAACTCTTGCAAGATAATATAATGTTTTATTCACTTCATGAATCACTCTACTACAGGACACTGTTTCCCCATGCTTCATTGTATTTTTCCTCTTCCACAGTTCCCATAGAATCACTGTTGGGGCTGCCTGAAACAAAGGTTTTAATTTAGGACAACATTTTGCATCCCACCATGTTCTAATTACCTGATGAACCTGAACTAAGTTTATCCCCAAACCTGCAGCTTGCATGAATCTCCTCCACACCTTAGTTGTTGTTTCACTTGTCAAAAATAAGTATTGAAAAGAGTCTTCATGTGGTGCTATACAACACCAACATCTAGACATTACCATATGACCACCTCTCCTCCATAAGTCATCAGTAGGTACTTTTCCTTTCCAAACCCTCTACAAGAAGAAAGAAATTTTGAAAGGCAACTCTTTAGTCTATATTTTAGCAAATTTCGAATTGATTTGTTCCCTGTGCCTTAGTATTCTCCAAGCACTACTAACAGTTAACTTACCAGATTGTAGGCATCCATCTTGGTATGTCCCAGCAATCTGTTGTATCATCAAAGTGCACCTCTCATCTAATATGTTCTGCTATGTCTTGAGGGAAATTCTGGTCCAGAAGTTGATCATTCCATTACTCCTCCTCTCTCAACTCAGCTACTTCTTGTACCTCTTTATTAATGGGAAATTCTGGTGGTACAACATGATATAATGCTCCTAATCTTGTCCAGTTCTCATGCCACACATTTGTAGATCCCCTTTTCATCTCCCATAATATCTCACGTTCTACTTCATCCCTTGCTTCTAACATTTTTCTCTAGACATGTGATCCTTTTCTGAGTTGTACTACTGTTGGAATCTCTTTCTTGCAGTACTTATTCCACATAAAGTTGGACCAAAGAGTTTTGGTAGTTCTAAACCTCCACCACAGTTTAGCAAATAGGGCCTTTGATACATCTATTAGAGATCTAAAATCTAGCCCTCCTTCTTTTTTAGGGAGACATAAGTTCTGCCACCTTGTCCAATGCGTACTCCTTCCCTCTGCCTTATTGCTCCAGAAGAACCTTGCAAATGTTTTATGCAAATGTTCCAACACATTTTTAGGTGGATCCAGTACTGAGAGTATATGTGTTAGCATACTTTGTAGCACAGAGGTAATTAATATTGTTTTCCCTCCATATGATAACAATTTTCCTTTCCAAAAGTGTAGTTTGGCCTTCACTTTCTGACTTATATCATTGTAGTAATCCTTTCTCCTTATTGTATAGAATATTGGACACCCTAGATAGGTAAAAGAAAACTCCCCTTTTGAAAAACCTGTGATGTTACATACAGCATTTGTCAACATATCAGACACATTGGCATGCATATAGTATGAACTCTTTGCCTTGTTAATCAATTGCCCAGAAACCTGCTCATACTGTACCAAAACATCCACTATTCTTTGTAATGAATAAGGATCTGCAGAAGCAAATATGATGGTATCATCAGCATAGGATAGATGATTCAAAGGATCAGTCCATTTAGGCATTCCAAAACCCCTGAATTGTCTATCTTCAAACAGTTTATTCAAAGATCTTGACAATACTTAAGATGATAGGATAAATAAGGTTGGTGAAAGAGGATATCCTTGCTTTACCCCCCTAGATGAGTGAAAGAACCTTGATTCTTGTCCATTAACCATGACTGAATACCAGTTATTAGAGATCAAATTCCAAACCATATTAATAAAACATTTAGCAAATCCCATCCTCCTTAATACATGCAACAAAAACTTCCATGAGACCCTATCATAGGCCTTTTCCATGTCTAGCTTAATCACCAAATTAGCAGGTTTCCCCCTCAGCCTTATGTCAGTAACAATTTCTTGAGTTAACAAAATATTTTCAAAAATACTCTGCCCTTGACAAAACCTGATTGGTTTAGAGAGATCAAAGACGGTAATACCTTTTCCAGCCTATCATGTACCACTCTTAAGAAAACTTTATTAATAAAGTTACTCAAGCTTATAGGTCTCAAATTTGAGAAAGTTTGAACTCTTGGTTTTTTGGGCAGTAACACAAGATTTGTATGAGTGACTGATTTTGGCAATGGATTGACCTCAAAGAATAAGATCAGCATTTTGTGTATATCCTCTCCTATTATATCCCAGCATGATTGAAAAAACAAACCTGAAAAATCATCCGGGCCACTTGCACTTTCACTGCTCAATGCAAACACTACTGCCTTTACTTCTTCTCTAGTAGGTAGTCTACATAGCTCCAAATTTTGTTTCATTGTCACCATTGTGGGAACATTGTTCAGTAGTTCAAAACTTGTAGGATCACCCTCTTTAGTAAACTGCTTCTGAAAGAAATCCACTGCATCATTAGACATTGCCTCTGGAGATTCAATCCATGTATCATCTGGACCTTTCATCCTCTTTAGTTGCAACTTTTGTCTCTTGCCATTAACATGATTATGAAAGAACCTAGTATTCCTGTCCCCTTCCTTAAACCATATCATGCCTGCTTTCTGCTTCCAGTATTTACTAGAAAGAAGGTATTGATGATACACTCTGATGGTAATTTATCGCTCAGTGTCAACCACAAGATCCCATTCCACAACAGAATAAAAAAACAACCAAATTTTTCCATTTACATTAGAAATTGCAGCTTCCATGCCTAATCTTCTTCTATATTTGTTCAAAAATTTCTTCTTTTGTTTAGGATCCGTTAGAGCCACAATGAAAAAACCATGTTCCTTATACATATTGATCACTCTCTAAAAGGCCTGCTGAGTTTTAACAGACCTTATATTCCATATAAGTGTTTTAATCATCATCTCGAAGCTTCAGAGGCTGCCCTTCTAGGCAAAAATTCTTGTAGGTTGTACTGGATCTTTAGGTTAATTTTTCTTGCCCTTCTTCCCACTTTTAGTAGATGCTGTAGGAGATACATCTCATTCTCTCATCACACCCTTGAAGTTTTCTATAGTAGATTCATCATCATCTTCCTCCTCATATTGCTTTTGCTTATCCACCATAGAATTTTGTATGTCTAATGGCAACTCCTGATGAGTTATGAGATCTTGCAGTACCTGATTAGGAGATTTCAATGGTAAATCTACTTTGATCTGTAATGGGGATCCAGTTCCAAATGAACATGCCATTGGTAACATATCACTATCCCCATTAATTATGGCTTGTTCTCCATGTTCATAAGGTGTCAATGCTGTTTCAAACTGTTCAGAATTACTCCCCATGTCTCCTAGCTTCTCCTGCATCAATTTAAACTGAAGCTCATACACAGACCCAAGGTTAGGATTTGCTATAGCAATATTAGCAGAAATTGCCTGAGATACTGTTCCATTGGAATCATCCCCCTTCTCATTGTCTGTTTGTTGAATTTGACACAATTTATCCTTCCTAAGTTTAGTAGGAAGACTTTGATCTTGTCCTTTCTCCAATGCATATACAGGTACCCCATCAACATACGCTAAAATATCCCCAATTTTACTGGGAGTTACTGTTTCATTGCCCTTCTCAATAATCATTGCAGCAACTGAACCATCTTGATTTTATATTTCCTTTAATGCTCTTGAACCTCCTCCAATTGCTTTTCCAACATTCAACTTCATAGAGTTCAAATGACAGTCTAACCTCGCTTTTGGATTGCCATGATTTTCTGTAGTATCTAAAGTATTCCCAGTTTCTTGAAAGTGTTTGTTGTCTCTTTTTTCTTTGTCTCCTTTTGACTGAATTGCACCTATCTGATTATCCATGAGCTCCACCTTATCACTCCATAATGTCTTAGTTGAATTTAATTCATGTAATTCCTCCGGTTGGCCTGATTCTTCATGCGTTTGAGATGGGATCTCTTGACATGAATGGTTAGTTGTAACATTCAGTTGCATAAGTTCCTCCTTGTTTGTCCCAAAAGTTCTATGTACCCAATCAATTGTAGCCTCTTTCTTAGCCTTCTCAGCAGCTTCTTGATCCATAGGAACTGTGGACCTACCAATATCTTTTCCATGACCACCTTGAGTTGTTGCTACTGGACTCCCATTATGAGTAGGATTCCCAGATTTTTCTATTTCCAGTACTTTTTCAACTGCCTCCTTCTTCACCTGCTTTAACTCCCCTTGATTCCCTTCTCCAGTTGGTTTAGGATTCTTCACCTCAGTAACCTTCCTATTCCCATTAACACTAGAATTAGGATTTACTAATCCGGCCTTGAACTGATGTTCCTTCTCCTGCACCATCTTGGATTGTTTTTATTTTTGTTCTTTCTTCTTACCATTGAACTGATCCTCTCCTTTGCCTTTAGTAATTTGTAAATGAGGATTTGTAACCTCCTCCACCTCCAATGCATTAAACTTTTTTCTGGTTGTCACTTCCTCCAGTTTTGTCTTACCTTTACCTTTGTCACTTTCCTTTCCTTGCTTGTCGTCAATAATATGCCCTATTTTATCCTTTTGATATTTGTTCTTTCTAGCTTGCATCCATTCCTGCTTGGCTTGACTAACACTTGGCTTGGCCACCACTCTACCACTTGATAGAACCTTAGTTGAATTTGCAGCAGTACCTACCAGCTCCTTACTTGTATCTTCTTGTTCTTTCCTCATATCATTGGCTTGTTCCTCAAACTTCCTCAACTCTGGATTAATCACCCAGCATTCCTATTCCTTGTGTCCTTGTTTTTACAATATTTGCAGTACTTAGGCATATAATCATACCTAATCTTAATCCACTTGAACTCCTCCGGTCCAGTCTCATCTTCTTCCTCTACAATCTTTATTCTTTGAGGTAAATTAGCTAGTAAATTCACCTTTGCACAGCTTGGTCTTGTACAATTTTGAGTGGCTAAATCAACATGTAATGGCCTCCCTACTGCCCTAGCTAAAGAAAAAACAAACTCCTTCCCAAAAAAGTTAGGAGGCGAATCTTGAAACGAAATCCAAGCTATTGCAATAGGTGTTTCTTCATTAACTTTCCACCATGGATTCCACTTGGTGCATCGCATCTTCCACATCTCATTCTGGATCTTCAAGTAATAAGCAGGCTTGGACAGTAGATGAATATAATCCCCCATTAACGAAAGCTTGACAAAACATGGTTGTCCTCAATAAGGCCAACTGAGCATGGGCCTTTTAATTCACATTGTATAGGCAATGCTTTACGTAAATCATGAATTCCAGGCTTCCCATAAGAAAACTTACCCAACACTGCTAGGTTCAAGCCTTGTTGTGCGATGGACTGCCTTACTTCTTGCTTCTTCCATCTCACGATTGGTTCCCCATGCAGATATTCAATAGGTTTTATCGCTACGTTAGGAACGGTTTGCATGGGAGCATTTAATGCATTAGGTTTAAGGAGATTTGCGTAATTTTGGATTGGATTTGGGATTGTAGATGGTTGGGGGGATGTTATAGGCGGGGAAGACGACTGCCCAACCTCCATTGAAGGCTGGGCAGTGGCCGGCGTGGCCATGGCAACTAGGTTTAGGAGTCAAGTTTTAGGGTTTTTTAGGAGAGAGTTCGGGAAAACATATTTTGTGTTTGTTTTTCGCACAAATAAAAACATCCCTAGGCGTCAAATTGTTGTGCTTATGTATTGAACGGTTTTTATTTATATTAAAGTGAGTTATTGTTTCTTTAATTGTTCTTGTTCTTTAATGTTTCCAAAGGGATTAGCTAACCCTAGGACTTGTCCATTTACTTTGAATTAATTTTGGGAAAGATAATTTGGGTTTGGGAAAGATTAATTAACAAGAATTTGAGGCGTTAATCTTTACTTTATAGATTCTACCTATGGATAGGATTGAACTACTTGTAGTCATATCCGGGTGTGCTTCATCTCTTAATTGTTTCAGGTATAGTTCAATTAGGAAGTCTTGTTAGTCTTCGGAAGAAATAATAAAGAATTATTACCCGAGACTAATTAACATAAACTCGCTCATATTTGTAAAATTGTGAAATACATTGGATCGTTACATGAGTGTAATTCCCAATGCATCCATGCTTGTACGCACAATCTCAAACCCATGAGTGGAGTATATGTGATAAGTGTGGTGGTCAAAATGGCCATTAGGATAATTGTGCTTATTTGTCCTTCCGTTTCCTGAACCCCTACTATGATGATTCTACTTTTTGTGACGACAAGTATAGGGACATAGAAGTGGAAGAAATTGAGCATGGTCAAAATGGAGAGTTCAAGCTCATGATGGAATGCCTACTTGAAGGAGGAAATAAAGAGTAAAATGCCTTGGAGGAGCTTTTGAAAAATAGTATCCAAAATGATGTGGCGCTTGAAAGGTTGAACTCATAAATGGGAGAAATGCTTGAAGCTTTAGAGGTCCAAAAAGCCTTGGAAGTGAATGATAGACAAGAACCTTCCTTAGAAGTTGAAACCATTACATTTTACCATTTTAGGAATTTTCTGACTATTTTAGTGTTTAAGCATTATATTTTATCATTTTAAACTTAGATTATGAGTTTAATTAGCATTTCTTCTTTGTTGTTTTTCATTTTTCACTATGAGTAGCTAGATTCTTACTAAGGTTGTGACCCAACCCTAGTGTGTAAAACTTATGAGTATTTAATTTAATACTTGTTTATGATTGGGTATTGATTATTTAGCTTAGTTTATGATTCAATTTTAGAATTAATGGTTGCAACATTGATCCATGCATTTTTGACTTGGTATCTACTTGAGAAAGAGGGACCTAGTCTAGGATAACTTGGCTAACAAGGAAATGGGCTAATTGAGAGTTTGATTAGCTAATTAAAGGGTTCAAACTAGAGATAGTGAGAACCCAACTTGAGCTTATATCAATAATTTCGTTTGTTACCCATTTGGTCTTGAGAAAGCCAAATTAGGCAAAATCACTCTATGATCAAGAGGTATTGAGTGGTTAATGTAGAGTTGAGAGCTATAATACACTCCAATCAATAAAATAAGTGCTAACATATTTAACACCTTAGGCGAACACCTAGATTAAGGTCACTTCCCTAAGCTTTTAAACTATTTGAAAAATCCCAAAAACAATCATTCGCTCTTTAGTTTCTTATCTTAGATTATAATTGTTAGAGTGTAGAATTAGTAATCAAAACCGTATGTTTGGAAGTGCAATTTAGTTTCTCCATTTGCTTTCATCAAATATATACCTGTAACACCTATTGTAGCTCTCTGTGGAAATCGGCCCCGACTTTTGTTGGGTACTATTTTTCCAATAAGTGTTTCCACTCACTATTGAGTGTGGATTCGACGTGGATCAGTTATTGACATCGTTGACGGGGATTTATAATAGTGTTACCTATATATTTGGGTTTGTTTTTGGAATATCTTCTTTTCCTTCCACGTTACTAACGTGCATGAGAAATTTTAGGTACAACCGTGGCAGCGAACAATGAGCTCAAAAATGTTCTTTTGGGGAAATTATAAGGCAAGGATGAGGAAGTTTAGGAGGTACCTCTTGAGCCTCAAGCTAATAAAAAAGGCCGTGTGCCTCATGGGAATATGTCGACTTCACCTCCCACCTCTACCATGAGAGGCTCCACACCGAGTATTACCCAATGAAGGATATACAAGTGCAATAGTCCCTCCCTGTATTAGGATGAGCAACTTCAAAATCACCAAGGTGATGCTCACTTTTCTTGAGCAATGATGTTTCTTCACCGGTGCTCCAATTAAAAATTCTTATAAACATTTGAGGGGGTTTGTGGATACTTGTTGGGGGAGAAAGCAAACAAATGTCTCCGAGGATGCATTGAGACTAAGGCTTTTTCCCTTCTCTCTACGAGGGAAAGCTTTATATTATTATGAATGATTGCCGAACCATTCAATTCACACTTGGGATGTATTGGCAGAAAAATTCATTGGTAAGTTTTTCTCTCCCGAACACATGGATACACTCCGAGATGAGATTTTGGCATTCAAGCAAAAGCCAAATGAACTACTACACGGGATTAGGAGCGTTATAGAACTATGGTCGAGGAATGTCTTAACAACAATACGACTGAAAACATGATTCAATAAATGTTCTAGCGCGAAATTAACACAACCAACCATTGTGTAGTGAATCAACTAGCTTGTGGAAACTTCATGACTACGCCCTATGTGGAGGCATGTGAGATTTTGGATGAGATGGCAGAAACACCATTGGCTTGGCAATCTCGGGCCAATGTTCCACAAGGTAATCGGAACATGATCCACCTTCACAAAGAATTGCATGACCATGGGTAAGCCATTGCTAAATTGACCACTACCATGAATCAACGAGCAAAGGCTCAACTTAGTCAAGTGCAAGCACCTAAGCAAGTCCATACTATGGAAGGAGTGAACATGATGGTGAACAAAAGGAGGACCAAAGGTCCACAAGTGCAAAATCGAGTAGAGAACTATGTGTAAGAAGATAGTGGTTTTGAGCAAGATGATTCCTACAATGAACAAGAAAAGGAAGTGCAATATGTGAATAATTTTCAAGGTCAAAGAAACAACTTCCAAGGCCCAAGTCAACAACAATAGAGACCACAAAACAATCAAGGCAATTGAAATTCCAACAATCAAGGAAATTGGAGTAGAGGCAACAATCAAGGGAATCAGAATAACAAAAATAATAAAGAAAATTGGAGTGGAAACAATCAAGGAAATTGGGGAGGTAACAATCAAAGTAGGTGGAGCAATAATCAAGGCAACCAGGGGTTGGGTTTTTAAAGGCCCCCAATATACCAACAACTGAGCAACCTACCTCCTTATCCTTCCCATGGTTCAAGTTCTTCAAACAATGAGATAGGGCATATTGAAAATATGTTCAAGAAAATAATGAAAAAGAATGCCGATTCGGGCGCCCAACTTGACTCACACAAAACATCAATCCGCAACTTAGAAGTTCAAATGGGGAAAATCTCTCAAGCACTAAATTCTCGTGGGCACTACCAAGTGACACAGTAGTAAACCCAAAGGGTGGTAGCAACACGGGGCATGCCATGGCGGTTACCACAAGAAGTAGAAGAGGCTAGAATGCACCAACCTCAAGTCAAAGGCAACTTGTTATTGATGATCACGTGATGTAAGAAGAGATCCTAAACAATATGGTGCAATCTAATGATGAAGTTCGGATTGATATTGATGATATTGTAGAAGAGACTAAAGAAGAGGTGAACTTGTCTATGGAACATATTATTGCATACCAGAGCTGGTAGTGCAAAATGCTAAGGCACCATTGCCTAAGCCTCCACCTCTATACCCTAAAAGACTTGCCAAGCAGAATGGTGAGAATCAACTCAAGAAGTACATTCAAATGATGAAGAGTCTCTCAATCAGTATGCCTTTAATTGAAGCTTTGGAACAAATACCCGGTTATGCAAAGTTATGAAAGATCTAGTAACAAAGAAGCGGTCAATAAATTTTGAAACCATCAATGTCACTCATCAAGTGAGTGCAATTGTGCATTCAATGGCTCAAAGTTGGAGGATCCCGGTGCTTTCATGATTCCTTGTACAATTGGAAGTGCTGAGTTTGCTAAATCTCTTTGTGATCGTGGGACAAGTATCAATTTGATGCCCTATTCGATTTTCAAGACTTTGGGAATAGGGCGACCAAGACCCACCTCTATGAGATTGCAAATGGCCGATCACACTATGAAGAGGCCTTTGGGTGTGATTGAAGATGTTTTGGTTCGTGTTGATAAATTCATTCTCCTGCCGGATTTTGTCATTCTAGATTGTGAGGTTGATTATTAAGTGCCGATTATTCTTGGGAGACCTTTCCTTGCTACGGGTAAGGCTCTTTGTGATGTTGAAGCCGGAGAACTCACTTTCCGGGTTGGTGATGAAAAAATGGTATTCCATGTGTGTAAGTCTATGCAGAAACCAAATAGCAATGAGGTGTGTTCTTTTGTGGACTTGGTGACTGATATTCTAGTTGATGAAACAAGTTCTACAATTAATGTTGGTGGCTGTCTTGCTCAACTTTGATGATGATGAGATGTATGGAGTCATGGAATGTGTAAACTCTTTGCAAGGAATGGGGTCGTACAACTATGCACCCCAGAAATAGTCTTTGGATCTTGAAAATAGGACAACTCCTCCTACAAAGCCTTCTATTGAAGAGCCTCTTGCCTTGGAGTTGAAGCCATTGTCTCCACATCTTTGGTATGAATTTCTTGGTCCTTTTTCTAATTTACCGGTTATTCTTTCCTCTTGTTTGACTAACGTGCAAGTAGATTCCACATAGGCGGTGCTACAAAAGAGGAAGAAGGTTATTGGGTGAACCTTGGTGGATATTCGGGGGATAAGCCCCACCTTTTGCATGCATAAGATCAAGTTGGAGGATGGCACCAAACCATCTATTGAACATCAAAGGAGAATTAATGAGGCTATGCAAGAAGTTGTCAAGAAGGATATTATCAAGTGGTTGGATGTCGGGGTTGTATACCACATCTCCTATAGTTCATGGACTTCCCCGGTTCAATGTGTCCCAAAGAAAGGGGACATGAAGGTGGTCACCAAAGACAAGAATTATTTGATTCCTACAAGAACGGTGATCGGTTGGGGGGGGGTGTATCGACTATCGCAAGCTCAACAAAGTCACAATGAAAGATCACTTTCCACTTCCTTTCTTAGATCAAATTCTTGATAGATTGACCAGCCATGCTTTCTATTGCTTACTTGATGGGTATTTGGGCTACAACCAAATTCTCATTGCTCTGGAAGATCAAGAGAAAACAACCTTTACATGTCCCTATGGTACTTTTGCTTTCAAGCGGATGCCATTTGGTTTGTGCAATGCACCGTTGAGTTTTCAAAGGTGTATGATGGCTATTTTCAAAGACATGGTGGCGGACTATCTTGAAGTTTTCATGGATGACTTCTCGGTGGTTGGAGATTCTTTTGATGATTGTCTTGCACATTTAGGCAAAGTGTTGGCTAGATGCGAAGAAATTAATTTGGAGCTCAATTGGGAGAAATGCCATTTCATGGTCAAGGAAGGCATTGTCCCTGGCAACAAAAACTCAAGGAATGGAATTGAAGTTGATAAGGCACGGATTTAGGTGATTTCTAAGCTTCCACCCCCAACTTCAGTGAAGGGTGTACAAAGTTTCTTAGGCCACGCAAGTCTTTATCGACGTTTCATCAAAGATTTCTCTAAGATGGCGAATCCGTTGTGCAAGCTTCTTGAGAAGGATGCTAAGTTTAACTTCATTGACTTGGGCTCAAGTTGCCAACTACCCCATCATCACCGCTCCAAATTGGAGTGTGCCTTTTGAACTCATGTGTGATGCAAATGACGTAGTGGTTGGGGTTGTTTTGGGGAAATGCATCAACAAGATTGTCCATCCAGTCTACTATGCTAGTAAGACCATGAATAGTGCCCAAGTCAACTATACTATTACGGAGAAAGAGCTCATTGCTATTGTGTTTGCAATTGAGAAGTTCCGCCTGTACTTGATGGGTGCAAAATTTATTGTCCACACGGACCATGCGGCACTTTGGTATATTATGAGCAAAAAGAACCCCAAAAGCTAGTTTGATGAGATGTACTCTTGTTGCAAGAATTTGATATTGATATCCAAGATAGAAAAGGTAGTGAAAACTAAGTGGCGGACCACTTATCTTGTTTGGAGGAGGAGGGGAGGCCGCATGATGGCCTTGAAATTAATGACTCTTTCCCCGATGAGCAACTCTTGGAAATTTCAATGAAAGAGGTGACATAGTTCGCGGATTTAGCAAATTTTCATGTATGTGGAATTATTTCGGATGATTTCTCTTCAAACCAAAGGAAGAAGCTCAAACGGGACTGTCAAGATTATTATTGGGATGAACCATACCTTTTACGGATTTGTACTGATGGAGTGATTAGAAGATATATACCGGAATAAAAGCAAGGTGAAATTCTTGGGGCTTGTCATTCTTCGCCATATGTTGGTCATCATCGTGGAGCGAGAACGGCAACCAAAAATGCTTAGTTGTGGTTTATATTGGCTCACTCTTTACAAGTATGCAAGTGAGTTAGTGAAAATATGTGATGAATGTCAAAGGATCGGTGGAATCTCAAAGAAAAATAAGATGCCTCTCACAACCATTTTGGAGATTGATATTTTTGATGTGTAGGGTATTGACTTCATGGGCCCTTTTGTGAGTTCTTGTGGAAACACCTACATCATGGTCGCAGTGGATTATGTGTCCAAATGGGTTAAAGCCATTGCTTTACCCAACAATGAGGAGAGAAGTGTGGTAGCTTTCTTGAAAAAGAATATTTTTACAAATTTTGGTGCTCTGTGTGCAATTATAAGCGATGGGGGGTCACATTTTTGTAACAAGGATTTTGACACTTTACTTGGCAAGTATGGTGTTACTCACAAAGTTACGACTCCGTATCACCCACAATCTAGTGGGCAAGTAAAAGTATCCAACTGGGAGATAAAGAGTATCATGTCCAATACGGTAAATGCTAATCGGACGGATTGGTCCAGGAAGCTTGATGATGCATTATGGGCTTATCGAATGGCTTACAAAACACCTGTCAGAATGTCGCCATTTGATTGGCGTGTAGCCGCTAACTTGAGGATTGCACATTTGAATGAATTGGATGAGTTCTAGTACCATGCTTATGCAAGTTCATCCTTGTATAAAGAAAACATGAAATATCTTCATGACAAATACATTTGAAACAAAGAGTTCAAGGTGGGCGATCTTTTATTATTGTACAACCCAAGATTGAGGATGTTTCCCTGAAAGCTAAAATCCAAGTGGAGTGGTCCGTTTGAATTGTGGGTGTAACACATTTTGGTGAATTAGGCTTGAAGAAAAAAATAATGAAGTATTTCGAGTCAATGGTCACCGAGTGAAGCACTACTTGGAAAAGGTTGGAAATATCCATGTGGTGGCAATAATTCATTTCACTTGAGGGTATTTTATGTCGTGCCGCAACATTAAATCAGGCGCTTCTTGGGAGGCAACCCATGTTTCTTTTCCGTTTTCTTTTTTAGTTAGTTGTTATTTATGTTCTAACTTAATTTGAAGTGTGCTACGGGGATAAGTGTGACTTACAAGAATTGTGGACGAAAATATGACTAAGTTTTCAAGAGAGTGCGGACCACACTTTATTTGTGCAAACCAGGACATTTTTTTGTGCCATAGCACACGAGCATTGCGGCTATGCTCTCTTGCGGATGGCACAGTTGAAACATCAAAAAATACTAACTCTCTAAAGTTTAAGCTTGTCAGTATGGAGGTCGATCTGCGTAAGTACGTAAAATTTGCGTCCGCACTTAAAAATGTGCGAACCGCAGATTGGTTGCTAAGAATGATCACCCAGGTGGTAGGGTGTGGACCGCACATGAAAATGTGCGTCCGCACTCGTCTCTTGTCCCTTATCATTTTGAATAGTATAAATAGAACAATAGGGCTCATTTTACCCTTTTCCCACTTTGAAAAAAACCATTGTTGCCCTACTAAGTTTTCTTGGAGATTTCAACTTCCCATACACATAACTCCCTAGATTAATTGCTCACTGTATTCACTCTATCTGGTATGCTTTACTTTCATGTTAGTTTAATTTGTAGATTTTTTAGTTTTTTTAGGCCATCTGTTATTAGAGTTCCATTGTGCGTCCATGTGGGGTACATCTGCACTAGTAAACTTGATACATGCTCTACTGGTATTGGGTTAGTAAAATTTCATGTTTTTACAATGTTGTCATGCCTATTTGTGCAAGAAATTGAAAAATCATAAGAATAAAAAGTTGTCTGCTCGTAATTGTTGAATTCAGCGGCCGCACTTGAATTGTGTGGTCCGCAGATTCTGATTCTTTGAAGCTTAAGTGAGGCAGGAATCTACGGCAGCAAGTTAAATTATGCGGACCACAGATTTCCTCTTGCGGCCGCAGATTGACCATTTCTCTATCATCAAAGAGTTCATACTTTTGGTACTCAAAAGTGCGGCTGCAATACCAAATGTGCAGACCACACTTCCTTTATGTGGCTGCACAACAGATATGTGTGGACCACGAGTTCCCATCTGCGACCGCAGGTCAAATTGTGCGAATCGTAGATCCCTTCTCCTCCAGGCATGAATCAAGTTCATAACTCTACTGTGTCCAATTGTTTCTCCCTTGCCTACATGTCTCATGTATGTGTTTGAACAATGAATTGCAACTATTAATATCCTCTACTTGATACAGACAATGGATCGATCAAGAGACCGAGGTGAAACTCCAAAGGGGAGAGGTGAATTTTCTCGGGGTCGAGGCAAAAGTGCCTTTCCCCTTGGCCAGCCCAAGACAATAAGAAAGAAAACAAAAGCTGGCAGAGGGAGAGGTGCAGACCTCTCCGAGTCTAGCTCCTATGTCCCATCTAGGGAGGTATTAGAGGGAAACTCAGCCTATGTTCAGGAGGAGCTTAGGGACGAGTCATCTTCATCTCACAGCACCTCCGAGGGGTCGCAAAGAGCTAGCAAGGCTTCTGATCCATCAGCTACACCAGTCCCTAAGGCACCAGTTATACATGACATCCCCGATGATGGCAAAGGGGTAGATACTAGAGCTACAGACTTGAGCGATGAAAGAAGAAAGAGGTTTGGGAGGATTGTTTTGTCAGCTTGGCCGCCTTCACTAGTTTTCGTATGTGGTGTTCAGTGAGGTTGCTAACTCTTGAGCGATAGTTTCTATTAAAGGATTTGGAGAAATATAACCCAGCTATATTGAGACAGTTCAAGGCATGAAAGGGGTGGATGTGGTTCACCGAGAGAGTAGAGGATGCCAAAGAATACCTCGTTCGTGAATTCTATGCCAATGTGCCTCATATAAAGAAAGGGACGAAGGTGACCAACCTCAAGGTGAGGTTTGATCAGCATATGCTAAACACGTACCTAGGCTTCAAGGATGTTGAGCCGATGGAGTATTTGGAGACATGTGCAATGAAGGAGGAAGTCTGTCCTTGGATGGCTAAGATTCTAGCACCACCAAGGCCGCCACCACCATGGATTACCATTGTGGGTCTCATTCAGTGGAATACTTTGAGCTTTGAGGCAAAGGGGTGGCAGACTTTGTATATAGCCGATTGGATCCATGCCAGAATGAGACTAACCTTCCTATTCCTCGGGTAGTTCTTGTGGCTTCCATTATGGATGGGTATCCAATTAATATGGGTGTTGCGATGTCGGCTAACATTTCATTGATAGCACAGAAGGATAGCTCGGCCTACCCTTATCCTAATACTATTAAAGTGTATCTAACTAATGCAAAGGTAGAGCCGGGGGGTTTTGACACCAAGGTGAAGGTTAAAAAGCCCTTCGATTGGTATTCACTGATGGACGCGAGCAACCCAAAGAAGAAAGTCGAGCCTTCTACCACCACATGTCATTCTGATGAGTCAACAATGGTAGCTTCTGAGGCAGTTGATCTTCCATCCACCAATGCTGAGTCTTCTACCATAGCCACTGCTATGCCTCTACCATCATCGTTAGCTCTGACCACAAGCCCTAGAGTTTGTCTAAATCTAGTGAACACAGTTCCCTTATTTGTTATTCGAGTCTCCCAAATATTGGCAAGTCTCAACAACTGGATGTAAACAACTACTTCTAAGTTTTCTAACTTGTCTAGTACTGTTGCAGCGCAGTCCACTTATCAGGCACCACACGCTCCTTCTGACATTGATGAGACACTTAAGAAGATTCTGGAGAACTAGAAGACTATCATGGACACCTTGGTACATCATGTGTTAGTTATTGAGGAGATGGTAAAGGAAGTGA
The DNA here is from genome assembly GCF_000393655.2 of Nicotiana sylvestris. Lineage (NCBI taxonomy): Eukaryota > Viridiplantae > Streptophyta > Magnoliopsida > Solanales > Solanaceae > Nicotiana > Nicotiana sylvestris. The sequence goes on along the minus strand of NC_091068.1, from coordinate 74,828,553 downwards.
AGAAGATGAGGAAGTCCCAAATCAGCAAGAAATCAGTGGACAAGCTCTGGAAGGAGGTGACTAGACTTGCTACAGCCGGAGACCTTACTTTTGATATGCTTCTTGACCCTCACCAGTATGCTCCAGATACTTCAACACCATTTGCACCGGTAGCATCAGCTAGCTAGTCTGATGAGCCAGACCTTGTTGTCGACACTGCTGAGGTAGTGCGTGAGATGTTCGCCAATCCAGCCATGCCTAGATTTGATGCTGATGAGATTCATTTAGCTGATCCTGAGGGAAATGACATTGTTGGGGACACTGAGATGTCCAAGGATCCTTAGGGTGTTTTCTTTTCCCTCTTCTCTTTTACTCTTATTTTGCTAAGCATTAGGGACAATACTTACTTTTATTCAGTGCGGGGGGGGGGGGAGGGGTTGAGTTTATTTGACATATTGGTATACTTTGATAGATTTGGTCTGTAATAATTTGATGATACTCTTTCTTTTCTTGTTTGTATTTATCTATCCTCTCTCTCTCTCTCTCTCACTCTCTTATTATGTATATTTATTTTATCTTTAGTAGTTTTTGCTTTTTAGCTTCTTTATTGTTGTTTTTGCTTATTAGCTTCTTTATATTTTCCATATTAGTTCTTGTTTTGTTAAGTAGCTTCTTTTTATGCTTTAGTAGATAATAAACCTTTGGTTCTCTTAGCACCGCAGTTCTTTCCAAAGGTAGTTGTTGTATGAACCTGGTGACTCGTCCCAACGATGGATGGCATGATGAACTTCTTACGGGAATGATTCCATATTTGTGTTTAGGTAATAATAGTAGTAGTAATGAATAAAAAGGCCTAATCAAGTAATTCTAGAAGAGTTTATCATGCTTCATTTGGTACCAACACACTTAACTTCATACTTGTAGTTAGAGACAAGGTTTTTGAAAGAAATAGTTGTAGTTAGTGACTTTGTGACTCTTGCGTTTACTTGGGTAATCATCGAGTGGTTTAATTGGACCATAGTGATCTTTAAACTTGAATGTGGTTGTTGTAGGTTCTCGACTCTATCCTTTTTTTACAATCTAGTTGCGTGAGGGATGAGATGAATTGTTGCTAGTCCAAGTATCCGTGTGAATGGTCTGAAACTTTCCCTGAATGTGTCAAGGGAAAATCCTAAGTTTTGCTTGGTTTGAGAAGTGATTGTAGGCTCTCCTCGTCCAGTTTGAGCTTTCTATTGCCAACCAATGTCGTTATCCCTAGTCAATTCCTTTGAGCCTCTAGCCTTTCTTATTTGATAATCATGTTATAAGCCTTTACCCATTTTGTCGTGACCTTCTCTTGGCACCCGGACTTTCCTTAACACTCTTGTGAAACAAGTGGCTTAAAGCATAAGTTTGGGGGAGAGACGAGGAGTCTTGAAAAAGGTATCAAGGCACAAGAAGAGAAAAAGAAATGATATATACGAAAAGAGAAGGCAAGAAAAGAAAAGAATAAAAAGAAAAATGCAAAAAGTGAATAAGTGGAAGGGTTGATGGATTCAAAAAGAGGTAATGATCCCTAGCATGAGCAATTAAAAAGGGAGAAAAAGAATGAAATGAACAAGGAATAGTGATGTTAAGTCTCTCTAGCCCCCAATGAAAAGAAAATGCCTCTAAGAATTGGTAATTGTGAGCCGAGAAATGAAAAGGTGGAGTGCTTAAGGAAAGGTGCACCCACTTACCCATATGGTATCCTACCCTGACCCAAAAGGCTTCATTACAACTTGAAAGAAGCCATACTTGATTTCGAACCGAGTGAGCTTACATTAGTGGCGATCTAAATCAAGGGCAAGCCTATGGTACTTGAAGCTGTACTTATGACATTCTTTTGTGAGAGATGAGTGAATCTTTCATGAATCTTAAAATTGAGTGCTAACTTTTTAAGAGATCTTGGAAAATGGAAAGTAGAGGAGGAAGAGTTTGGAATCTACCATGACCTACATGATAGAATAAGAGTCCTTTATGAGTAAAGTCAATTCTTGAAGCTTAAATGTCATATTAGAACTATATGTGCATGAATTTTTGACTTGACACCTTGTTGATAATGCATGAGTAGTGTGGGTAATTATCCCAACTGATGTGTGAATGGATCAACATTGACTCGCTGAAATGATACTTAAATCTAAGGAGGTGGGAACTAATTCATTTTTGACTACTTATTAGCACCTTTTTACTTTTGTTTTAGTCTGAAATTATTGATTTATGTTCTCAAAACTAATGAAAGTGTGCAAATGGCAGGAATGTTGGAAGTTTGAGCTCTCATGATGAAATCTGACTCAAAAAGGAGTGTTCCGGCTCACAAGCAAAGAAGGGGCGGAAAACTTAAAATGTGTAGTTCACATAAGGATTTCTGCAGCCCCAAAAGAAAGTGCAGACCGCAGAATTCCATCTGCGGCCGCAGATCAAGTGAAAGGCCCCAGCAGGAATTTAGCCAGTGTGTGGACCGTACATGAATTGTGCGGCCACAGAAGAAGCTTTGCAGCCGCAGACTAGAATTGTGCGGCTGCAGATTCCAAGACTTTACCAACTGAAGAAATCTACGGACCGCACATGGAATTGTGCGGCTATAGAACCTCTCGAGGGGCATTTTTTATAGCAAATTTTGGGCCACTATAAATAGACGAGTTTCACATTTTTAGGTCAAGTTTCGAAGTCTGAGCTGTTGTAGGTGTTACATTTTTCCGTTTTAGGAAGTTTGTGACTATTTTAGTGTTTAAACATTATATTTTTAATCTTAGATTATGAGTTTAATTAGCGTTTCTTCTTTTTTTTCTTAATTTTTTAGTATGAGTAGCTAGATTCTTACTAGGGGTGTAACCCGACCCTAGTGTCTAAATCTTATGAGAATTTAATTTAATGCTTGTTTATGATTGGGTGTTAATTATTTAGCTTAGTTTATGCTTTAATTTTAGAATTAATGATTGCAAACATTGATTTATGCCTTTTTGACTTTGTCCCTACTTGAGAAAGAGGGAGCTAATTTAGCATAACTTGGTTAACAAGGAATAGGGCTAATTGAGTGTTTGATTAGCCTAATTAAAGGGTTCAAACTAGAGATAGTGAGAATCCGACTTGAGCTCATATTACCTATTTAGTTTGATACCCATTTGGTCTTGCGAAAGCCAAATTGGGCAAAATCACTTTATGATCGAGAGGTATTGAGTGGGTAATGTAGAGTTGAAAGCTATAATACACCCCAATCAACAAAATAAGTGTTAACGTATTTAACCCATTAGGCGAACATCTAGGTTAAGGTCACATCCCTACGCTTTTTAATTATTTGTAAAAACCCCAAAAAAAAAATCATCCGCTTTTTAGTTTCTTCTCATAGATTATAATTGGTAGAGTAAAAGTAGAATTAGAAATAAAAATCGTTTTTTTGGAAGTGCAATTTAGTTGCTCCATTTTCTTTCATCAAGTGTATACCCATAACAGCCATTGTAGCTCTCTGCGAAAATCAACCCCGACTCTTGTTGGGTACTATTCTTTCAACGACTGTTTCCACTCACTATTGGGTGTGAATTGGATGTGGATCAGGTACCCAAACTATGATTCTCCCACCAGTTAATATACCACCTGCATAACTAGCTAAAGGTGGAGGTGAGGCAAGGAGAGGTCGTCCTAGATGTGGAGGCCAACTTGCTGTTATGCTTTCCCTGTGCCTAATGCAATTACATCTGATGCAATCATTATAAGTAATATTTCAGTCTATCATAGAGGCGCATCAATGTTATTTGATCCGAATTTTACTTATTCATATGTGTCATCTTACTTTGCATCGCACTTGGATATGCCTCATGATTCTTTAGATATTCTTGTTTATGTGTCTATGCATGTTGGAGATTCTATTATAGTGGATCATGTATATCGGTTCTATGTAGTTGCTATTGGTGGGTATGATACAATTGTGGATCTCTTATTATTGGACATGGTTGATTTTGAAGTAATACTTTGCATGGATTAGTCATCCCCGTATCATGCCATCTTGGATTTTCATGCAAGACTGTGACTTTGGCTATGTTGGAATTGCCTAGATTTGGGTAGAGAGGATCTCTTGGTCATTCCACAAGTAGGGTAATTTCATTTCTAAAGGCTCATCATATGGTTGAGAAGGGTCGTCTAGTATACTTGGCTTTTATTCAGGGTTCTAGTGTAGAGGTTCCTTCCATGGATTTGGTACTGGTGGTGAGGGAGTTTCCAGAGGTATTTCCTACGGATTTGCCAGGTATGCCGCTCGTAGGGACTTTTACTTTGGTATTGACTTGATTGTGGGCACCTAGGCCCATATCTATTCTACCATATCGCATGGCTCCAGCTGAGTTGAAAGAATTGAAGGAACAATTGCAAGATTTGCTTGATAAGGGATTTATTAGACCGGGCGTGTCTCCTTGGGGGGCGCCACTGTTGTTTGTGAAGAAGAAAGATGGTTTCATGAGGATGTGCATCGATTATAAGTAGTTGAATAATGTCACTATAAAGAATACACATCCATTTCCTCGCATTGATGATTTATTTGATCATCCTCAAGGTGCCAGAGTATTCTTAAATTTGAGGTCGGGCTATCATCAGTTGAAAATTAGGGCTTCAGATGTTCCAAACACAACTTTCAGGACACGTTATGGACATTATGAGTTCTTAGTAATATCTTTTGGTTTGACTAATACTCTAGCAACCTTCATGCATTTGATAAATAGTGTGTTTCAACCATATATGGATTCTTTTTTTTATTATCTTCATTGATGACATCTTGGTTTACTCTTGGAGTAGAGAGGAGCATGAATAGCACTTGAGAGTAGTACTTCAGACTTTAAAGGGTCAGAAACTTTATGCTAATTTTCAAAATGGAAATTTTTGTCAGATTCAGTTGAATAAATGTCACTATAAAGAATAAATATCCATTTTCTCGCATTGATTATTTATTTGATCAGCTTTAGGATGCCAGAGTATTCTCGAATTTGAGGTCGGCCTATCATCAGTTGAAGATTAGGACTTCAGATGTTCCAAAGACAACTTTCAGGACTTGTTATGGACATTATGAGCTCTTAGTAATATCTTTTGGTTCAACTAATGCTCCAACAACCTTCATGCATTTGATGAATAGTGTGTTTCAATCATATCTGGATTCTTTTGCTATTATCTTCATTGATGACATCTTGGTTTACTCTTGGAGTAGAGAGGAGCATGAGTAGCACTTGAGAGTAGTACTTCAGACTTTAAAGGGTCAGAAACTTTATGCTAATTTTCAAAATGGAAATTTTTGTTAGATTCAGTTGACTTCTTGGGTCATGTTGTGTCTAGCGATTGTATTAAGGTTGATTCGAAGAATACCGAGGGACAAGTGGCAGCTATAATAGGAATGCAGGTACATCTACAATGCCAGCTCCTGCCATACACATCAACATTAGCTCCAAAATCTGCACACAAGGTGCAGAAGTGTAGTATGAGTACAACCGACCCCATGTACTGATAAGTAAAAAACCTAACCATAGGTTGAAAGCAGTGATGAGCTCAGAAGAAGGTCAGTATATAATATCAATAGTCAATAACAGTTCATAACAGTGTAGCAAAGCCAGTAAATATATGACTCAAGAGATATATGCTCAGCTAGATCACAGTTACATAAAAATAGGCATGGTTTTCAAGTAACACCGTCAATTCCAAATCATTCACAACACCCGATAAGAATTTGTGTTACCAATTAGCATGAGGAAAATACATCTCTATGCCTACATGTGAATATACATGTCAACTCATCAATTATCATGTACCGTCTAGCATGAGAAATATACATCTCTATGGATACATGTCAAATATATATATGTCAAATCATAAATTATCATGTACCATCTATCAGGAGGAATATACATCTCTATGCTTACATGTCAAATAATCAAATGTCATGTTACTGTCTAGCATAAGGAATGTACATCTCTATGCCTACATATCAAATAAACATGTTGAAAACTCAGTTTCACAATGAACTCATTAAGTACACACAATCTTATCACACTCCAGGTGCCTGGCTCAAAGCCTATTTCATAACCATGGATCCATCAAATAATCACACTTAGCACTGTACGGTTGCCCGACATAACTGCCCATCATCAATGCACGTATATGATATGCTCTGCCTGCAACCACTGCTGGCATGTGAGAATACAGAAGGGAGGATCCTACCCAAGCGCTAATGATAATCACTTAGCCCAATAGTGGGGCTTGGTACACCGCAAAGCTTCAAACTAGTACAACTTAGCCCAATGTGGGACTTGGCATACGCGTCACCTCCATACCAATATAACCGTTGCGGTGTAAAATCCGATCCAAACATCAATGTAAATACGACTCTATGGCCCACATCAGCCATCATTCTGCTCGAGTCTCACTATGCAAATATCTCACAGAAACATGATATAGTTATATAACACGAAATATCACAATATGCCTTAAATACAGTCCAAACTTGTGTCACGTATAATGACACCAATAATATGTGAGATAGCATATCAAAAGTGCACTGAGACATAGATATAACATGCATATGAAACTATCATGACTGTATAGTATGACTACAACTAAAGCAAATAGCTCAACATGGCAAAAATAGCCCTATCATGTCTCAAACAATTGAATAGGTAGCCTAGGCATGATTTCTAGAATAAAGAATATCCCATGTAGTCACATAAATAGAGAAAACATGACCTCTAAATAAAGCATGATAGCAACGCAAGAAATATAATAGCCTAAGAACTACTCGTATCATAATACTTCGGTGCACGCACTCGCGCCCGTCACCTAGAAAGTGCATCACCCCAATACATTTCTTATAACATAGTTCACAGGCTACCCTCAAATCCAAGTTTAGATATGTTACTTACCTCGAACAAGCCAAATCCAATACCGAGCAAGCCAAACAATATTCTAAAAATGCCGTTACATGCGTATCAGCCTCCGAACGGCTTGAAACTAGCCAAAATCAACTCAAAAATATCAAATAATGCCATAGAAGACAAATCCAATCGTTAAAGGTCGAATCATTAATCAAAAACTCAAAATCAACCAAAAAGTCAAACCCAGGCCCGCACCTCGGAACCCGGCAAAACTCACAATATCCAACAAAATATTCAATTATGATTCCAACCATACTAATTTCACTCAAATCCAACTCAGAATTGATGTTCAAAACTCAAAGAATCACTTTAACAAAGTTTAGACAAAAACCTCCAATTTCTCTCTAAAAAATCATAATCCAAATGCCAAAATCGAATATTGATTCATGAAATATAATCAAGACCGGGTAGAAAACACTTAGCTCCATTCCATGTGGTGAAAATTTCCTTCAAAATCGCCCAAATCCGAGCTCCCCAACTTAAAATGTGCTAAAATGAATAAAAACGTCGATATTTATGCTTCTGCCCAGTACTTCCGCATTTGCGGAAAAAATATCGTACCTGCAACCTCGCATTTGCTAGCACAAACATTACATCTGCGACTACAGCTTAAAGGATCTAGATCGCACATGCGCAAATATCTTCCGCACATGCGACTTCGCAGAAGCACATGCACAACCGCAGAAGCGAATACCCAGCTCACACCCATTCTCGCAAACGCCATCCAAACCTCGCAGAGGCGCTTACACATCTGCACTTCACCCTCCACAAAATGGAACTCACCAAGGCACCTTTTCTTCGCAGAAGCGGCCATTCTATCGCATAAGTGTGTCCGCACCTGCGGCTAAATATGCGCAGGTGCGAAGAACCAGCACTGGAACTGCCAACATGAAAATATAATCTGAAACTTGTCTGAAAGAAACCGAGCCCCCTCGGGGCCCCGTCCAAATATACCAACAAGTCCCAAACATAACACAGACCTACTCGAGGCCTCAAATCACACATAATAACATCAAAGCCATGAATCGCACCGCAAATAAACTCAATGAACTTTTAAACCTTCAAATACTAAAACTCGTGTCGAACCACAGCAAATCAACTCGAAATGACCTCAGATTTTGCACACAAGTCTCAAATGATATAACGAAGCTATTCCAATTCCCCCAACTACAATCTAAACCCGGTATCATCAAAGTCTAATCCCGATCAAACCTTCGAACATTTCAAAACTTCAAACTTCCAACTTCCGCCAATTAACACCAAAACCTTCAAAAAGCATCTAAATGCAAATCCGGGGGTACGCCCAAGTCCAAAATCACCATCCGGATCTAATGGAACAATCAAAACTCCGATTCAAAGTCAAATACACAAAAGTCAAACTTTGTCAACTCTTCTAGCTTAAAGCTTCATTCCAAACAAGTCATAATACATCATAAGAAGCTACTAAAGGCTTCAAACTACCGAACAGAACGCAAATGCTCAAAACGACGAGTCGGGTCATTATACCGGTGTACTAAGCTCCAGCGATACGCAAGATCCGGAGAAGGGCTAGACCACAAAAGTATATTATATGCAACCTTTGATTATTTAATAATAGAAAAAAAACAAAGGAAAAAAAGAATTAATAAATCAATATTAATTAGGGTGTTGGCCACTTGGAAATCGGAAGCGTATAAAAACGGCAATGTTGAAAAACTCATTAGCAGAGCATTCATGCGAAACCATAACTGATGAGCTGTCTACCAATAAATCTGGTCAATCCTCATTGAATAGAAAGCACAGATGGTAGTTAAGAAAGTTCAGAATTGTAGTTTACGATTTTTTACAACAATCTCAAGTCAATATTTAATAAAAATTGAATTCACATTTAAGTTACTATAAATATATAATAATTTTTTTATACATATGCGAAATTTGAATAAAAGTTATAATTGGGTTCATATGAACCTTTATGAACCTGTATTTTATAAGATAGGCCCCCCCTAGTAGTTAAAAAAGAATTTCATCTTTCTGTTATAACAACAAATAAAATATATTTATTATATAAACGCAGATTTAGATTAATTTTTTTTAAAAAAGAATATGTCCCACACACAGATATATAGAGCACACACTGTTTGAATCTGAAACAGTGGGGTATGCATATATCGACTACCTTCAATATACATTAACCCGTGAATCGTTAAGGCGGATTAATTGGATATTAAGCTGTACAATCAGAATATAAGTTCTTTTGATTAGTTTGAGATGGTCACAACGTACACCAAATTACAATAGTTTTAGTTTCATTGCATATCTATATCTATATTATATTATTATATTAAAAGGAGAGTAGTATGCATTGTGGTTAAGCCAAGTGGCAAGCTAAAATGAAGTCACTTGGCAATTGTAGGACAACATTAATTATTAGAAATTATAAATGGAAACATAATTAAAGGAAGTAGTTTAATGAATCTTATACATAATCCAATTATATCTTAGACAAATCTAATCTCTCTCTCTTTATACACACACACATACATATATATATATCTCTCTCTTTATACATACATATATACATATATATATTGATCCACTCATAGATTTTCTTCTAAATTAGCTAGAAATATGGAGGTAAAAAATTAATTAAAAAACTAAAATAGAAAAAAATAAAAAATATAGAAAGACGTAAATTGAGATAACCTATGACTATTTATACTTTGAAGTAAGTTTAAATATAAAATAAAACTTACTTAAGATATTAAAGATTAATTGACTTCAAAAATTTAAAAAATTCTAGCAGTAAAATAAGATCTTACGTAAAGTATAAATTTATTTATAAGATAAGAAAAAACTTAAATATTTTATATATATATATATATATATATATATATATTATATTAAAAGGAATATCGTGAGGCATGACATTAAGCCAAGTGGCATATTTAGAAAATGTCACTTAGAAATAGTACATAGAGAAATAATCTAAATAGAAATATTTTTACTTAATATTTTTAAGACATAATCTAAATAGATTTTTAGAAAAATTTAATAAGGATTAAAACAACTTAGATTTGATCAAATTTAATTTATGGTAGAAATCAATTGAAATTGACTCACATTCTTATACTAAATAAATTTTGATAGCTTTCCAAATATAATTATTAACTAACCACTTGATCTGCTTTCTTTCATTTCATAATTTTATTATTTTTAGAAATAGTACATGGAGAAATAAAATGATAGTGAAAATATTATCATTAGATATAATGTGTTCAAACAAATAAGAAAATTAACTTTTATGATTAATAATAAAATGAGTGTGGTAGAAATAGATATTAAATTAAACAAGCTAATGAAAGCCACATAACAATGTAATAATATTATGTATTGAATAATAGAATAGCAAAAATAAGGAATAAATAGAGAGAAATTAATCAAAACTTTCATCATAAAGAAAAATGATAAAAATTATTTAAATTTGAGATGAGAAAGTTGTTATTTATCTATTAAGATAAGAAAGATGATATTGTGGATAATACCACACAACTTATGTCTAACAGATAAAATAAGAACTTAAAAATATTAAAAATAGTGTGAGAATATTTATGCTAAGAATTAGTTTAGAAAATAAAATAAAGTGAAATAAAATAAAAATACTATTGATAAATTTTTAAAAAAATTAAGAATTCAAGCAATATTTTTAAAATAAAATAGATATTTATTTTAAGATTAAAATATTTCTAAATTTATCTATATTATATTAAAGGATAGTAATTGATAATAGTACTAAATAAAGTGGCAAATTAATTAAAAGTCGTATAAAACTATGATAATATCATATATTTGATAACATAATAGCAAAAGTAAGAAAATAATTAAAAATTAAATATTAGAAATGAAAGGAAAAGACTATTTTGCTTAATATTAGAAAGTTCTTAAATTGATGATGAGAATGCTCAAACTATGGATATGACCACCAAAAATTAAAGTCTTACTAGATAAGAATTAAAATTTTAAAAATATAAAATAAATATCTAATATAAGTAATTTTATTGACTAAAATTAAAAGTCAAATTTTGTATCTTGAAACTAAAAGAGATTTTTTTTTATTGCATGTAATACAAAAAATAAATATAAAAAAACTTAATAGATTTGGAATATAATAATCAAGGAACTTATATATTAATATTTTATACTAATCAAAGTTACAACTTAAAGTCAAATATGATATTATTTTGATTACAGGTAAAATATTAATTAAAAATTTCTTAGTAGGGAAGAGACTGTATAAAGATAATAAAATAGATATAACGTGAGAATATATTAAATTAATTTAAAATAAAATAAATTAAATAATTGAATAATATTCCAAAATATTATTTATAGATTTAAATAGTAAAATAGTTTCGAGTAAGAGGATAAAAGCATAAAATATTTTAAATTTCAAGAATAAAAAAATAATATTTATCGATAATTATTAAAAGGATAATAAGCAAAATATTAAGTCAATTAGTAAGCCGAAAAACTCACATGAAAGTATAATAATATTAAATAATAAATAATTTAATAATTATAAGCAAAGAGCAAAAACAATTATGTAAAATTTAAAAGAATAAGACTTATTTAAGCTTTAGACAAAAAAAACTAATACTGAGAATTTTATTAAAATAATATAATTTAATATGTTTAAACGAGACAAATCACCACATGACATAGTTAGTAATTTTTAATATTGATAACGAAATGAAATTCAAGTACTAAAATTAACCTATTGGATTATATAAATATAGAAAAAGAAAACAGGTTATCCAATATGAGATTTGCGAAATGGTTTCATGTCTTGCTTCTTAATTAGTATCTAATGATTATCTATAAATTTTATCTAGAAGGTTTGTATTTTAAAGTTATTTATACATAATTCAAATAATCAAAATCACAATCAGACATGATTTGTGTCCGCGCATCGCGCGGGTACTAATACTAGTTATATTAAAAGGAGGGTAGTGAAGCATGAGGTTATGCCAAGTGGCATATTGAGAAAAAGCCATTTGGCACTTTTAAAACAAAATTTAAATAGATTTTATGACAAAATCTAATATAGATTAACAAGATTATGACAAAATTAAAATTAAATTGTTCAAGAAATATTTTTATAGTAAAATTTCTATTTAAGGAATATTCTCCCTTCAATTTTGGTCCAAGTGATAAACGAATAGCAGTGAATTTGGATTGATTTTCATTCATGATACATTTCCCAACTCAAGGTTTAGTCTATGTGATATTATCCATTTAATTTAGGTGCCTATTTAAAAATATACATACATATATATAGGCAGAGTAATTACTGATCTATATTTATATTGTAAAATTTTATTTTTAATAAGATAATGGTAATTTACAATGTGGTTAAGCCGAGTTAAGACACATAACAAAATTAGGAATAAGCTAATAAAAATTGCAATAAATTTTTTTGAATTAATAAATTATATTTATATATCTATATCCATAGCATATTCATATCTATATCAATATTTTTTATATGCATAAAATAAGAGGATAGTTTATAATGTGGTTAAATCAAGTGGCAATATAATAAGAAGTCATTTGGCTTTTAGGATAAAATTAACAATTAATACTTAGAAAATAATATTATTAATGGAAGTAGTTAGTTCAACTCTATCCTAAATTTAACGTAAATCTTCTATCTCCCTCTTCTTCTTCTTCTTCTTCTTTTTTTTTTTTTTGGTTTGTTTTGTTTTTCATTTTCAGCTTTCATATTTTATAATAGGCTATTATATAACAGACTTACGAAAGTTATAATAAATAATTGTAATACCGAACTTTACATTGGTAGATTACTAAAAAATGTCATATTGTGGATAAAGCCACGTAAGTGAATTTTAATAGATAAAACAAAAAAAATTGAAGAATAAAAATAAATTAGAGGTAAATAAAATAAATATGTAATACTTAAAAAATTATTGACTAATTGAAATAATTTAAGAATTTAAAGCAATAGTTTAAAATAAAATAAATATTTATGCAAGATCAAAAATTTACATATCTGTTTATATTATATTTGGATAATGATATTAAATGAAGCGACGAGTTAATGAAAAACCTCATGAAATTGTGATTATACTATATGTACACTTTGAATTATATTTATACTTTGAATTAGTTTAAATAAATAAATTAAATAGCTAGATAATATAATATTATTGATACATTTAAATGATAAAAGAGTCCCTAAGAGGATAAATTGTAAAAATACATTAAATTTCAAGAATATAAAAACTATAATTACCGATGATTAGTATAAGGAAGATTATCAAAACATTAAGTCAGTTGGTAAATTAATAAAAATTCACATGACAGTAGACGATATTAAGTAATGAGTAATACAATAACTATAAGCAAAGAACAAAAAGAAAACAAATGTAGAAGGATAAGACATATTTGAACTTGATATGTAAAACAAACTTTTAGTAAGAATTTTATTAAAATAATATGATTTAATATGTCCAAACAAGATAGATCACAATGTGACATATTTAGTATTTTTTAATATTGATCGCGGAATGAAATGCAAGTAAGAAAATTAAAAGATTATGTTGTTACTAGACTTAAGAAAGTTAAAACAAATAATTGTAATGCCGAACTTAACATTATTAGATTACTAAAAATGCCATATTGTGGATAAGGCCACGTAACTAAAGTCTGATAGAAAAAACAAAAAAATGGAAGAATAAAAATAAATTAGAGATAAATAAAATAAATATGCAATACTTAAAAAAATTATTTACTAATTGAAATAATTTAAGAATTTAGAGAAATAGTTTAAAAATAAAATAAATATTTATGCAAGATCAAAATTTTACTTATCTATTTATATTATATTTGGATAATGATATTAAATGAAGTGACAAGTTAATGAAAACCACATGAAAATGTGATAATACTATATATTAGACTTTAAATATATACTTTGAATTATACTTATACTTTGAATTAGTTTAAATAAATAAATTAATTAGCTAGATAATTTAATATTATTGATACACTTAAATGATAAAAGAGTCTCGAATAAGAGGGTAAAGTGTAAAAATACATTAAATTTCAAGAATAAAAAATTATAATTATCGATAATTATTATAAGAAAAATTATCAAGACATTAAATCAAACTAATAAAAAAATCATATGATAGTAGACAACATTAAGTAATGAGTAATACAATAACTATAAGCAAAGAACAAAAAGAGAAAAAAATGTAGAAAGATAAGATATATTTTAACTTGAGATGTAAAACAAAGTTTTATTAACAATTTTATTAAAATAATATGATTTAATTATGTTTAGATCACAACGTGACATGCTTAGTATTCTTTAATATTAATTACGGAACGAGATGCAAGTAATAAAATCAAGAGATTATGTTCTTACAAATTCAAAAAGAAAAAAACAGCTTATCCACTACGAGATTTGGAAAATGATTTCACGTACTCTTCTTTCTTAATATCTAATGATTATCTATAATTTTTATGTGAAAATTTAATAGTAAGGTTATTTGCACATAACCTAAATAATACAAATTATAATTTGACATACTTTGTGTCCGCGCATCGCGCGAGTACTAATACTAGTACTAAGTAATAAGAATAATTCATTTTGTTAATTAAGGCATGCCCTTATTTTATCCAAACAAAATCTTTGAACAATCCAACCAAACCTCATCACCGCGTAGGATAAATTTTTTAATACTCTACCTACGTTTAAGAAAACAACGTTGATTTGACAATTATGTTAACGTATGTAAAATTTAATTAGACAACAGATCCCACCAATTTTCTAATTACTAAATTTAACTACTTATTCATGTTTCTTATGAAAATGTTTAGGTTGATCGCTTCAGTGACTCCGATTGTTACGTAAAAATGAAATACAGACAAATTCGTTTATGTTAGTCATTTTAAGAAATAAAAAATCCCTTAATTTGTCCTGTCAACAAAACCTTATGTGGTTGAATAATTAAACTTTAGATGGAAGACAAAGAGGAATCAAAGTAATAAAATGTTTTAAGAGCAATTTGTGCCGTTTGCTTATTCTGTTAACTATTGTCTAAGGTGCTTGATCAAGAAAATATAGTAAAGAACTGAACATTACGTGTTAATACATAGACAAACAGGGGCGAATCTATGTGTAAGATATAAGGCAGTATGCCATCCGCAAACTTTGACCGAGACTATTTAATAGAATGTATACATGCATGTATATACAGAAGAAAAGTACAAATATTTTCAATGGCTCCCTCATTAACAAACTGACTGAAGGTGCCACTGGGAGGAGGTTTACTCCTTTGTTTATTTTTTCTCTTTTGTTAATTGCTCTTTTTTGTTTATTAGTAGTTCTTATTGACTTTCTCTTTCTTTCTTAGTTTATTTTGAAATTTCGTTTCTCCTTTTTTTTCTTTAAACATAAAATAAAATAAAAACTTTTTCTTTCAAAAATCTAATATTGTTGCGCTTTCTCAACTCCTTCATGATAAGTGTGCATTTACCTAATCAAGAAGCAATTAATTTTATTTTTCTAAAATTTATCCTTATTTATATATTTTAATGTGCCAAGATAAATTAAGGTTAATTTAGTAATTTTTTTTTCTAGCGCTTCGTATTTTCTTAATAGGTGTGTTGGAGAGTATAACAGAAAGCACCAGACGCGTCATAAAGAGTCCGAAACTGAAATGATGCCTTTTTGGACATAAAATACGTTTATATAGTTAAAAAAAGTTACATTTCTATCTAATACTGCGTTTTACTTTTACTAAAACGCATTATAATACTGCGTTTTACAACAATTTGGGCCCACCAAATAAGTGTTTTGCAGGACTGACAATTTGTTTGTTAGTGTAAAACGTATTATAATACTACGTTTTACTTAAACGTAGTATTATACTGTATTTTATACTAATTTTTGGGCCCACCAATAAGTGTTCTGCGGATAACTGACATAACAATAATTCAAATACATAAAACGTGGTATTATACTGCATTTTACATAAAAAAATTCTGCAGCCCAAGCTAGGACTTGCCTTATTTAAAGGCGTTAGAATTTTATGAAAATCCATTCAAAACTTTCCTTCAAACTTCCGTTCATACTTCTCTTCTTCTTATCAAGCATTTTTTTATAATGTCTGAAGAGCCAAAAATAAGAGTTTCATTCTATTGGGGGGGGGGGGAGGTTGTAATGGAGAATAACTCTGTGAGGTATAGTTCACCTCCACAGTGTCATGTTAAATTGCCGCTTATAATGAAGTGTGATAAATTGGTATCGTTGTTACGTAAAAAATGAGTGTGAGGAAACGTTCGGTGAACCATAAAGTAACCGGTAGATTTCCGTATTCTGTGACTCCGCAGGGGTTTGCTTAATATCCTGAGTTTAACATCGAAGATGATGAAACTCTTAGAGATTTTTTGCGGATTCCGGATAAATACAGAGAATTTATTATAATAAAATTGTTGGAAATGTACGTCAAGTTTGAAGACGTTCCCAATAATGAGGGTGTGCATAGTAGGGATAACCCCCAGTTATCGGGTGGTTATTCTGGAGCAGTTTTTGCCGAACAGATTGCTGATGAAAGAGCTTGCCTTGATTTAAACTTGTCACCACCGGCGAATGAGCATCCACAAAATAATTTTTCGACTTTATATAATCCACAAGACGATTGGTAAACTTCAAGTTTTCTACGCTTTAGCGATGTTTATTTTCTGTTTGAATTGGATTTGTATTAACACTCATATATTTCATAGGGGGTACCGTCCGGATATGAATTTTACAAGTTATTGTAAGCACGTGATTTTTGCCCTATATGAGAATTACTCCCAAAAAATTCAAAAAAAATAAAGTAATTTTTCTTGGTGTGCAATTTTGTGATGTTTTGTGATATTTTGAATAATTATTTGTATTTATCTGTGCATGTTTATTTGCTAAATTAATAAAAAATACAAAAATATGTCGCATTTTGCATATAGGATTTAATTCTACAATTGTTAGTAATTAAATTTGTTTTACAAAAATTAAAAATTACAAAAATAGGCATCGTTTGCATTTTTAGCATTTAATGTCCAAATATACAATTTTATGCTTAATTAATACTTAATTGTGCGTTAATTGTTATTGGGAGTTAATTTACGCTTTTATAACTTAATTTAGTTCTTAATAATAGTTTAAGTATTTTTATAATTTAGTTTTAGAAAAATAAAAGAAGAAAAGAGAGCGAAAATATAAAGAAAGTCGGAATTGGACCTCTTCTTCAATTTCAAGCCACAGGCCCAAAAAATGGCCCAACCTTCCCTACGACCCAGTCCATTTCGAACTGGGTCGACCCAGTCCATAACCCAACACCCCTATTATTTTACAAACAAAATAAAACAAAACAAAAAAAAAAACCCTAAAAATGCCTAAGCATCCCCCCCCCTCCCATTTCTCCTTCTTCTTCCTCAAGCTCCCCTCCCAAGCCATCAATGGCTTCCCTCACCGACGTCGACCACCCTCCACCACGACCACCCCATCACACTCACACACACACACACCAACAACTCCATAGTTTCCTTCCTCCATCGAGCTTCGTTATCCATGGCAAGCTCAAAGCTCATCCATGGCTTCCCCTACTACGTCGACCGCTTCTTATTCTTCTTCTCCACTGTTGTTACTACCATGGTTGCGTCACTGCTGCCAGCTTCACGTCGCCATGGCTGCTGCCAGTTTCTTCTTCGTCCTAGCTCACCCTAAGTCGCCGGAAAACTCGCCATGCCCGCGACCGCTTCTGCCTCATCACCATGGCTGCGCGTTTCTACTTCACACTGCTTCTTCTTCCCGCAGATGACGCCATGGCAGCTGTCACTGCTGCTCCGCGATGCTACAGCTCACCGTGGCCAGCTTCTTCGGCTTTCTTCTTCGTCATCCAAACAAATCCCATTGCAGCTGCTTCAGTCCAGTCGAGTCCGCATACTTGATTAAGTTTTGGTCGATGTCGTCGATCACTGTTCGAGTTCGTCGTTGGTTGGTCGTTGTTCGTCGTTTCATTTCCGGTTAGTTGGTTTTTTGAATCTCATTTATCGTCCATATTTTGTTTGGTATTTTTCGGATCAAAAATCGATAAATGATTAAATTCTTGTTTGGTTTGTTCTTCGTTGAAATAATTTTCAAGTTTGTTCATATGTTTTGATTGAATTAATTTTCAGATTTCAAATGAAAAGTTAATTAGTTTTTTTTTCATGTTTATTTCATGTTTGTTTTATTGTTAGAATAAATATTTGTTAGTTTGATGTTTGTTAGATTCAAATTGAAATTTAATTGATTATTTCTTCAATTTGTTTCATGTGTTTATGTATTTTTAGAAATTGTTAATATTGTTAAGTTCAAGTTTAAGTTCATAATAGTTTCTAACAACAAATTTTGTTATTTGTCTAAAAAATTTTAGTTGTGTTGAAGGAAATATATTGATTTAATCATTTGAATCCGTCATGCTTGTTGTTTAATATAGATTTAATTCATGTTCATACTTTGTTTGGATGATCTTGAATCCAAATTTTGTATAGTTTGATTTCTTGTTTACCATTTATGATTATTTCTTGAATTGTTCTCATAATCTTGTTTAAAGTTTAATATAAGAATTGTTTGTTGTAATGTTGTTAGAGTTGATTTTAAGTTCAATATGATTGAGTTTAGAAATCTTCATACTTTGTTTATTGTTGGTGTTGAATCCGAAAATAGGATTGTTTGTTGCTAAAATATTGTTCAATCAAATTTTAGTTGTTCTTGGTTGTTCAATTTGTGTTCATGTGATTTGTTGTTGAAATGTTGTAAAAATCATGTTCATGTGATATTGTTGTTATGATGTTCATCCGTGTTCATATTGTTGTTTGAACATTGTTAAAAATTGATCATATTATCTATATTTTGGTTAAGTTTGATTAATTGATGTGTTATAGCTGATGGGTAGTTTGGTAAATTTGTAATACATTTATGGGTAGTTTGGTAATTTCAGTAAGGTCGGAAGGGGTAGTTTAGGAATTGTACAATTTGTAATTGTTTATTTGAAGCATGGGGGACAAAATGAAATGGGGTGGGTTGTGATATTATTATTTAATATAAAGGGGGGACAAGATTTAATTTAAAGGGGAATCTTGCATTATTTTAAAAGAAGCATGGGGGACAAAATGAAATGGGGTGGTGTGATATATTTATTTAATGTAATGGGGATGAGTGGGAAGATAATGGGTTTGGTAGAGAAAAGGATTGATTTTAATTGATTAAAGGGTAGGGATTATATATATAGAGGTCTGAAAATCAGATAGAAAAAAGACAGACAGAAAAAAAAAAGATTGAAAAAAAGCTGAACATTTATTCCGAAAAAAAAACATTGAAACTCTCAAGAAAAGAAAAACATACAAAGAAAAAAAATTGAAAATTAGAAGAGAAAGTAGTACACACCTGATAAATATTCTGGTATACAGGTGTAGAAATTAAGGGTTGAAGATTAACTAGCCTTTCAAAAATCTGAAAATTTCCCTTGGTTTCTGTCCATTATTTTCGGCATTCCTGGATTTTATTTTGAATTTTTCAAAGCTGTCACTGGGATTTTCGTTGACTGGTTATTGCTGGTTATTGTTGTTGTTGCTGTGTTACGTATTACGTTGCTGACTTTCTTCTTCTTATATTGACAATATCAGGTACACAACTGTAATTTTGGCATTTTGTAAGCTGAAATGAAGAATGGAGTGTTAAATTTTTAATTTAGTTTAATTTAATTTTTGTATTGTATTTAGGTTATTCATGTATTATTATTCTGTAAATCACTGTCATCGGCATAACTAGGCATATTATAGCGACATATTAAATAACGCCTTTACCAGATTATTAGGAAATATATTTAAGCCTGATTATTAATTAAAACTGTTTAATAAAAAAAATAGAAGAAATAACGTAAAAATGGCGTTATTGAATCAGTTTGGCAAAAAATTAACTAAGTTCCTTATTCATAAGGTTTTTCGTCAACGATAAGTTAATCCGAATCATGTAGTCAATTTCAGTTATAACATGAATTAGTCTGCGAACAAGTATTAGGACATGATGAATTAAAACAAAGTTAGTTAATGTTAAATTGTTTAAATTTTTAGAAATATGATTTAGTACTCAAGTTTTTATTTTTATTTCTTTCAATTTTCAGTATTTGTAAATAATTAGTTTCAATAAGCTTAAGTCTTACTAACAATTTGAATTTTAATCCAACTATGGAATAATTAATTTTTTTTTATTTTTATTTTTTTTCGATAATTCCATGTTGTATTTATGATTATAATTTTATTACTTTCTGTTAATATTTGTTTTTCTCTTCTATTTAATATGTCATTTTCAAAAATGTAGATATTGATTTTATATTTATAAAAAAACTTAGTAATAATAAAAAGGTAGTCATTAAAGGATATTCTTAAAGGATTTCGCTAAAAATAAATAGATAGTCTTACTAACAATTTGAATTTTAATCCAACTATGGGATAATTAGTTTTTTTATTTTATTTTATTTTTTACTTTTCGATAATTCCATGTTGTATTTATGATTATAATTTTATTACTTTCTGTTAATATTTGTTTTTCTCTTCTATTTAATATGTCATTTTCAAGAATGTAGATATTGATTTTATATTTATAAAAAACTTAGTAATAATAAAAATGTAGTCATTAAAGGATATTCTTAAAAGGATTTCGCTAAAAATAAATAGATGTAAATAATACAAATTTACAGGATTCTCCAATCTCATTTATTCATTTATTATTTAAAAAAAATTACTTAGAATTTGGGATGGATTGTTTAGTGAATTTCACTTCCTTCCCCAAAGATAATGACGCGTTAGACTCTTTAGGCGCGATTTAATTAATTTTACCTTCTTAAACTCGGATGCGCATTTCATGCGACCCAAATCTAAATCCTAAAACATCAAATAAAATATGTTTCGTATTGTGGGTGCATTTCATGTGACACAATCCAAAGATATGTTTTAAGCGATGTTCACATTCCTAAAAAATAATAATTATAATAATAAAGCGGTAAAAGATAAAATTTGCACATGGTTCATAATTGTATTAAAAATCAGATAAATAAGCCGAATATAACAGTTGAGCGACCGTGCTAGAACCACGGAACTCGGGAATGCCTAACACCTTCTCCCGGGTTAACAGAATTCCTTATCCGGATTTCTGGTACGCAGACTGTAATATAGAGTCATTCTTTTCCTCGATTCGGGATTAAAATTGGTGACTTGGGACACCCTAAATCTCCCAAGTGGCGACTCTGAAATAATTAAACCAATCCCGTTTCGACTGTCCTTTAATTGGAAAAAACTCCCTACGCACCTCGCGGTGCCGGAAAAAGGAGGTGTGACAGCTCTGGCGACTCTGCTGGGGACTTAACCCAGAACCAGTGGTTCAGGGTTAGAAATTCGAGCTCATATAAATTGTTATATTTGGTTTTATCTGATTTTTACATGTTTGAGCCTAATGTGCTAAATGTTGCTTTTACCGCTTTGATATTACATGAACTGTGTATAAACTGTGCCGAAACCCATCTCCTCTCTGAGTCTTCTAAATCATGAAGAAGGGTGTACTTCGTACGACTTCTTTTCTGTATAGTGTAAAATCCCAATTTAGAACGAGGTTCGGACAAGTTGCTAAGCCGGTGAAGCTTCTGTATTCCCGGTACGCTACCCCCCTCAGCTCGAGCTGTCCGCTCGGGTAAGCCAGGTCTAGAACAAACACCCAGGTTCTGAACCTAGTATAACAAAACCACATGTCGGATCCCTAGTAGGAACGTTTGTTTGCATCACGTGCATCTGACTTTGGAGGCTCAACACAGGGGTTGGGTCTGTCTAGGACAGGTGCACCAAAAATGAAAATGACCATCCTGATGCATCTTATTTGTTTTATGTGCATTTATTTGCTCGAGGTCTTGCATGTTGACCGGCTTCTGAGTCTCGGGAGTGTAAAAAATAAAATAAAATAAAAATAGCAAGTGGAAAGTTATTTGATTAATTTAGAAAAAATCAGTGTCCAAGTACTGTCGAAATGCTGCCGAATTTTTTTTTAAAAAAAACATATATATTTTTACTTTTAGAATTGTTGGTTTGCCTAGAAAGCAGAAAGTGTGTAGGAATAAGTCTTTTATTTTAATTTGCTTTATTTAAAAAAAAATGAAAAAGGAAAATAGTTTTTTTTGATATAAAAGAAAAAGGAAAAATTTGTTTGTTTTCAAAAAAATTAGTTAGTTTATAGCCTGAACTACGCGGGTATGATTCTCACCGGATGTGAGATCAGAGGCAAACCTCTTTGGTTTCGGCTCACCATATTCAAAAAAAAAATCCAAAAATATTTAACATTACTCACTTCTTTAGAAAGTTTTTCTTTTAGACCTCAAAAAAATTTTTTAAAAAAATATTTCCTTTTAATCTCAAAATCCCAATTATTTGTTTAAAAGATATTCAAAATAAAATTCAAAAAATATTTTTCTGTAGTATTTCTTTCATAAATTCAGAATATTAGTTCAAAAATATTTCCTTTTTCCTTAAAAGTTTTTTTTTCAAAAAACAAATAAATAAAAAAATCCAAAAAAATATTTCTTTAGAATATAGATAGTTTTTAAGTCAAATAAAAGTTTTTCCTTCTTTAATCACTATAATAAATGTGCAGGATGAGCACAAGTCAAAATGAACCATTCTCAGTGTGTAGCGAGGTCCCTTCGCAACTCCACATGTGGTGGAATGATATGGGAAAGGATAGTATAAAGATAGTGGAAAGAGTTTTGGGAGGTTTTGTCGATCTGTTGAAATATCAAGCCAAGGACAGATATCATCGAGGCTCTAATACCGTTCTGGGACCCAACACGCAACGTGTTTCGTTTTGCTGACTTTGAACTTTCACCTACACTAGAGGAAGTCGCCGGATATGCGGGGTTGAATGGGAAACTAAGAGGGCAGTATTTACTTTCACCAAGACCAGTATCTCCGCACGCGTTCTTGGATTTGCTAAGCATTAGTCGGAAGGTACAGAATGATGATTTGTCGAAGGGATGTTGTACTCTCCAATTCTTGTATCAACGGTACGGAATTCCTCAGGGTTTGGAAGAACCAAACCTCGGATTAATTCACACTGGGAACAGAATCAAGTGGGAAGCAAGACGTACTTTGGCATTTATCACAGCATTTCTGGGAGTTGTGGTCTGTCCCCGCAAAGATAAAAAAATAGAGATAGGCCTTGTAGGGATGGCCGATGTTGCAATCAAAAGAACCGACAGTACTGTGGTTCCTTTGATTTTGTCCGAAATCTACCGAGCTTTAACTATATGCCGAGAAGGAGGCAAGTTCTTTCAGGGATGCAATCTGTTACTCCAGCTGTGGATGCAAGAACACCTCCATCACCGAGTGGGATACATGAACCACGGGTTGACTGAGAGAAACTGCATTAGCGGCTTTGAGAAACGAATGACAGGCGTCATATTTCCCGAAGGCGTCGAAGCATGGCTTGCACAATTGAGGTCAACAACAGCCGACCAAGTTGAATGGGCATTTGGGTGGTTGAATGATACTGAGGTAATATACATGGCGGCCGAGGAATGTCATGTTCTTTTGATGGGACTTCGTAGCATCCAACCATATGCTCCTCATCGGGTACTGCGCCAACTAGGAAGATTTCAGGTAATTCCCACTGATGAGGATCTAAGCAAGCACGCCATTGAGTTGAGTCCAGGAGTCGTGTTCCCCGAAGGAAAAATTAGAAAGCTGTGGCACGAATGTAGATTCCTTGAACCCAAGACTATGGTTCGAGAGCTGGCTAAGGGTGAGGTAGACCCAAAATACGATGTTTGGTTCGGGAAAAGGTTCCAGATTCGTCAGAGGCCTGCCAAAAGAGCTCACGTCCAACAATTTACGGATGATTCGCAGGAACAGTGGGGCTGGTTAGTGAGAGAGGAAGGCTACCGGGTTGAAATCGGGAAGCTGAAGCGACAAATTGAAAGGCTTATGTTTGAAAACAACGTTCAAGTAGCCTCAGAGCAGGGTGAGAAGAACAAATTAGCCAAAGAAAACCAGGCACTGAAAGCCCGAATTCGCCAAGTCAGTAAGAGTGATAGCGACCGACAGAAACGTCGCTCTGATGAAAGGTTGATAGCGGAATTGAGAAATCAAGTCAGCCAAAGCCGAGAAGACTTGGAGAGATCCCAGGCTTGTATAACAAGAATGCGGGTCAGGTGGGCTACAGTTACAACATCACGGAGAGAGCACCTATGGCAAGTAAAAAGGGACTACGAAATGAGTGTTGCGACATTGAGAGAGATAAACTCCATTCTCAATAATCGGGTCCTCAAACAAGCCCAGGATGCTAGAACATATAGAGAACACTGCTATGAGTCGATAGCCCGGATGGAAGAACAAATGGAGAGGTTCCAAGAGCAGCTCATTGACAATACTCGAATATTGGGACTAAAGAATCAACGGATAGAACAGCTGTGCATAGAGAGGGATAGAATCAGGGGTAGGATCAATGATATAGGGCGCTATATCACCACAAAGTGCCTAACATGTGAAGAGATGCCTCGTGATGTCCTATTTGCCTCAATCATGGGTTATGTCCATCAGATCATGGAGGAACTAAAAAGCTTGCAAAGAAGCCTGGCCCCCAAGCCCGCGGAAAGGCCGAATGATGCCTCGCGGGCACCAAAATTCAAAGCTTTAATGTATCCCTAGTTCAATCTTGCACTTGTTTGTTTTTCGAGTCTGTTGTCTACCCATATGTTTTTTTTCTTCTTCAAACATTCTCAAAAAAAAAAAAATATATATATATATATATATATATATATATATATATATATAAAGTCTGTATTTTTTGTTTTGTGTGATGGCTTGTAATAGCATTATTTTGAGTAATGAAAAAAAATATTTGGTCTTATGGCACGAACTACGCTTGGTCTGATTCGTGCGGGGTCACGATACGTAGGCAATCTCTATAGGATTCGACCGATATTAAAAAAAAAAAGAATATATATTTGTCAGAGCAAAAAATAAGCCGGGATGATGCATGCGGTCAGAGCAAAAGCATGTTAGAAATGATTAACTGCCTAGGAGCATTGCATCCCCCTAACGTGCAATTACAATATCTGTTAAGACTCTAACACTGACAAGTTTGTTGTTTTTCCAATCAATATCAGTTAGTTGTTAGAGCGTACTGGCACCGTACCATTATCAGACAAGATCAAAAGGTCCTATACCAGAAAGCATGACTGGGTCAGACAACAGCGTTGAGTCAGAAAAAACGGCCAATCAGATGCTGAAGGAAGCCCTGGAGAAAATGGAAAAAATGAGGCTAGAAATGAATGAAATGCAGATAGCCTTAGCTAGAGCCCAGAAGGGGCAAGAACTACCCGTTACTCCTACCCTCCAACCAACACACACGCCGGAATACCCCTCTCCCGGTCCTTCAACAAGTTTCCCAAGCCATCACTATTATCAGGGAAGAGAGGCTTATGATTCCCAAGCTCCACCACCCACTCAAAACCCTCCTCCACCAAATGTTCCCGTCTTTGTGGCACCTCCCCCAGCCCCATTGCACAGATCATCTAGTGAGCCACTGTTTCAGGCTCACGATACACAATACTACCCCCCTGAACTCACATTCAAAGCACCCGAGCCACATACCTATAATCCCCACTTTGAGGTCCCGGCGGAGATTGAAAAGCCGGCTAAGAGCCCAGAGCAGGACGAGGTGATGCGGAAATTTAAAAGCCTGGAGCAATCCTTCAGGAACATACACGGGTTAGGTAACCAAGTCAGCGTGGCTTACAAGGATCTATGCCCTTTCCCTGACGTTCAATTACCAGCAGGGTTCAAAATGCCCAAGTTCGATTTATACGAAGGGCATGGTGATCCTATGGCACATCTACGAGGTTTTTGTAGCAAAATGAGGGGAGCAGGGGGCAAAGATGAGCTATTAATAGCTTACTTTGGCCAGAGTTTGAGCGGGTCGGCGTTAGAGTGGTATACAAGACAAGATCCGAGCAGGTGGTACACCTGGGATGACTTGGCACAGGCTTTCGCAGGACATTTCCAATACAACCTTGAGATAGTCCCAGACCGTCTCACATTGCTAAAGCTCGAGAAGAAACCCGGAGAGAGCTTCCGGGAATTTGGGTTCCGATGGAGAGAACAGGCAGCCAGAGTTGATCCCCCAATGAGAGAAGGAGAAATGGTGGATTACTTCTTACAAACTCTCGAGCCAACTTACTTTGGTCACTTGGTGACGTCAGTTGGCAAATCATTTAATGAAGTTGTGAAAATGGGAGGTATGATAGAAGAGGGACTTAAGTCCAATAAGATCCTGAGTTATTCGGCAATTAAGGCAACAACTCAGGCCATTCAGAGCGGCACGGGAGGTGCGCTAGGGAAGAAAAGGAGAGAGGAGGTCACGACATTAGAGGCCGACAATTGGTCCAGATCTAGAGGTCCTTCCCCTCATTACCAACCCAGACCCCATCGTCTAAACTACCCACACATTCCAAATTACCCTCCACAACCCTACTACCAACCACAAGAACAACATTTCACCGTCCATCAAGCCCAGACATACACCCAACCTCCGGTTCGCCCACAATGGCGCGCGCCGGTTCCCCACAATACATACCCACCTCCACATAACACATACCCACCACCACAAAACACCTATCCACCACCAAGAGCCTACAGGAACCCTCCAGGGATGGGTTTCAGGGGAAATCCGGCCGCCAGAAATGAAAGATTGCAGAGGCAAAGAACTTTTACTGAGTTGGGGGAAACTTATATTGCCTTGTTCCACAAATTGAGGCAGTTGGGTTTATTAAATCCTGTTGAGCCTAGATTACCAAATCCCTTACCCCAAAATATGGATCACTCGGTAAGATGTGAATATTGTTCGGGAGCTCCCGGACATGATACCGAGAAATGTTGGAGGCTGAAACATGCAATACAAGATCTTATTGATACCAACAAGATCGAGGTACAGGCACCGGAGGCACCCAACATTAACCAGAACCCATTGCCAAAGCACCCTGAAGCCCACATGATCGAACTTGTGCACGAAGGAGGGGAGCCGAAGAAACCCTCACAGACAGTGATGATGATCCGTGCCACTCCGAAAGAAAAATCGATCGATGAGGAAGCAGGGGTACAGTTGAAGGGGGAAGATGTCAAGCCAGTGGTGATATTGGGGAAGAATCCATCTGCCGCTACAAGGAAACCAGAACCAGCCAAGTTGGTAATAACGGGAGCATCATCTGCACCCGTGGTTGTTGTGAAGGGGGTCTGCAGGGAACCGGTCATCATAAAACCAGTAGTCCAAACACCAGTGATTGATAGCAAGGCTGTGCCTTGGAAGTATGAGAAGGCAGTGGTGATGTACAAGGGACAACAAGTGGAGGAGAATAGTTGTGAGGCGCAGGGACTGACTCGATCAGGACGGTGTTTTGCTCCGGCGGAGTTGAGAAGACCCAATCCAGCTGCAATAAAGAAACCTGTGTCAGAAGAAGAAGCTGAGGATTTCTTAAAGAAGATGAAAGTGCAGGATTACTCCGTGGTCGAACAGTTGAAGAAAACACCGGCCCAGATCTCACTGCTATCATTATTAATCCATTCGGATGAACATCGTCGGGCCCTGATGAAGATACTGAATGAAGCTCATGTGCCCAATGAGATTTCTGTAAATCACCTGGAAACGATTGCCAACAAAATTTTCGAGGTGAACAGGGTAACATTTTCAGATGATGATCTGCCAGTGGAGGGCACGGAGCATAATAAAGCTCTCTACCTAACTGTCAAATGTGAAGATTCGGCAGTTACTCGGGCATTAGTGGATAACGGCTCAAGTGCCAATATTTGTCCATTATCCACCCTGAACCAATTGAAGATCGACCACGGAAGAATCCACAAGAATAGCATTTGCGTCCGAGGATTTGACGGAAATGGAACAGCCACCGTGGGGGATATTGTACTTGAGTTGACCATCGGTCCAGTCCAGTTTACCATGGAATTCCAGGTATTAGATGCTACGGTATCTTATAACTTTCTGTTGGGACGACCGTGGATCCATGCAGCCAAAGCAGTGCCATCCACCTTGCATCAGATGGTCAAGTTCGAGTGGGATAGACAAGAGGTCGTGTTGCATGGCGAGGACACTGCGTGCACCGTAGGAGGCGCCATTGTACCCTTCATAGAGACCAATGATGACAAAGGTCCCTGGGTCTACCAGATTTTTGATGCAGTGTCGGCAAACAAGATCCCCGAGGGTGAAATCATTCAGCATCCTAGGATAGCTTCCGCAACGGTTATGATGGTTTCAGAAATGCTGGGTAATGGGTTTATGCCAGGAAAAGGCTTGGGAGCTGAACTTCAGGGAATTGTTCAACCTGTTTCCTTGCCCAAGAATTTGGAGACCTTTGGGTTGGGGTTCAAACCGACTGCGGCAGATGTAAAACGAGCGCGGAAAATGAAGAAGAAAGTTTGGTTTCTTCCCAAACCTGTGCCACGTCTCTCAAGATCTTTTGTTAGAGCAAGCGCCAAGGGGTCACCGGTCCCGAAAGTTCTCGGGCCATTGATTGGGATTGACGGGGATCTGAATCAGAGCTTCGAAAGATTGTTCACTGATGTCAATATGGTAGAAGTCGGAGAGGGTTCCAGCGGAACAGACATACAGTTTATGGGGCCTGAGGCCAAAACCAACAATTGGACGGTTACTCCTCTTCCTACTCGGGGAGAGTCCTGGTAGTAGGCTTTGATTTTTGCTTTCTTATTTTTCGGATTATTCAGGGTGTAATCCAAATCTTATTTTATCTTGTAAAAGTGTGAACCCTGTTATCCCGCATTTTAATAAAATTCTTTTCTTGTCTCATTTTAATTTTGTTTTATTCTTTTCTCTTTCTGAACAGTTCTCTTTTTACTGGTTCTAATGACATGGCATGCACGACGGATCTTCGACCTAGTCTAATAAATCAATCTGACTCTGATTTAATGATACAAGAGATCGATTATGACGATGAGTCTGAATATGATGAGGATAAAGCCTTCGAAGAAATAAACCGAGAACTATGCCAATTTGAAGAGAAACCCAAGCCTAATCTGAATGACACCGAGGCTGTAAATCTAGGGGATGCGGATAATGTCCGAGAAACCAAAATCAGCATCCACATTGAGCCTGGCATCAGGGAAGAATTAATCAAAGCACTCATTGAGTTTAAAGATATTTTTGCATGGTCGTATGACGACATGCCGGGTTTAAGCACCAAGCTAGTGGTTCACAAATTGCCCATTGACCCGGCATGCCTTCCCGTCAAGCAGAAACTGAGGAAGTTCAAGACAGATATGAGTGTGAAGATTAAAGAAGAAGTAACCAAGCAGCTGCAAGCAAAGGTTATTCGGGTCTCTCGATATCCTGATTGGTTGGCTAATGTAGTGCCAGTACCAAAGAAAGATGGGAAGATCAGGGTATGCGTCGACTACCGTAATCTGAACAGGGCAAGCCCAAAGGATAACTTTCCATTGCCCAATATCCATATCTTGATCGACAATTGCGCCGGGCGAGAAATCGGCTCCTTTGTGGATTGCTACGCTGGGTATCATCAGATTTTGATGGATGAAGAAGATGCAGAGAAAACAGCTTTCATTACGCCATGGGGGACTTATTGTTATCGGGTAATGCCATTCGGTTTGAAGAACGCTGGGGCAACGTACATGAGAGCAATGACTACTGTGTTCCATGATATGATACACAAAGAGATCGAAGTGTACGTAGATGATGTGATCATCAAATCCAAGCGTCAGGAAGACCACGTAGCAGACCTTAGGAAGTTTTTCCAAAGACTTCGAAGGTACGACATTAAGCTCAACCCAGCCAAATGTGCATTTGGTGTTCCATCTGGAAAGCTGTTAGGATTTATCGTCAGTCGGCGAGGCATTGAGTTGGATCCGTCAAAGATCAAATCCATCCAGGAATTGCCGCCACCAAGGAACAAAACAGAAGTAATGAGTCTGTTGGGAAGATTGAACTATATCAGCAGATTCATCGCTCAGCTCACAACAACTTGTGAACCCATCTTTCGATTGCTGAGGAAAGATGCCGCGATAGAATGGACGGCAGAATGTCAGGAGGCATTTGACCAGATCAAAGGTTATTTATCCAATCCACCTGTATTGGTTCCACCTGAGTCGGGGAGGCCATTAATCCTTTATCTAACGGTCCTGGATCATTCGTTTGGTTGCGTGTTGGGTCAACACGACATCACAGGAAGAAAAGAGCAAGCCATCTATTATCTCAGCAAGAAGTTTACAGTCTATGAGAATAAGTACACTCAACTTGAGAAGACATGTTGTGCTCTAACTTGGGTAGCACAGAAGTTTAAGCATTATCTGTCGTCACATACTACATACCTTATTTCACGTCTGGATCCATTAAAGTATATTTTCCAGAAGCCTATGCCCACAGGAAGATTGGCAAAATGGCAGATATTACTCACAGAGTTCGACATTGTCTATGTGACGAGGACGACCATGAAAGCCCAAGCATTGGCCGATCACTTGGCTGAGAATCCTATTGATGAAGAATACGAGCCTTTGAGGACGTATTTTCCAGATGAAGAAGTGATACATATAGAGGAGTTAGAACTGAATGAGGAACCAGGGTGGAAGCTTTTCTTTGACGGGGCTGCTAATGCAAAAGGAGTTGGAGTAGGAGCAGTACTTATTTCAGAAACAGGACATCACTATCCTGTTACAGCTCAGCTACGTTTCTATTGTACCAACAACATGGCTGAATATGAGGCATGTATTTTGGGCCTACGATTGGCTGCAGACATGGATGTTCAGGACGTCTTGGTCTTGGGAGACTCGGACCTCCTAGTACATCAGATCCAGGGTGAATGGGAAACACGGGATTTGAAGCTTATACCATATCGACAATGTTTGCACGATCTGAGCAAGCGATTTCGATCAGTGGAGTTCAGACACATCCCGAGAGTTCACAATGAGGTTGCCGATGCTTTGGCCACTTTAGCATCGATGTTGCACCATCCAGACAAAATCCATGTTGACCCATTGTATATTCAGGTTCGTGATCAGCATGCCTACTGCAACATAATAGAAGAAGAAATGGATGGCGAGCCATGGTTTTATGATATCAAGGAATACCTCAGGATGGGAATATACCCGGAGCAGGCAACCGGAGATCAAAAGAGAGCCATTCGACGACTGGCAAATGGATTTTTCCTCAGTGGAGGAATGTTGTACAAAAGAACCCCAGATCTGGGATTGCTGAGATGTATTGATGCAGGTCAAGCCACGATAGTGATGACAGAGGTACATGCTGGAGTCTGTGGGCCCCATATGAGCGGATATGTGTTGGCAAAGAAGATTCTGCGAGCGGGATATTATTGGCTCACTATGGAGCATGATTGTATCAGTTTCGTACGAAAATGCCATCAGTGTCAGATACACGGAGATCTGATTCATTCTCCACCAACGGAATTGCACACAATGTCCGCACCATGGCCATTTGTAGCATGGGGCATGGATGTCATTGGGCCTATCGAGCCGGCAGCTTCGAACGGTCACAGGTTCATTCTGGTAGCCATCGATTATTTCACTAAGTGGGTTGAAGCCAAAACTTTTAAGTCTGTAACCAAGAAGGCAGTGGTGGATTTCGTCCATTCCCATATCATTTGTAGATTTGGGATCCCAAAAATAATAATCACGGACAATGGTGCTAATCTTAACAGCAACTTGATGAGAGAAGTATGTGAACAGTTTAAGATTACACACCGTAATTCCACCCCGTATCGGCCCAAGGCGAATGGAGCAGTTGAGGCAGCCAACAAAAATATAAAAAAGATATTGAGGAAAATGATTGAAGGATCCAGACAATGGCATGAAAAGCTACCATTTGCGTTGTTAGGATACCGCACTACTGTTCGTACTTCAATAGGTGCGACTCCTTATTTGTTGGTATACGGAACCGAAGCAGTAATACCAGCGGAAGTTGAAATTCCTTCCCTTCGAATTATCGCTGAGGCCGGGATTGACGATGATGAATGGGTCAAAACCCGACTAGAGCAGCTGAGTTTAATGGATGAAAAAAGATTGGCAGCAGTATGTCATGGCCAGTTGTATCAAAAGAGAATGGCAAGAGCATACAATAAGAAGGTGCGCCCCAGAAAATTTGAAGTAGGGCAACAAGTATTGAAACGGATCCTCCCACATCAGATTGAGGCAAAAGGCAAGTTCGCCCCGAATTGGCAAGGGCCGTATATTGTGACCAGAGTATTATCCAATGGCGCTTTACGTCTGACGGATGTTGAAGGAAGATGCGTCGACATGGCTATCAATTCTGATGCAGTCAAAAGATATTATGTGTAATTTCTTTTGTTGTTTATTTGTTTGTTTGTACTTAGTGCTTATCGGATAATGAAATGACGGAGGCAATTCTTTCTTCTATCCAAACACTTTTAACCTTTGCTTTACCCCTTTGAGCCATACTTATCTTTTTATACCCCTCTCTTGGAATCATTAATGAAAAAATGTATGAAAAAAAAACTTTTTGAAGGTCGCAAGAAAACAAAGGAGTCAGTGAACTACGTTCGACCTGATTCCTCAAAGAGGATACGTAGGCGCCTCACGGCTCGGTCATAAGGTAATAAAAAAAATCAAAAGAAAAATCCCCAAGTAAGAAAACTGGGGCAGAAATTATGTTTCTAAATTTTGAAAAAAAAAAAGAAAAAAAGAGTTTGATTCCAAGAGTTGTAATACTTTACCCATCAAAGTTATTTTGAATTTTATATCCTTTTCTTCTAAAACCTATATTGATATCCAAAAAAGACCTCCCGATCAGTATCCGAGAGGTGTTAAGATAGGCAAATGAAAACCAAGAATAAAACGTCGGTCCCTGACTGAATGAGGATCATGAATTGAAAGAATTTATAGCCAAAAGAATTCCCGGCAGAGATAAATCTTATCGGCAACACTCCAATCCCAAGCTGAGAAAATAAGATGAGAGAGTCTTATCGGCGAAAACCTTCACAGGCGCCATAAGGCGACGTAAGCTGAGAAATACAAAATGAGAGAGTCTTATCGGTGAAAACCTTCACAGGCACCATAAGGCGACGGGAGTTGTGAGAAATGAGAGAGCCTTGTTAGTGAAAACCCCGCGAAGGGCACTATAAGGCGACAAGATAGATTGACGGAAAAGATCCGTATTTTGCGAAGAATTGGGCACCTATTTATCCCCAGCAAGTGAAGACATCAGAAAGTTTGATCGACACAAATAGACTGGGTTGATTAATCCGGAATGCACAACATGATCATTGGAATCGGTTGTATCACCCAGATAAGTTCATTTTTTTTTGTTCATAAAGATTTTCTCATTTTTCTATCTTTTCATTTCTTTGTTTAAAAGAATTTTTCTAGAAATTTATGTTTTAAGAAAGGTCTTTCAGAGCTTACTACCAGTTGCCAAAATGGTACAACATAAAAGGTGAAAAGGGCAATCCAGAGACAAGGCAATAAGGCAAAAGACGTTGATTGCCAGGCCGAATAATACTGTCCTAAAATGGCAAGGAAAGTACGGGGAAGAGCCGAAAAAAAAATAAAAAAAATGAACAAGCAGAAAAACGATCCCCAAGACGATCCCCAACATGGCTTACATGTTGAGGAAATTGTAAGCCAAGTTCCAAGACGATCCCCAGAGTACTCCGACCGAATATCGACCAAGCTCCGAGGTGGTCGGACAACACAGAAGTGGAAGGGAAGAAAGGAAAATCCATCTTCAGCAAAATAACCTCCAGAAATTTTTGAGATACAAAATGGTGAAGGGATAAATGGAAAAACCATCCCCAGCAGAATGTTATCCCCAGCAAATAACATCATCCCCAACAAGTTTTGAGAACGCCGAACAGGAATAAGGGAAAGGGAACAATCATCCCCATCAGGAGTGACATGACCACTCGCCATATTTCAAAAAAAAACAAAAAAAAAAAAACTAACTAAATTTTCTTTGATTTGAACAGGAAAATAAAGTGTTGATGATGGCCTAAAGATACGCCATAAGAAAGATCGCCAGAATTGGGGCAGAAAATTTTCTGCCACAAGTGGAAATTTTCTCGGAGAATCAAGGAAACAAATTCAAATTATTCTTTACCAATTAGGCGCCCACCAGTATAATGCGGGAATACATTTCAGTTCTAGGTCACCCACCAGTATAATGCGGGAATACATTTAAGTTCTAGGTCGCCCACCAGTATAATGGGGGAATACTTTTCAGTTCTAGGTCACCCACCAGTATAATGCAGGAATACATTTCAGTTCTAGGTCGCCCACCAGTATAATGCGGGAATACTTTTCAGTTCTAGGTCGCCCACCAGTATAATGCGGGAATACTTTTCAGTTCTAGGTCGCCCACCAGTAAAATGCGGGAATACATTTAAGTTCTAGGTCGCCCACCAGTATAATGCGGGAATACTTTTAAGTTCTAGGTCGCCCACCAGTATAATGCGGGAATACATTTCAGTTCTAGGTCACCCACCAGTAAAATGCGGGAATACATTTAAGTTCTAGGTCACCCACCAGTATAATGCAGGAATACATTTCAGTTCTAGGTCGCCCACCAGTATAATGCGGGCATACATTTCAGTTTTCCATTTCCAGGTCGCCCACCAGTATAATGCAGGCATACATTTCAGTTTTCCATTTCCAGGTCGCCCCACCAGTATAATGCAGGCATACATTTCAGTTTTCCATTTCCAGGTCGCCCACCAGTATAATGCGGGCATACATTCCATTTTTTCATTTCCAGGCACCCACCTGTATAACGAGAGGAATACTTTTCAGTCTTATACTGCAGATTTTGAAGTCAGTAACTCCACCGGAAGGCAGAAGGTTACAACAAGAATCCCCAGCAGGAAACAATAAAAATCCCAACACCGGAAGGCAGAAGGTGGCAACAAGAAGTCCCAGCGCAAATTCAAGTGCATGTGTCAAAAGAAGAAAAGTACCGGAAGAAATGCAAGCAGACAAGGAAGCAAGGCAACAAAAACAAATTGTACTCTAGCCTAGCTCCTTGTTTTCTTTTAAGCACGTTGTAACAAGGAAATCGGTAAGCAGTAGTAATAGCATGCAACAACAGTAACAGTGCAGTCCAACGGTAGTCCCAGCTACCAAAGTTTCCCGAACTACATTGACCTGATTCCTGTTTAGCCCAGGATATGTAGGAAACCTTTGAAGCAAAGGTTCGGTCAAATCTTTTTCAAAAAATGCTTCAACGGAGTACTCGAATGGGCAAAAATCGCTCGCTTTATCTTTGCACGAAAACCCTTCGTGTCTTCGGGCAAAGAGGGGCAGCTGTAAGCACGTGATTTTTGCCCTATATGAGAATTACTCCCAAAAAATTCAAAAAAATAAAGTAATTTTTCTTGGTGTGCAATTTTGTGATGTTTTGTGATATTTTGAATAATTATTTGTATTTATCTGTGCATGTTTATTTGCTAAATTAATAAAAAATACAAAAATATGTCGCATTTTGCATATAGGATTTAATTCTACAATTGTTAGTAATTAAATTTGTTTTACAAAAATTAAAAATTACAAAAATAGGCATCGTTTGCATTTTTAGCATTTAATGTCCAAATATACAATTTTATGCTTAATTAATACTTAATTGTGCGTTAATTGTTATTGGGAATTAATTTGCGCTTTTATAACTTAATTTAGTTCTTAATAATAGTTTAAGTATTTTTATAATTTAGTTTTAGAAAAATAAAAGAAGAAAAGAGAGCGAAAATATAAAGAAAGTCGGAATTGGACCTCTTCTTCAATTTCAAGCCACAGGCCCAAAAAATGGCCCAACCTTCCCTACGACCCA
Source organism: Nicotiana sylvestris (assembly GCF_000393655.2). Classification (NCBI taxonomy): domain Eukaryota; kingdom Viridiplantae; phylum Streptophyta; class Magnoliopsida; order Solanales; family Solanaceae; genus Nicotiana; species Nicotiana sylvestris. Next base: position 74,792,697 of record NC_091068.1, on the reverse strand, counting down.
GTCCATTTCGAACTGGGTCGACCCAGTCCATAACCCAACACCCCTATTATTTTACAAACAAAATAAAACAAAAAAAAAGAAAGAAAAACCCTAAAAATGCCTAAGCATCCGCCCCCCCCCCCCATTTCTCCTTCTTCTTCCTCAAGCTCCCCTCCCAAGCCATCAATGGCTTCCCTCACCGACGTCGACCACCCTCCACCACGACCACCCCATCACACTCACACACACACACACCAACAACTCCATAGTTGCCTTCCTCCATCGAGCTTCGTTATCCATGGCAAGCTCAAAGCTCATCCATGGCTTCCCCTACTACGTCGACCGCTTCTTATTCTTCTTCTCCACTGTTGTTACTACCATGGTTGCGTCACTGCTGCCAGCTTCACGTCGCCATGGCTGCTGCCAGTTTCTTCTTCGTCCTAGCTCACCCTAAGTCGCCGGAAAACTCGCCATGCCCGCGACCGCTTCTGCCTCATCACCATGGCTGCGCGTTTCTACTTCACACTGCTTCTTCTTCCCGCAGACGACGCCATGGCAGCTGTCACTGCTGCTTCGCGATGCTACAGCTCGCCGTGGCCAGCTTCTTCGGCTTTCTTCTTCGTCATCCAAACAAATCCCAATGCAGCTGCTTCAGTCCAGTCGAGTCCGCATACTTGATTAAGTTTTGGTCGATGTCGTCGATCACTGTTCGAGTTCATCGTTGGTTGGTCGTTGTTCGTCGTTTCATTTCCGGTTAGTTGGTTTTTTGAATCTCATTTATCGTCCATATTTTGTTTGGTATTTTTCGGATCAAAAATCGATAAATGATTAAATTCTTGTTTGGTTTGTTCTTCGTTGAAATAATTTTCAAGTTTGTTCATATGTTTTGATTGAATTAATTTTCAGATTTCAAATGAAAAGTTAATTAGTTTTTTTTTCATGTTTATTTCATGTTTGTTTTATTGTTAGAATAAATATTTGTTAGTTTGATGTTTGTTAGATTCAAATTGAAATTTAATTGATTATTTCTTCAATTTGTTTCATGTGTTTATGTATTTTTAGAAATTGTTAATATTGTTAAGTTCAAGTTTAAGTTCATAATAGTTTCTAACAACAAATTTTGTTATTTGTCTAAAAAATTTTAGTTGTGTTGAAGGAAATATATTGATTTAATCATTTGAATCCGTCATGCTTGTTGTTTAATATAGATTTAATTCATGTTCATACTTTGTTTGGATGATCTTGAATCCAAATTTTGTATAGTTTGATTTCTTGTTTACCATTTATGATTATTTCTTGAATTGTTCTCATAATCTTGTTTAAAGTTTAATATAAGAATTGTTTGTTGTAATGTTGTTAGAGTTGATTTTAAGTTCAATATGATTGAGTTTAGAAATCTTCATACTTTGTTTATTGTTGGTGTTGAATCCGAAAATAGGATTGTTTGTTGCTAAAATATTGTTCAATCAAATTTTAGTTGTTCTTGGTTGTTCAATTTGTGTTCATGTGATTTGTTGTTGAAATGTTGTAAAAATCATGTTCATGTGATATTGTTGTTATGATGTTCATCCGTGTTCATATTGTTGTTTGAACATTGTTAAAAATTGATCATATTGTCTATATTTTGGTTAAGTTTGATTAATTGATGTGTTATAGCTGATGGGTAGTTTGGTAAATTTGTAATACGTTTAGGGGTAGTTTGGTAATTTCAGTAAGGTCGGAAGGGGTAGTTTAGGAATTGTACAATTTGTAATTGTTTATTTGAAGCATGGGGGACAAAATGAAATGGGGTGGGTTGTGATATTATTATTTAATATAAAGGGGGGACAAGATTTAATTTAAAGGGGAATCTTGCATTATTTTAAAAGAAGCATGGGGGACAAAATGAAATGGGGTGGTGTGATATATTTATTTAATGTAATGGGGATGAGTGGGAAGATAATGGGTTTGGTAGAGAAAATGATTGATTTTAATTGATTAAAGGGTAGGAATTATATATATAGAGGTCTGAAAATCAGATAGAAAAAAGACAGACAGAAAAAAAAGAGAGATTGAAAAAAAAGCTGAACATTTATTCCGAAAAAAAAATTGAAACTCTCAAGAAAAGAAAAACATACAAAGAAAAAAAAATTGAAAATTAGAAGAGAAAGTAGTACACACCTGATAAATATTCTGGTATACAGGTGTAGAAATTAAGGGTTGAAGATTAACTAGCCTTTCAAAAATCTGAAAATTTCCCTTGGTTTCTGTCCATTATTTTCGGCATTCCTGGATTTTATTTTGAATTTTTCAAAGCTGTCACTGGGATTTTCGTTGACTGGTTATTGCTGGTTATTGTTGCTGTTGCTGTGTTACGTATTACGTTGCTGACTTTCTTCTTCTTATATTGACAATATCAGGTACACAACTGTAATTTTGGCATTTTGTAAGCTGAAATGAAGAATGGAGTGTTAAATTTTTAATTTAGTTTAATTTAATTTTTGTATTGTATTTAGGTTATTCATGTATTATTATTCTGTAAATCACTGTCATCGGCATAACTAGGCATATTATAGCGACATATTAAATAACGCCTTTACCAGATTATTAGGAAATATATTTAAGCCTGATTATTAATTAAAACTGTTTAATAAAAAAAAATAGAAGAAATAACGTAAAAATGGCGTTATTGAATCAGTTTGGCAAAAATTAACTAAGTTCCTTATTCATAAGGTTTTTCGTCAACGATAAGTTAATCCGAATCATGTAGTCAATTTCAGTTATAACATGAATTAGTCTGCGAACAAGTATTAGGACATGATGAATTAAAACAAAGTTAGTTAATGTTAAATTGTTTAAATTTTTAGAAATATGATTTAGTACTCAAGTTTTTATTTTTATTTCTTTCAATTTTCAGTATTTGTAAATAATTAGTTTCAATAAGCTTAAGTCTTACTAACAATTTGAATTTTAATCCAACTATGGAATAATTAATTTTTTATTATTTTTTATTTTTTTTTCTCGATAATTCCATGTTGTATTTATGATTATAATTTTATTACTTTCTGTTAATATTTGTTTTTCTCTTCTATTTAATATGTCATTTTCAAAAATGTAGATATTGATTTTATATTTATAAAAAAACTTAGTAATAATAAAAAGGTAGTCATTAAAGGATATTCTTAAAGGATTTCGCTAAAAATAAATAGATAGTCTTACTAACAATTTGAATTTTAATCCAACTATGGGATAATTAGTTTTTTTTTATTTTTTTTTACTTTTCGATAATTCCATGTTGTATTTATGATTATAATTTTATTACTTTCTGTTAATATTTGTTTTCTCTTCTATTTAATATGTCATTTTCAAGAATGTAGATATTGATTTTATATTTATAAAAAACTTAGTAATAATAAAAATGTAGTCATTAAAGGATATTCTTAAAAGGATTTCGCTAAAAATAAATAGATGTAAATAATACAAATTTACAGGATTCTCCAATCTCATTTATTCATTTATTATTTAAAAAAAATTACTTAGAATTTGGGATGGATTGTTTAGTGAATTTCACTTCCTTCCCCAAAGATAATGACGCGTTAGACTCTTTAGGCGCGATTTAATTAATTTTACCTTCTTAAACTCGGATGCGCATTTCATGCGACCCAAATCTAAATCCTAAAACATCAAATAAAATATGTTTCGTATTGTGGGTGCATTTCATGTGACACAATCCAAAGATATGTTTTAAGCGATGTTCACATTCCTAAAAAATAATAATTATAATAATAAAGCGGTAAAAGATAAAATTTGCACATGGTTCATAATTGTATTAAAAATCAGATAAATAAGCCGAATATAATAGTTGAGCGACCGTGCTAGAACCACGGAACTCGGGAATGCCTAACACCTTCTCCCGGGTTAACAGAATTCCTTATCCGGATTTCTGGTACGCAGACTGTAATATAGAGTCATTCTTTTCCTCGATTCAGGATTAAAATTGGTGACTTGGGACACCCTAAATCTCCCAAGTGGCGACTCTGAAATAATTAAACCAATCCCGTTTCGACTGTCCTTTAATTGGAAAAAACTCCCTACGCACCTCGCGGTGCCGGAAAAAGGAGGTGTGACAGTTATGACCCCGCTCCTAGTTGGAATATGCATAGTTCTGGCGTGTTGGACCACGGTGGTCCATCCAGGAGTCACCAACAAGAAAATATCCATCATGGAATGTCAACACAGTACGACTTGTAAGTAAAGTGATATAGCTATATGTAAAGTAGTTATCTAGTTGAGTAGCTTATCATTTTGTTCTTTTTGTGCAGTGAAAATGAGCAACTTGATGTTCCTGAACTCACACAGTTACCCACAGACGACATATTAACTCGTGATTTGGCAGATGCGCAGAGTCAGGAAGATGATAGTGATTATGACAACAATGTCGATGAGTCTAGAGATGACACACCCTTCCTTGATGAGGGTGATGATGAGGAGGAAGTGGATGCCGAACCTGAGTTGACGAGGGAACATGCTCCTCCACCTCCCATTAGACCAAGAGTGTACGAGTCTCACATGCCGTTTCATGAGTGGAATATTCCCTACCTTGATAATTTGTCAAGTATGTCGGACATGGATGCCCTCAAAAGGGATGATGACGAAATTCTGTCAGCAATATGGGATGAGTCTAGACCAGCGGTGCTGGCAAAGGGCATGTATTTCCCCGATAAAGCTCGCCTAATCAGGGCTGTAAAAATCTACAGCGTAAGAGAGTGCCGTGAGATGACGATAAGGGAGTCAACTACGAAGGTGGACAAGGTTGTATGCTGTAGAGACTTTATGGGTTGTCACTGGATGTTGCGTGCCAGCAAGAAGAAATCAGGATTGTGGAAAGTGGGTAAATTTATTAGCACCAACAGATGTGAAATGGACACATTCAATGAGAATCACTTCAACCTGGATGTAGACTTGATTTCTCTTGTCTTGATTCCATATTTGGAAGTGTCCATTAGGTTCAAGATTAAAAAGTGTATTACAGCCGCCCACCAGGAGTATGGTTGTACTATAACCAAAAGAAAGGCATATCTCGACCGCAAACGTGCCTTTGAACTTATTTATAGCAACTGAGATAAGTCTTGTTCATCTCTGCCCAGGTACATGGCCACACTGCAACACTTTAACCCCAAGACTGTTGTTGAATTGAGGCGTGAGCGGTGTCCGGACAGACCCGAATATATTTTCAACTATGTGTTCTGGTCATTTAAACCAACAATTGATGGTTTTGTGCATTGTCGTCCTGTAATTTCCATAGACGATACTCATGTCTATGGAAAGTATGATATTAAGCTTTTGATTGCAGTTGCAGTAGATGCCAACGGACAAATATTTCCACTAGCTTTTGCCATTTGTGCCAACGAAAGTGAAGAGACGTGGACGCTTTTTTGAACCACTTGAAGCAGCACGTTGTCAAATAGCGTTCAGGTATTTGTCTAATATCTTATCGACATGGTAGTATTTTAAGTTCTGTATGCATACAACTGTTACTGTGTGAGGCACCTAAAGGCCAATTTTTAGAAGAAATATCACGATAAAACCTTGCATGATTTAATGTGGATGGCTGCAACTGAGCACCAACAGTGCAAATTCACGAGGTGCATGGAAGCGATCCAGCAGTTAGATCCACGGGCCTATACTTGGCTGATGGGACATGAGCTTCACATGTGGACATTGCATGTTGATGGCGGCAGACGATGGGTACAAATGTGTCGGAGTCATTCAACGGCTTTTTGAAGTCTGCCCGTGGATTGCCTGTCACTGCCATGGTCCGCATGACATTCAAATAGATTGCGAAGAGGTTTATTGAAAGGCATAGAGCTGCATCGGCATTGATGGACAGGAGTGTTCAATTTATGCCAATACCGATGAGAAGATTTGAAAGGTACAGGAGGCGAGCACATTGGCATTCATTTTTAAAGTACGATCACGACCGGGGTATTTTTGAAGTTAAGATCGCTATCCGCGGACACCAGGGGAACAATCTACAGACGGTGAATGAAGCCATTAGGTTGTGAGAAATGGACCATCTGCCATATGCCGTGCGCACATGCCTTGAAGTGCTTTCAACAAGTTGGTTTAGGGGCAACCAATTATATTGATAGGCAATACAGTGTTGCTACATACATAGACACGTATAGTGGGAAGTTGCAGTCGTTGGGTGCTGAGCATTATTGGACGTCAGAACTTTTTAAAATGGTGTGTAACAAGGACTATTTGCGCAAGCTGCAAGTGTAAAAGAGAATGTGTATACGGAATCAAATGGATGTTGGTGACATCGTTTATGCGTGTAAATGTGGCATATGCTCGCAAACAGGACACGAACGTCATAAATGTCATTCAGGTTGTGTGCGTGGCGGTGGTAATCCAGCTCCTAGTGCAAGTTCGTCGAATTTATCCAACTATCAAGGATACACCTAGTCTTTTGTTTTCATATTGTTTTTTGTAATACGTATCTGTACTTGTGTATGTTGCAATATCTATTAAATAAAATTATGTTCCACAATCTTGTTACATCTTATTTTTTAACATGACCTTTGAATTGGGATGTTGATATGGTTGTTCAAATTTTCAACTTATTGGTGTTAGTAAAGAAAACCAATCTAAAAATTTAAAAAAAACCTATAAAATCAAGACATCCTTTATTATCCTTCTTAAAATATAATATGTAAAGCGTAGAATAATACTATATTTTGTGAGTTGTCTTGTCGTTCTAAAAAAAGCTGACCGATTGCGCAAAAGCTGTTTCGTTTCAGAAAAATTTAATATGTAAAGCGTGGTATAATACTACGCTTTGTGAGTTGTCTTGTCGTTCTGAAAAAAGCTGAAACGACTGCGAAAAAGCTGTTTCGTTTCAAAAAAATTTAATATGTAAAGCGTGGTATAATACTACGTTTTGTGAGTTGTCTTGTCATTCTGAAAAAAGCTGAACCGACTGCAAAAAAGCTGTTTCGTTTCAGAAAATTTTAATATGTAAAGCGTGGTATAATACTACATTTTGTGTGAAATCTTGCCTATAAATAACGGGCGCATTCTAGTAATTTTATGCGCTTAACAATAACCAATAGCAAATATTTCCATAAAACTAAGGTTTCTCTTTAACAAATATCTCAACAACCCCTTTATGTCCCAAGGTGCGAGTGCGAAAAAAAAATGCATGATGCACGATTGTTGGGAAGAAGCTGGACGCCGCTACTTGGCGTGTATGAACAAGTTTTATAGGCAACCCGACGAACCTACATGCAATTTTGAGGTATGGATTGATGAACCCTGTCAGCAGGAATACTGCAAAGACCAGTTGTATTTTCTTCATAATTTGTGTACGAGGTACCGGGAAAGAGAGCGCCAATCCAAGCAAGAAGTTGAGGAGTTGAAGGCGAAACTCAAGGAGGTGGAAGAAGAAAAAAAAAGCTGGAAGACCAACTCAAGTGATTGGAACAGAGAATACTAGGTGGTCGTGACTAAACAATGGCATGTACGTGTTGAGCGTAGTAGTATATCTTTATGTTTCCCTTTTCATGTGTTTTCATTAGGTGTACTGTTTGTGTTTGTTATGTGTATCTTTAGGTTTGCTATGTTTGTGTTTGTGTTGTCATGATAAAATAAAATTGTTGTTCAAATTCTGTTAAAATAAAATTGTTGTTAAAATAGAATTGTTTCCATTATTTACATAATGTAGTATTTTCTTTATACAATTGTTCAAATATTCAACTTATTAGTGTTACTAAAGAAGACCAATCTAAAAATATAAAAAACCTATAAAATCAAGAAATCCTTTATTATCCTTCTTAAAATTTAATATGTAAAGTATGGTATAATACTACGTTTTATGTGTGGTCTTGTCGTTCTGAAAAAAGCTGAAACTACTGCGCAGAAGCTGTTTCGTTTCAGAAAAATTTAATATGTAAAACGTGGTATAATACTACGTTTTGTGTGTATGTAAAGCGTGATATAATACTACGTTTTGTGTAAAATCTTGCCTATAAATAACGGGCGTATTCTAGTTATTTTCTGCGCTTAACAATAACCAATAGCAAAAATTTCCATAAAACCAAGGTTTCTCTTTAACAAATATCTCAACAACCCCTTTATGTCCCAAGGTGCGAGTTTGAAAAAAAATGCATGATGCACGATTATTGGGAAGAAGCTAGACGCCGCTACTTGGCGTGTATGAACAAGTTTTATAGGCACCCCGACGAACCTACATACAATTTTGAGGTATGGACTGATGAACCATGTGAGCAGGAATACTACAAAGACAAGTTGTATCATCTTCATAGTTTGTGTTTGAAGCAGTGGGAAAGAAAGCGTCAATCCAAGCAAGAAGTTGAGGAGTTGAAAGCGAAACTCAAGGAGGTGGAAGAAGAAAAAAAAAGTTGGAAGACCAACTCAAGTGGTTGGAGCAGAGAATACTAGGCGATCGTGAATAAACAATGACATGTACGTGTTGAGCGTAATAGTGTATCTTTATGTTTCCTTTGTCATGTGTTTTCATTAGTTGTACTGAATTTATGTTTTGTTAGGTTTGCTATGCTTGTGTTTTTGTTGTACTGTTAAAATAAAATTGTTGTTCGAATGCAGTTAAAATAAAATTGTTTTCAAAATAGAATTGCTGCCATTATTTACATAATGTAGTATTTACACAAAATACAAACAAAAGTATATCAATGAGTCCCGTAGCCTGTGTGCTTCAGTGCAGCGGCTGGCCTGAGTCGCATCCCCTGTCGCCCGGGTACACTATCAGGATCATCATCATCAAGTCGCCTCTTTATGTGAGGATGCGCAGAAGCATCAACAGTACAGCTGGCAGGATCGGTAGAAGGGGCCGTCAGCAACCTATAAAACAATTACTAAGCTTAGCATATGAAAATGTATATTAGTAATATACATGTTAAGTCAAAAATATTTTCTTACCATGGTCTCGTCGGCCTCCTGAATATAAGCATCCGTGGTGTCCTCATTATCACATACAGCGGCCTCCGTGATGGGCTGGGACGAAGCCTTAATAAGAAAATTAAAAATTAAATTATTGCAAATCATTAAGGAAAAGAAAATAAATTGAAATTATACAGTAATACAAACAAACCTGCGCCTGTGGTAGATCCGCATCAACCGCCGGGGATGAGACATAACTCAACCTGCGCCCGCCATCTACGTCTCGGGTCAGCCGATCCTCAACTGCGGTAGATGGGCCTGAAAAGAACTGGTCTACATCTCCGTCGAATGTACCCGTGATCAACAATGAATATGACGAGGTGACCTGCGATGCTAGCAGAGACAACTGAAGGTTGTACGACGGCATGCTGCTGGAAGGCTTGTCTAGTTGAGGGAAATAACCCGGCTGATCATCTCCAAGATCCTCATCAGGTGCATCAATGCCCCCATGCTGGGGATCACCCTCGCCGTCCCCCGCGACCCCGTGGGACACCCCTGCCTCGTGGGACAGGCCTACCCCGGTGGTGCTCCTCTAGAGCAACATACTTAGCCTCGTGATCCAACCTCGCGCCCTCTCTGGCTCGCTGTAGGGTCTAGAGAGCCAGCTCTTTCACCCGCCGGCCATACTCAACGACTGTAGCATTGTCGCCATGCTGTTGCATCTCCTGTCCCAATTGGTAGAACATGTGATGCCCAATAGCCTGCACAACATTTAAAATATTAATTAAATAACGTTATATCACAATTATAAGACTTATCCCACAAAAACATACCAGTGCCTCGTGCCTCCCGGCGTATGGTCTATACCGATCGCCAAGTACATGAATGGGGTTCCCGATCATCAGTCGGGTGTGACGGCAGTACCATGACGTATAGAGCTCAATAGTTGCCTCCTGGATCTATGAAGGTGGTGGCGGAATCAAGTCCTCTCGCTGGTCCCAAATATGGACCTGCGCCTCTAGCCATCCTACAAATTCATTGTTCACCCTAGAACGATCATCCCGCTAATAATATGTAGGCACCATGCAGGCTCCCCCAGTATAGTCTGGGGACGGTCAAACTGGCGAAGTACACGCTCTGTGGCATGATGCTCCACCACATCGAGGCACATCATCGTGACAGAAGTGCTCCAAAGTAGTTGGTCGACCGAGCAATAATCGGGCAGATGAGCTAGCAACTCGTTGCTATATGGCGTCCAGATAAACTATCAAATAATAACATAAAAGTGAGTATGCGCAACACAAGTGAATTTATAACAAGTTTAGGTACATATTTACCTGTCCGGCCACCAACATATCTAACACATCCCTAACAAGGGGGAGATTATGATGAGCATCACTCCCTCGGTAGTTCCCACGCCGGAGAACCCACCTTGAGCTAGAGGGAGAAACGGAGGTGCTACACCCGGCTCTAGTGATGGTAGAGGTGGCTGCAACGGCAGGATCCGCTCCCGGGCCCAAACCTAAGATAAAAGGTTGACGTAAAATTTAAGAGTCATTTTGACTATATAGAATTTGGAGTAATGAATAGAGTATTCAAAAATATTGTCACTTGTAGAAGCGGCAGAAAACCACATATGTTCACTTGGGTGCCCATGCTCGCCCGCCTGTACAGGTATGCTAGAACAACAGCACCACAGCTGTACTGGGGTAACTCATCTAGCTGCTGCAGATGATGCAGAAAGCGCAGACTCACTAGATTTCCCGAAGTGTTTGGGAACAAGACACCCCTAAAATGAAAGAACAATGCCAACCTCGTGTACCGATCAATATGGAGATCTTCTGTCTCACCGGTAATGTCGGGGTGCAATACGCCCATATGCTCTCTGATAGCTGTTACAGAAATGCGACTGCCCCCTCTAACTGCAGCCTCACCTTGTGGTCTGAAACCAGTATACTGCCCCAGCAAATCCAAATACTGGGGACGCATCATAACTCTCATATACTGGGGCAGTGCAACAGCCAGTTCATCTACACGCAGCCCATACAAAACTTGAACATCCTGAAGCGTGATGGTGGCCTCTCTAGTGGGCAGGTGAAAAGTGTGTGTCTCCGGTCACCACCGCTCTATCAACGCCGTGATAAGAGACCAATCGAGCTGCATCCGCCCAATCTCAAAAATCCTTAGGAAGCCCGTAGCACACAGGCGATGGACTACACGGGCATGGAAATCTCTCTCCCTCAAAAAGTCCCACAAGTCGTCAGGTCTCTTGGCGCGGAGAGTTTGATCCAATAGATGTCCCTCCCATACATAGGCGGACTTATGGTCTCCCTGTAACACTAATATCTTATCTGCGGCTGGTCCAGGATGCACAGGCGGCAAGTCCATATCGTCTACTATAATTTAAACAATATTAATTATATGGTTGTGTTATAATAAATTAAATAATTAATTATTTAATTGGACTGAGTAATTATTTATGGGTTCCAGGCTCAATATTTGAGGCCCAGTAGCACCAAGCTATCCTTAATTAATATGTGTGTCAATTTCAATAAGTTTAAAATTTTGTTAGTTTAATAAATTAAATAATTAATTTTATAATTGGACAGAGTAATTATCTATGGGTTCCAGGCTCGATATTTGAGGCCCAATAGCACCAAGCTATCCTTAATTATTATGTATGTCAATTTCAATAAGTTTAAAATTTTGTTAGTTTAATAAATTAAATAATTAATTTTATAATTGGACAAAGTAATTATCTATGGGTTCCAGGCTCGATATTTGAGGCCCAGTAGCACCAAGCTATTCTTAATTATTATGTGTGTCAATTTTAATATTTTTAAAATTTAGTTAGTTTAATAAATTAAATAATTAATTTTTTAATTGGACAGAGTAATTATCTATGGGTTCCAGGCTCGATATTTGAGGTCCCGGTAGCACCAAGCTATCCTTAATTATTATGTGTGTCAATTTCAATATTTTTAAAATTTTGTTAGTTTAATAAATTAAATAATTAATTTTTTAATTGGACAGAGTAATTATCTATGGGTTCCAGGCTCGATATTTGAGGTCCAGTAGCACCAAGCTATCCTTAATTCTTTTGTGTGTCAATTTCAATATTTTTCGAATTTTGTTAGTTTTATAAATTAAATAATTAATTTTTAATTGGACAGGGTATACAACTATGAGTTCCACGCTCGATATTTAATGTGACAACATATATTAATTTGTTAGTTTTGTAAGTTTATTTTATAAATTAAATAATTAATTTTGTAAAGTGTAATTGGATAGACTTTGTAGTTTGTACATATTTAAACTACAAAGACTCTACGCAAAAGACTCTATATTTTATTACGCTAAAAGGCTCTATATTTTACTACGCTAAAAGACTCTATATTTTACTACGCTATAAGGCTCTATATTTTACTACGCTAAAAAACTCTATATTTTACTACGCTAAAAAGCCACTATTCTTTAAGAAAATAAATAATATAAACTAAATAAAAACAACAAACATATGAACATAATATTCACGAAATTACATATAAAACAGTAAAAGATATTTGTGAACAATTTCACTAACAATAAAAATTATTTATCAAGTTTAACTATTTTTTTTAAACACTAATAATTCAATCCGGATAAAAATAACATACAAATTTAATCGCAAACATAACACAAATCAATGTGAAAACACATTCAAGAAAACAAATATACATATGCTCTACGAGTTTCGACATAAATTAAATCGGAATACCTCGATTTATGTTTTTTGAAATATTAAAAATTTGAAATTACCTCGAAAGAAGGAATCCAAGGCTTGGGTTGTATGCGGGACCTATGCTCTTCACTTTTTGTGTGACGGGTGGGGCCCAAGATTTTTTTTTAATCGGGGGGGAGGGGGGCAACAAAAAGGGGGGGTTAAAAATCTCGACTGAATCAATCGTGCGGAAGAAGGAGGGTTATATTTAATTATAGGAAACCACAGTATAATACTACGTTTTCCTTAAACGTAGTACTATACTGCATTTTCCTATAAAAAAATTAATTTTTTAATATAAAGTAATATAATACTGTGTTAAAGTATAATACTGCATTTTATGTAGAAATATAATTTTATTTTTAATTGTATAAACGTATTTTATATACAAAAATACATCATTTCAATTTCGGATTCCGTCGTAAACAAGTGCATGTGTCAGACAACAGGACCGTGATTGCGGATTGCGGTCATTCATTGAATTGGACATCTAAATCAACCAATGAATTCAGACATTTAATTAGTCTCATTACTTTGACTTTATTATCAAAAGTTCCAGAGTGGCCAGAAAAAGATAAACAGAATAATTAACGGAAAGCCGCAAATACTGGTTGGACAATTGCAGACATTTATGTGAATTATGTCGGTCATGCTCTTGTCCATGTGCATGAGGAATTAATATTGATTAGAGTATATGCGTAAGCTAGGGAGACAAGTAGGCCAAACTAGGGGCGTACGTAAAAAATTTTGTGTGTCATATGTAAAAAAAGAAAAAATAGCCTAATTACTTATTATTTATTTTCTCTACAGTAAAAAATAGATTGGACATTATTCCACTGGTTATAAAAAAAAAATATTTAAAGGAGAAGGTCAAGAGTTCAAATCCTGCTCAATCTACTTTTTTTTTTTCAAACAAAATAAGCTTCAAAAATAGCCCAAAAAAATAACTAAGGAGGATCGATTCCTAGACCTAGAAGAAATAAGGCAGGAGCTAAATCACTGGAGCAAGACCAGAGTTCTTTTAAGTGGTGTCACTCCTGTCTATATATATACGTATTTGATAAAATTTTCGTAATATTTGTATGATATTTGGTAAAATATTTTGACGAAGCGGTGTTACGTGACACCGCTTCACTATAAGTGAATCCGCACTTGGGCTAAACTCAAATGTATTTCAAGGAAAAGTTACTGAGGAATTAAAATCTGAAGTGGAATATGTGTAAGGTATTAACACTATGAGCCTGGCTGCCCCTAACTTCTTCGTTTTTGGATTAAAATCCATCTTATTTTGACCAATAAAATTACTTACATGTCCCTTACAACTTTTACTAATCCCAAAACTACCCTTATCAAATAAATCCTAAAACATCGAACTAATCCCACTTTCTTCAGTTTTGCCTCTGCTTATCTTCTTCTCCTTCATCTTCAGCTATTATGTATTTTCGCTCAAGTTTTCAGTGGAAATCGATCTTCTTTATTTGCTTTTTCTTTGAGGTAGAATACCCAGATTATCCCAAACCTGGTTTAAGGCTTTGCATTTAAAAAAATATGGTAACAATCTTTTTGCAAGTTTTATGGCTGGTGATGGTTCGCTTATATAGAAATCGATGTTTGACAGATTGTTACATAATAAGCAGAGGAAGATGTAGGTTCTTGATTTGTTTTAGGCAATATTTTTGTCTTTTTAACACAAAAAGGTAATTACCAACACTTGTTTACTGTCACGACCCAAAACCGACCGTCGTGATGGTGCCTATCGTGGAACTAGGCAAGCCACTACTCATCCATCTCAACACAGTAAAAAAAAGCTAAAAAATATTTACGGAAGCAATTAATACATAAGATAAACCTTTTTGAAACAACAGTAAATCTGCAACAACATACAATCTATTCCAAAATCGGGGTGTCACCGAGTACATCAGCATCTATACTGAAATACAGTTTACTACAACTCTAAGGAATAAGAAATAAAATACAAATAAAGATATGGAAGGAGAGTCAAGGCCTGCGAACGCCATGCAGCTACCTCAATAATCTCCCGAAATCCTGTCTCCTCAATCAACAACCGCCATGACTGGAAGCACCTGGATTTGCACACGAGGTGCAGGGTGTAGCGTGAGTACAACCAACTCAATAAGTAACAATTCCAACCTTTGGACTGAAAGGTAGTGACGAACTCAACAGCCACAGTTCAATATAGAAATAATAGTGCAGAAACATAGGCATGCTTTCAAGTCAATAGATAGCTCAAAACAGTAAAATAGATCAAATCTGAATGATATGAGGAATATAACTCCTCTACATCTACATGCAATTGCACATGATGTATGTGATGCACCGTGATAATAGCCTCATGTGCTCACACTCTCAAATGCACAATCATTTGGTACTATATATGTCACGACCCAAACTGAAGGGCCATGACTAGCACCCGACCACACTTGCCGAGCACCAACGTACATTTCATCTAACCTTCATTATTATCTTTTAAGGCTGACGAGATCAATATAAATGGTAGACCTAGATCATGGACAACCAGCAATAAAATATGATGGCATGCATATACATAGCAGGGGATGACCAGACAATCAAGAAACTACATATAAGGTATGAGCTACCACGCTACTATGAAAGACTATACAACAAAAACTAGCCGACAAGGCATACCAAACTATACATGAGCCGACACCTGTCTATGAGCCTCTAAAAGAACATAAGTGTTGCAACATAGCCGGAACAGGGCCCCGACATACCCATAATGTCTATAACAAAAATTGCATACCAAGACCAAGGCAAGTCCGGAGAAGGGATCTCGCCAATCACCGCTGAACTGGACAGTCTACTGTGGTGAGCTGTACCTGCCTGTCTATCAGGACCTGCAGCACGACATGCAGCGTCCACAAATAAAAGGACGTCAGTACGAATAAAGTACTGAGTATGTAAGGCAAGGAACCATAAATACGATCAGTAATGTAAGCAAGGATAGAGAATATACAACCTGTAACATCTTAGTACCTCTGAGGGCTACTTACATGAAATGCATGATACATATGTATAAATACATAAACCTTTAAAGCATTCGCCTCTGTGGGCATCATCATCATCATATCGTACCCGGCCATAATAGGCTCGGTAGAATCGTACCCGGCCACGTGGAGCTCGGTAAAACCCAACTGATCAGTGGTTGCACAATAGGTGCCGTACCCGGCCAACTATAGTGTGGCTCGGTAGAGTAAAATAGATACATATATATAATGCATGCTCGACTCATGGAATCACATTCTAAACCTTTCGGAGTGACGTAAGGTCGGTATCCTCTGTACACGTTATTAGGACTAACTCTTCACTATGAACCTTATAAGAATCAGGAAGTACCAATAACATTGATAACATAAGAATAAGAGAAGCAACATTAACATCAATCGTTCCATAAGAGGGAAAACAATGTAAGTACTGCTAGCTTCTAAGAGTAGAGTATCTTGGAAGCTCGTTCATTACATTATGTACAATCGGAGTCGTGCAAAAGAAGGAAAGGGATAGCCTCACATACCTTGTATATACTGCCCCAATCTCAAGCTATGCAATTGTCAAAACTCCTTAGTCTACAATAAGAGAAACGATACTATCATTATCATTTAAGCGTCATAACTATTATGTATCGACCACAACCTATTTTACGATGAAACGGACAGCACCTCCCCTATATATATGACCTCACACCATTCAAAACAATCACCAAACAGCCCAAACATCATCAATAATAAACATATTGAGCCTCCCGAAATAGTCCACACACAGCCTAATCACTCCATACATACGACGACCACCGTAGTCGTGTCAAACAACCTGGAAATGTTACGAATAACTATCAGCCCATAAACCTACATATATATGGTGTTTCTCCACACCCTTCCTCCTCCAAAACTCCACAAGATAGTAGTAAAATACGCAGCCCAACAACAACGCAAAACAGTCCACAAAACAATAACACTACTACCAAACCTTTCGATATATATCTCACAAGTTCTAGCTTCAATGGCTTAGCCGCAACTTGGATAATCTTAAATACATATAGAGTAAGAGGTTCCTTACCTTTATACAGAAAGAACAACTCCAATTTGACCTTAAATTTCCAAGAAATATCCCTCCAATGCTGCCACAACAACAAAAAAATGAAACTAGCGATCAATTAGTGTTTTTCGGCACTAGAATCACTTTAGAAGGCTTGAAATCACCTAGGATTAATATTAAGAACATTAGGGAGTATTTACAGAACATATACCCTTTAAAACAACCTCCCACACGAGTTGGAACGACACAAAAATGAGCAACAACAAGAAGAACAAGAGACTTACTAGCGCCACGGAATTCCCGACACTTGATTTGTGTTGTTTGCCCTTTTTTTGGGTCTTGAATCTTGAGAGAACCTTGAGAGGATGTTCCTAGGGTTCTAAGTTCTGAAAATAGTGAAAAGAAATGACTAAAAACGGGTTGTGGTCATCCTATATAAGTCCAAATATCTTAAACCGACTTAGTGGGCCCCATAGAGAGGTGCTTGGCGCAGTCTCGCGAAAACGCGAATATCTCTCTACTCCGAGATCGTATCGATGAACGGTTTAATGCGTTGGAAACTAGACTCATAGATATTTAATTTGGTTGGTAGATCACCCCATAATTCCTTGTAAATTATGAGAAAAGATTAGAAACATTTGACCTAATGTTTAAGTAAAATTATGAACCTAAGTTGCGACAACTTTTGTCGACTTTTGTTTCATAACTCGTTTGACTTCAAGACTTATGATACGGATATTATATGATTAAAATACCTTAATAAATGACCTATTGAGTGTATTAAGCACCGCTAGATTACCTGAAAATACGAGTTACAACATCCTTGATTCGTTTAACTTCTAATATTGGTTAATCACCCTTATACACTCTTGTATCACTTAAGACCAATAGGATTGACTTCTTATCATCTCAAAGATAATTCCTTCTTGGATTTATGTTAACTAATATATGGCATGAACTAACACATGTGGATATGGGTTGTAACACCCTCCCCCCCTTAGGAACATTCGTCCTCGAATGTAAGGGTTTAGGGGGAGTTTAAATCACCGTGGATTCCAATGGAAATTTCCGATCAATTTTCCCCTATAAAATGGTCACTAGCAAAACTTGCATGTAATTAAGCCCAACATATGGCTTCACAAGGCTACACAAAGCATTATGCGTATTTACATTATCTACATATCACCATTTTGTATTAAGGAGGAGTATTCTCAAATTATTGCTTACCTCATAAAGCCGTTTCTTCTTCCAATGTATCCTGTCTTCCACCAGCATCCTTGTTATCTTCATTCTGGAATAAGTAAGGGTATTTAGACTTCATCTCCTCTTCTGCTTCCCATGTCATTTCTTCCATATTTTTGTTCCTCCACAATACTTTGACGGAAGCTACATCTTTTGTTCTCAGCTTGCGGACTTGCCGATCTAATATCGCCACTGGCACTTCTTCATATGATAGGTCCTCTGTAACTTGTACATCTTTGATAGGGACGACTCGAGAAGGGTCTCCAATACATTTTCTCAACATAGATACATGGAATACCGGGTGGACAAATTCCAATTCGGATGGCAATTCTAACTCATAAGCAACCTGTCCAATCCGTCGAAGAATTTTATACGGCCCGATATACCTTGGACTCAGCTTACCTTTCTTCCCAAAACGCATAATACCCTTCATTGGTGAGATCCTCAGGAAAACCCAATCACCAACCTCAAACTCTAGATCACGACGTCGGACATCAGAATAAGATTTTTGCCTGCTTTGTGCCGTCCTCAATCGCTCCTGTATCACTTTCACCTTCTCAATAGCTTGGTGAATCAAATCTGGCCCATATAATTCTGTTTCACCGACTTCGAACCATCCAACTGGTGATCTACATCTCCTCCCGTATAGTGCCTCGTATGGGGCCATTTTAATACTGGAATGGTAGCTATTGTTATAGGCGAATTCTATGAGTGGAAGATGATCATCCCAATTCCCCTTAAAATCTAGAACACATGCTCGTAGCATATCTTCCAGTGTCTGAATGGTACGTTCAGCCTGTCCGTCAGTCTGCGGATGAAATGCAGTGCTGAGATTTACTTGTGTGCCTAAACCCTTCTGGAAAGACCTCCAAAAGTTAGCCGTAAATTGAGCTCCTCGGTCTGATATAATAGATATGGGCACACCATGAAGCCTAACAATCTCCTTGATATACAACTTCGCATAATCTTCAGCCGTGTAAGTTGTCTTCACTGGCAGAAAATGGGCACATTTTGTAAGTCGATCAATTATCACCCAGATGGAGTCAAACTTATGATAAGAGCGAGGTAATCCAATAATGAAGTCCATATTAATCACCTCCCACTTCCAGGTCGGAATCTCTATATTTTGAAGCAATCCACCGGGTTTCTGATGTTCTATCTTTACTTGTTGACAATTGGGACACTGGGCCACAAATTCTGCAATAGACTTCTTCATATTATCCCACCAATACTGCTCCTTGACATCATGATACATCTTTGTCGAGCCGGGATGGATGGAATATCGGGATTGATGAATCTCATTCATAATCTTCTCTCGCAACCCTGCCACATTAGGCACACACAATCGGCTCTGGTATCTCAGTGCCCCATCTTTTCCGATCCTAAAAGCCATACTTTTACACTGTTGAATGCTTTCTCTTAATCGTACTAAGATAGGATCTTCATATTGTCGTGCTTTTACCTCGGCTACCAAAGATGATTCTGATGTATTCTGTACAGTAACACCTCCGTCATCAGAGTCTAACAATCTGATTCTCATATTGGCTAGCTGATGAAGCTCTTTAATCAACCCCCATCTACCTGCCTCAATATGTACTAAGCTTCCCATTGATTTACGGCTGAGAGCATCTGCCACAACATTGGCTTTACCGGGATGATACAATATCTCAACGTCGTAGTCTTTCAATAATTCAAGCCACCTACGCTGCCTCAAATTCAACTCTTTCTGCTTGAAGATGTATTGTAAACTCTTGTGATCTGTGTAGATGTCAACATGGACGCCGTATAAGTAGTGCCGCCATATCTTCAAAGCATATATTACTGCAGCCAATTCCAAATCATGGGTTGGATAATTCTTTTCATGCTTCTTCAATTGTCTTGATGCATAAGCAATCACATTCCCACGCTGCATCAATACGCACCCCAAACCTATACCTGAGGCATCACAATATACCACATAATCTTCTGTTCCTTCAGGAAGAGTGAGCACTGGTGCAGATGTCAATCGATTCTTCAGCTCCTGAAAACTACGTTCACAAGTGTCAGACCACTGGAATTTGGTAGCTTTTTGTGTTAACTTAGTCAATGGTGATGATATAGAGGAAAATCCTTCTACAAACCGCCTATAATATCCTGCTAGCCCTAGGAAGCTGCGGACTTCTGATGGTGTTGTAGGTCTCGGCCAATTCTTTACTGCATCGATCTTCTGAGTGTCGACACTAATACCCTCATCAGATATCACATGGCCAAGGAATGCTACTGAGTTCAGCCAGAATTCACATTTGGAGAGCTTAGCATATAACTTACGATCCTGAAGCGTCTGTAATACTATCCGCAAGTGGCCCGCATGTTCCACCTCCGAACGAGAATACACTAGAATGTCATCAATGAATACAATCACGAACACATCAAGATAGGGCCTGAATATAGTATTCATGAGATCCATAAAAGCTGCTGGGGCATTTGTTAGCCCGAACGACATCACCAAGAACTCAAAGTGCCCATATCTTGTCCGGAAGGCCGTCTTTGGAATATCCTTCTCCCTAACCCTCACTTGATGATACCCTGAACGTAAATCAATCTTAGAGAAATACTTGGCACCCTGGAGTTGGTCAAACAGGTCATCAATTCTTGGAAGTGGATACTTGTTCTTTATAGTAGACTTATTCAACTGTCGATAGTCGATACACATCCGTAACGACCCGTCTTTCTTCCGCACGAATAGGACTGGTGCACCCCAAGGTGAAGTGCTAGGCCTAATAAAGCCCTTATCCAGCAAGTCCTTCAACTGCACCTTCAACTCTCGCAACTCTGCCGGGGCCATTCTGTATGGAGGAATAGAGATCGGTTGAGTGTCAGGCAACACATCAATGCTAAACTCAATCTCCCTTTCAGGAGGAAGGCCCGGGAGTTCATCTGGGAAAACATCTGGGAATTCGTTAACCACAGGGATTGATTGTAAAGTAGGCGGTTTCGCCTCCGCATCCCTAACGCGAACGAGATGATAAATGTAACCTTTTGAGATCATTTTCCTTGCCTTAAGATAGGAAATAAACCTACCTTTCGGTGTAGCAATGTTCCCTTTCCATTCAATGACGGGTTCACCCGGAAATTGGAACCTAACCATCTTCGTACGACAGTCAACATTTGCATAGCATGAGGCCAACCAGTCCATTCCCATTATCACATCAAAATCAACCATTTCTAACTCAAATAAATTTGCCGAGGTTTGACGACTACAAATCATCACAGTGCAACCTCTATATACCCTTCTAGCAATCACAGAATCTCCTATCGGAGTAGATACCGCGAGGGGTTTACTTATCAATTCAGGTTCAATGCCAAACTTATTAGCCACAAAGGGTGTAACATATGATAATGTAGATCCCGGATCAATCAACGCATATACATCATAAGAAAACACAGATATAATACCTGTAACAACATCTGGAGACGACTCGAGATCCTGTCGACCTACTAGAGCATAGGTTCGATTTTGAGCACCACTCGAACTCGGCACTGCACCTCTACCCCTACCACGACCTGTCGACTGCTGAAAACCCCGTGCTGGAGGTCGAACTGATGAGGAAGAACCAGACACAGATCCAGTCGGCTGAGCCATACCATCACCTCCTCTATTAGGACAATCCCGCATCATATGGCCAGGCTGCCCGCACGAATAGCATGCATCAGAACCTCGACGACACAGTCCAAAGTGGGCCTTGCCGCACTGATCACAATGTGGTGTTGGGGGTCTCATCTGACTAGTATCCCTGTGATGTTGCGAGCCAGATGCCCGCGAACTCTGACCTGGACCAGAATAGGATCGATCATATCGAGGCCTCTGAAACTGTGGAGGAGCACTAGCTACAGGTGGCGCCGAACTCCTCGAAAACTGTGGCCTGATGCGGCCTCTGAAGTCATCAGAATACCCTGCAAATCTCGCCCTCTTATGCTGGCCTCTATCCTGCTCCCTAACTGCCCTCTGCTGGCGCTTACGATCCTCTAGGGTCTGGGCATAAGCTTGAATACGGGAAATATCCATGCCCTCCACCAAGGAGGCTGTCGTACACTCATTTATCAGATGTGGTCCCAACCCATTCACGAACATATGCACCCTATCACTCATCTCGGCCACCATATGGGGAGCATACCTTGCCAAAGAATCAAACTGCATACTGTACTCTCGTACACTCATATTACCTTGTCTAAGGTTCAAGAACTTATCAGCTCTAGCTCGTCGTATCTCAACTGGCAAGTAGTGACGAAGAAAGGCCTCAGAAAATTCCTTCCACACAGCTGGAGGAGGGTTCGGACCCCTGGATCTCTCCCAACTATCATACCAGAGAACCGCTAAATCCCGTAGCCGATAAGAAGCCAACTCTACTGTCTCTGTATCACTAACATGCATAACACGAAGTGTACGATGAACCTGGTCAATAAACGTCTGTGGGTCCTCCTTGGGGTCTGATCCGGTAAACACTGGAGGGTCTAAATTAATAAAATCACGAACTCTTGTACTAACTGGTTTCTCAGCAGCACCTGTATTCTGCCTCTGAGCCTGAGCAGCTACCAAGCTAGTCAATAACTGCAAAGCACTCCGCATATCCTGGTCTGGAGTGTCAGACGAAGGAACTGGAGGCGCTGGGTGCCTTCTAATATCCTCTGGAGGAGATGGAGTAGATGAGGTATGAGAGGGCATCTCACTTTGAGCCTCACTTTGTCCTGCTCTGACTTGGGGAACCTGACTGGTACCCTCTCCCGCTGCTGTATCAAGCCGTCTACTAATCGTTTGCTTCCTAGTCGAAGGCATCACTGAAAAAAAACAAGGTGAATATTAGAGACAAACACTTACGACTCAACTCTACGCACGATCTAGATTCAGGAAGAAGGTAACAACCCTAGATGTCATGTAGCCTCCTGATTATAAATGTGGCGCGCTACACATCCATAATCAAGACTCTACTAGACACGGCTCATAGACAACCCCTAGGACAGACTTGCTCTGATACCAAGTTTGTCACGACCCAAACTGAAGGGCCATGACTAGCACCCGACCACACTTGCCGAGCACCAACGTACATTTCATCTAACCTTCATTATTATCTTTTAAGGCTGACGAGATCAATATAAATGGTAGACCTAGATCATGGACAACCAGCAATAAAATATGATGGCATGCATATACATAGCAGGGGATGACCAGACAATCAAGAAACTACATATAAGGTATGAGCTACCACGCTACTATGAAAGACTATACAACAAAAACTAGCCGACAAGGCATACCAAACTATACATGAGCCGACACCTGTCTATGAGCCTCTAAAAGAACATAAGTGTTGCAACATAGCCGGAACAGGGCCCCGACATACCCATAATGTCTATAACAAAAATTGCATACCAAGACCAAGGCAAGTCCGGAGAAGGGATCTCGCCAATCACCGCTGATCTACTGTGGTGGGGGAGCTGTACCTGCCTGTCTATCAGGACCTGCAGCACGACATGCAGCGTCCACAAATAAAAGGACGTCAGTACGAATAAAGTACTGAGTATGTAAGGCAAGGAACCATAAATACGATCAGTAATGTAAGCAAGGATAGAGAATATACAACCTGTAACATCTTAGTACCTCTGAGGGCTACTTACATGAAATGCATGATACATATGTATAAATACATAAACCTTTAAAGCATTCGCCTCTGTGGGCATCATCATCATCATATCGTACCCGGCCATAATAGGCTCGGTAGAATCGTACCCGGCCACGTGGAGCTCGGTAAAACCCAACTGATCAGTGGTTGCACAATAGGTGCCGTACCCGGCCAACTATAGTGTGGCTCGGTAGAGTAAAATAGATACATATATATAATGCATGCTCGACTCATGGAATCACATTCTAAACCTTTCGGAGTGACGTAAGGTCGGTATCCTCTGTACACGTTATTAGGACTAACTCTTCACTATGAACCTTATAAGAATCAGGAAGTACCAATAACATTGATAACATAAGAATAAGAGAAGCAACATTAACATCAATCGTTCCATAAGAGGGAAAACAATGTAAGTACTGCTAGCTTCTAAGAGTAGAGTATCTTGGAAGCTCGTTCATTACATTATGTACAATCGGAGTCGTGCAAAAGAAGGAAAGGGATAGCCTCACATACCTTGTATATACTGCCCCAATCTCAAGCTATGCAATTGTCAAAACTCCTTAGTCTACAATAAGAGAAACGATACTATCGTTATCATTTAAGCGTCATAACTATTATGTATCGACCACAACCTATTTTACGATGAAACGGACAGCACCTCCCCTATATATATGACCTCACACCATTCAAAACAATCACCAAACAGCCCAAACATCATCAATAATAAACATATTGAGCCTCCCGAAATAGTCCACACACAGCCTAATCACTCCATACATACGACGACCACCGTAGTCGTGTCAAACAACCTGGAAATGTTACGAATAACTATCAGCCCATAAACCTACATATATATGGTGTTTCTCCACACCCTTCCTCCTCCAAAACTCCACAAGATAGTAGTAAAATACGCAGCCCAACAACAACGCAAAACAGTCCACAAAACAATAACACTACTACCAAACCTTTCGATATATATCTCACAAGTTCTAGCTTCAATGGCTTAGCCGCAACTTGGATAATCTTAAATACATATAGAGTAAGAGGTTCCTTACCTTTATACAGAAAGAACAACTCCAATTTGACCTTAAATTTCCAAGAAATATCCCTCCAATGCTGCCACAACAACAAAAAAATGAAACTAGCGATCAATTAGTGTTTTTCGGCACTAGAATCACTTTAGAAGGCTTGAAATCACCTAGGATTAATATTAAGAACATTAGGGAGTATTTACAGAACATATACCCTTTAAAACAACCTCCCACACGAGTTGGAACGACACAAAAATGAGCAACAACAAGAAGAACAAGAGACTTACTAGCGCCACGGAATTCCCGACACTTGATTTGTGTTGTTTGCCCTTTTTTTGGGTCTTGAATCTTGAGAGAACCTTGAGAGGATGTTCCTAGGGTTCTAAGTTCTGAAAATAGTGAAAAGAAATGACTAAAAACGGGTTGTGGTCATCCTATATAAGTCCAAATATCTTAAACCGACTTAGTGGGCCCCATAGAGAGGTGCTTGGCGCAGTCTCGCGAAAACGCGAATATCTCTCTACTCCGAGATCGTATCGATGAACGGTTTAATGAATTGGAAACTAGACTCATAGATCTTTAATTTGGTGGGTAGATCACCCCGTAATTCCCTGTAAATTATGAGAAAAGATTAGAAACATTTGACCTAATGTTTAAGTAAAATTATGAACCTAAGTTGCGACAACTTTTGTCGACTTTTGTTTCATAACTCGTTTGACTTCAAGACTTATGATACGGATATTATATGATTAAAATACCTTAATAAATGACCTCTTGAGTGTATTAAGCACCGCTAGATTACCTGAAAATACGAGTTACAACATCCTTGATTCGTTTAACTTCTAATATTGGTTAATCACCCTTATACACTCTTGTATCACTTAAGACCAATAGGATTGACTTCTTATCATCTCAAAGATAATTCCTTCTTGGATTTATGTTAACTAATATATGGCATGAACTAATACATGTGGATATGGGTTGTAACAATATATGACCCATACGACCCAGGGAAGATCCATCCCAAAATATATATATTACTAAGCATCAGTCACCTAGTACCGAGTAGGGCCAATCCAGCCCGTGGAGAAGATCGATCTCCAGGTATATAATGCTTCGGACAAGATCCATTCCTTAATAATATCAACCGCGCTCACTGGGGTGTGTGCAGACTTCGGAGGGACTCCTTCAGCCTAAGCGTTATCATATATCAGTATAACCGATGTGACGTGCAGTCCGATCACATAAATATCACTCATAATCAGGCTATCAGCCTCACTCAGTTATCAATCACTCCAGTCTCACTCACAGGCTCACAAGTGTCATGAAACTAGCTCGAACATGATGATATGATGTATCAATAAATAACAACAGAGACTGAGATATGATATAAAATAAATAAATATGACTGAGTTCGAAATATCAATGAGATTAGTAAGTCATCAACAAGAAACGACCACTATGGGTCCCAACAGTATTAGCATATAGCCTAAATATGATACACGGCTCAGTTAATTTATCACATGGTAAAAACACGAATATCAACAAGATAGAACCACTTTATGGTGCCATGGAATCGACTAGGTCCTAATTCTCACAGTGCATGTCTGCACGCCCGTCACTTGGCATGTACGTCACCTTAATACCAATCACATAACATATAAGTCAGAGTTTCAAACCCTTAGAACTAAGTTTGGAAGTGTTACCTACCTCAATCCGAGCAAAACTCTACTTTAACATACCTTTGCCTCTCAAATCGGTCTTCAAACGTCCCGAATCTAGTCACAAGTAGTACAATACAATCAATATGGGCTAAAGGAATCAATTCCACCAGAAAAATACAAAATTATAGGCCAAATTTCGAAATTGGCCAAAAGTCGGCCCCCGGGCCCACATCTCGAAATCCAACAAAAGTCATAAAAACCAAAATCTCATTCACTCATGAGTCTAACCATACCAATTTACTCAAATCCAATAAAAAAATCCCATTCAAAACTTAATAAATCTAGCCCGAGAACTCTTCCTCATTTTTTCCAATTTTCAACCCAGAATTTCAAATTAAATGATGGAATTAAAGGCTATCATGGAAATTGACCAAAATTATATAGGAATCACTTACCCCAAACACCCACACAAGAATCTCTCCAAAAATCGCCTTCTACCGAGCACCCAAATCAATTTTATGTTATGAACTCAAAACCTTCATTTTTGAATCTTTTATTTTGCCCAGATATGCCTTCATCTCGATCGCGGAACATACCTCACAATCGCGAAGCACAACTATGTTGCCCCACGATTTAACCCTACGCGAACGCGGAATCCCCCATGCGAACGCGATGAACTGACCCTCTAACATACGCCATCGCGAACGACCTCACGCGTTCATGATGAACAAAATGCATAGTCCCAACTCCTACCTCACTTTCCCTTCGCGAACGCGGTCTAGCCCACGCATTTGCGATACACTGCTTCCCAAAGCTATGCGATCGCAGCCCTCTACTCGCGAACACGTAGAGCAAATTCCATCAGCGACCCATTAGCTACGTGATCGCGAACCTACCCACGCTATTGCGTATAAGGAAACCAGATCAACCAAAAACAGCAAACTCAACTTCAACAGTCTCCCAACTTTAATTCTTGATCCGTTAACCACTCGAAATCAACCCGAGGCCCAGATACCTCAACCAAACATACCAAAAAGTCCTAAATCACGATACGAACTTAGTTGAGCCTTCAAATCACCCAAACAACATTAAAAACACGAATTGCACACGGATTCAAGCCTCTTAAACTTTGAAATTTCCAAATTCTACAAACGATGCCGAAACTTATCCAATCACGTCCGATTGACCTCAAATTTTACACAAAAGTCACAAAATTATACCACGAACCTACTCCAACTTCTTGAAATCCAATCCGACCCCGATATTAAAAAGTTCACTCTCGGTCAAACTTTTCAAAATTTCAACTTTCACCATTTCAAGCCTAATTCTACTACGGACCTCCAAATCACAAGCGGGACACTCTCCTAAGTCCGAAATCACCTAACGGAGCTAATGAAGCCATCAAAATTCAAATCTGAGGTCGTTTACACATAAGTCAACATCCGGTTAACTTTTTCAACTTAAACTTTCAATTATGAGATTAAGTGTCTAAATTCACTCTGAAATATCTCCGGACCCGAACTAACCATCCCGGTAAGTCATATGACAGTTTTAGAGTATAAAGGGGTAGAAAATAGGGGAACAGGGCTACAACTCTCGAAATGACCGGCCGGGTCATTACATCCTCCCTCTCTTAAACAAAAGTTCGTCCTCGAACGGGTCTAGAAACATACCTAGAGTCAAAAATAGGTGTGGATATTTACTCAGCATCTCCCACTCGTTCTCCCATGTAGCCTCCTCCAAAGGCTAACCTTTCCACTACACCTTTACTGAAGCTACATCCTTTGATCTCAACTTTAGAATCGGCCGATCCAAAATGGCCACCGACTCCACATCATAAGTCAAATCACCATCCAACTGAACCGTGTTGAAATCCAAAATATGAGATGGATCGCTGACATACTTCCAGAGCATAGAAACATAAAATACTTGATGCACACTTGACAAGCTCGGTGGCAAGGCAAGCTTGTAAGCCACCTCCCCAATCCTCTAAAGTACCTGAAAAGGCTCAATGAACCGAGGGCTCAACTTTCCCTTCTTACCGAACCTCATAACACACTTCATGGGTAAAACCTTCATTAGAACCTTCTCCTAACCATGTAAGGCACATCACGGACCTTCCTATCGGCATAGCTCTTCTGTCTAGACTGCGCCGTGTGAAGTCATTTCTGAATCAATTTAACCTTGTCCAAAGCATCCTGAACCAAGTCAATACCCAATAGCCTACCCTTACCCGGCTCAAACCAACCCACCGAGATCTACACCGCCTCCCATATAAAGCCTCATATGGAGCTATCTCAATGCTTGACTGATAACTGTTGTTGTAAGCAAACTCCACGAGCGATAGAAATAGGTCCATGAACCCCCGAAATCAATGACACAAGCGTGTAGCATGTCCTCCAATATCTGAATAGTGCACTCGGACTGTCCGTCTGTATGAGGGTAAAATGTTGTGCTCAACTCAACCTGAGTACCCAACTCTCGTTGCACGACTCTCCAAAACTACAATGTAAATTGTGTGCCTCTATCTGAAATGATGGAAACTGGCACACTGTGAAGGTGAACAATCTCTCAGATGTAAATCTCAGCTAACCGCTCTAAAGAATAAGTAGTACCAACTGGAATGAAGTGTGCGGACTTGGTTAGCGAACCTACAATCACCCAAATAGCATTTAACTTCCTTGAAGTCCGTGGGAGTCCAACTACGAAAGCCATGGTGATCCGCTCCCACTTCTACTCCAGAATCTCTATCATCTGAAACAATCCACCTGGTCTTTGATGCTCATATTTTACCTATTAATAGTTGAGACACCGAGATACAAACCCAACTATATCATTCTTCATTCTCCTCCACCAATAGTGTTGTCTGAAGTCCTGATACATCTTCGCAGCACCTGGATGGATGGAATACCACGAGCTGTGGGCCTCTTTGAGAATCAACTCCCATAGCCCATCTACATTGGGCACACATATCCAGCCCTGCATCTTCAACACCCCATCGTCTCCAATAGTCATATCTCTGGCATCACCGTGCTGAAACTTGTCCTTGAGGACAAGCAAATGCGGATCATCATACTGGCGCTCTCTGATGCGATCAAATAAGGAAGACCGAGATACCACACAGGCTAGAACCCGACTGGGCTCCGAAACATCTAACCTCACAAACTGGTTGGCCAAGGCCTGAACATCAACTACAATAGGTCTCTCACTAAGAGGAATGAATGCAAGACTACCCATACTCACTGCCTTCCTACTCAAGGCATCGACCACCACATTGGCCTTCCCTGGATGATACAAAATAGTAATATCATAATCCTTTAGCAACTATAACCATCTCCGCTGCCTCAAATTTATATCCTTCTATTTGAATGACTGTTGGAGGCTTTGATAATTTGTAAACACCTCACAAGACACACCGTATAGATAGTGCCTCCAAATCTTCAATGCATGAACAATGACAGCCAACTCCAAATCATGAACAAGGTAGTTCTTCTCTTGAGGCTTCAATTGGCGTGAAGCATAAGTAATTACTCTACCATCCTACATCAAAACACACCCAATACCGATCAAAGAAGCATCACAATACACTGTATAAGAACCAGAAAATAATGGTAGAACTAGAATTGGAGTTGTGGTCAAGGTAGTCTTGAGCTTCTGAAAGCTTTCCTCATACTCATCCGACCACCTAAAAGGAGCACCCTTTTGGGTCAATTTAGTCAAGGGTGATGCAATAGACGAGAAAACCTGCACGAAGCGACGGTAATAACCAGCCAACCCTAGAAAGCTCCGAATCTCCGTAGTTGAGGATTGTATGGGCCAACTTTAAACTGCATCTATCTTTTTTGGATCCACCTAAATCTCCTCACTGGACACCACGTTCCCCAAGAACGCCAATGAACTGGGCCAAAACTCACACTTGGAGAACTTGGCATAAAGCTTCTCCTCCCCCAACCACTGCTGCACAACCTTCAAATGCCGGGCATGCTCCTCCAGGATACGAGAGTACGACAAAATATCATCTATGAACACTATAACAAATGAGTGGAGATAAGGCAGAAATACACTATTTATCAGAAGCATGAATGCTGCTGGGGCGTTGGTCAGCCCAAAAGACATCATAAGGAACTCATAATGACTATAACGGGTCCTGAAAGTTGTCTTAAAAATATCTGAGTCCTGAATCTTCAACTGGTGATACCCAGACCTCAAATCAATCTTGGAGAACACCCTCTCTCCCTGAAGCTAGTCAAATAAATCATAAATATATGGCAAAGGATAGTTGTTCTTAATTGTGACTTTGTTCAACTGCCTATAATTAATGCACATTCTTATAGTACTATCCTTCTTCTTCACAAACACAACAAGTGCACCCCAAGATGACACACTAGGCCTAATAAACCATTTATCAAGAAGTTCCTGAAGCCGCTCCTTCAACTCCTTCAACTCAACTGGTATCATACGGTACAGAGGAATAAAATTGTTCTGAGTGCCCGACCCCAAGTCAATACCAAAGTCAATATCCCTATTGGGCGACATGCCCGGCAGGTCTATAGGAAACACATCCAAAAAATCTCGTACCACCGGAATAGAATCAATAGTAGGGGTCTCAGCACTAACATCCCTCACAAAGGCCAAATAAGATAAACAACCCTTCCTAGCCATCTGTTGGGCCTTCAAGTATGAAATCACTCTACTGGGAAAATAGTCTAGAGAACCTCTCCACTCAATCAGTGGCAACCTCGGCATCGCCAACGTCATAGTCTTAGCATGAAAATCCAAAATAACATGACATAGAGACAACCAACCCATACGCAAGTTCACATCAAAATTGACCATACTAAGAAGTAAAAGATCAACTCTAGTCTCCAATCCCCTAATAGTCACTACACACGACCGATACACACAGTCCACAATAATGTTATCACCAAGCGGCATAGATACATGAACAAATGAAGCTAAAGACTCACGGGGCATATCTAGATAATGAGCAAAATATGATGATACATATGAATAGGTGGAAAAAAGATCAAATAATACAGAAGCATCTCGGCGACATACTAAGACAATACATGTGATCACTATGTCTAAAGCAATAACATCTGGTCTAGCAGGGAGTGTATAGAATCGGGCCTGGCTACCGCCTAATCGGCCTCCCCCTCTAGGGCGACCACTAGTTGATTGAGCTCCAACCCAAGCTGGCTGGGTGGGTGGTGAAGTAATGGGTGCTAAAGTCATAGGCTTACTCCTCTCTTGAGTTGAACCTCCTGAAAGGTGGGGACAATGCCTCTTGATATGACCCAAATCTCCACACTCAAAGAAACCTCTCCCGATGAATGGTGGTAGGGACTAAAGGGAGCCTCGAGCATGGGGTTAACTGCTAGAAGAACCCAACATAGATGAACCCTGAGCTGATGGTGCATGAGAGGAACTCTAAGCTGGAAGGGCATTGAGAGATGAGTGACCCTACTGAGAACTGTGTGAAACATGGCCAAACTGAAAAAGAGCTATTGGCTATTGTGTTCACAATGAAGAAATTTAGGCCGTATCTCATGGCCTCCAAGGTCATAGTTCACACCTATCATGTCGCACTCTGATACTTCATGAGAAGAAGGATTCCAAAGCTAGGCTGATGCGATAGGTCTTGTTACTTCAAGAGTTTGATTTGGAGATTGTGGACCGAAAAGGGTGTGAAAACCAAGTGGCTGACCACTTGTCTTGCTTGGAGGAGGAGTGGAGTCCTCGTGATGTCCTAGAGATCAATGATTCATTTCCCGATGAGCAACTCCTTTCTGTGTCAGTGAATGGTATGCCATGGTTTGCGGATGTTGCTAATTTCCTTGTGACCGGTATTGTCCCGTGTGAGCTCTCTTCTAACCAAAGGAAGAAGCTTAAACGTTATAGTTTGGACTACTATTGGGATGAGTCATACTTATTCAAGATCTTCCTAACGGTGTGATCTGAAGGTGTGTCCCGGAGGAGGAGCAATTGAGTATCTTAGAGGCTTGTCATTCCTCCCCCTATGGTGGTCATCATGGTGAGGGAAGGACATATTCAAAGGTTCTTATTGGTGGGTTTTACTGGCCAACTTTGTACAATCATGCAAGTGAACTTGTGAAGAGATGCGACGAATGTCAAAGAGCGGGTGGAATTTCGAAGAAGGATGAGATGCCTCTCAATACTATTCTCGAAGTTGATACTTTTGATGTGTGGGACATTGATTTCATGGGATCGTTTGTTAGTTAATATGGCAACGCATACATTCTAGTGGCAATTGACTGTGTTTCAAAGTGGGTTGAGGCTGTGGCTTTACCCAATAATGAGGCCCAAAATGTTGTTGTGTTTTTGAAAAAGAGTATTTTTACTAGGTTTGGCACTCCTCGAGCAATCATAAGTGATGGGGGATCTCATTTCAATAGAGCTTTTTACACTTTGCTTGTAAAGTATGGTGTCAATCACAAAGTTTCTACCCCTTACCATCCTCAGGCGAGTGGCCAAGTTAAAGTCTCAAACAGGAAAATCAAGAGTATATTGTCAAAGACGGTCAATGCAAATAGGACTGATTGGTCAAAGAAATTGGATGATGCTCTATAGGCTTATAGGACTGCTTACAAGACTCCGATTGGTATGTCTCTACATCGGTTGGTGTTTGGGAAAGCTTGCCATCTATCGGTCGAGTTAGAGCATAAGGCCATGTGGGCTTTGAGGAAGCTCAATCTTGAATGGGATGTGGCAGCAAATCTTCGTGTGGAGCAACTTAATGAACTTGATGAATTCCGATTTTATGCCTACTCCAGTTCATCCTTGCACAAGGACAAGATGAAGTACATTTATGACAAGTATGCTCGTGGAAATTAGTTCAAAGTGGGTGATTTGGTTCTCTTGTTCAATTCTCGGTTATGTTTGTTTCCGGGAAAGCTTAAGTCGAAATGGAGTGGACCTTTTGAAGTGGTGCTTGTGACTCCATTTGGTGCACTTGAATTGAAAAACAAATATGTAGAGATCTTCAGAGTTAATGGGCATAGAGTCATGCACTATCTTGGCAAGATTGATGACAGCCACATGGTGACACTAATCCATCTAAAGTGATTTGATGGTAACCTGCGTCGTGCCGCGACGTTAACTCAGGCGCTTCTTGGGAGGCAACCCATGTGTCTTTCTTTATGTGTTTCTTTGATTTTCTTTTTAGTGTAGGATTTGCTTTTGGACTAACTGGTTGTGAGATGTTTGTAGGGTTATTTTGATACAGTGCAGGACTAAATTAAAAAAATGTTGCACTCTTTAAAGTTTGGACTGCTGCCACATTGCATTTTTTGCTGCCGTAATGGCCTTATAGCGAGGGCAAAATTTCATTGCAGTCCACAGTGCTAAATGGCCAAAAGTGGAGGTTCTCTCAAGTTTTCATCACGGCCACAATGCATTTTTAGCGGTCCGCGGTGCCCTATCGCGGCCGCGAAGCATTTTCTGCGGTCCGCGGTGCAGTCCTTGCCAATGCCTCTTGTGTTTAATTACCGCGGACCGCGGTGGATTTTATGCGGTCCGCGGTGGGTACGTAGCGTGCGTCCCGGGTCCTTTTTCTATAAATAGGACCTCAGGCCCCCTTTTACACTTTTCGCTCATTTGCTCTCTAAAAAGGTAAAGTACTGTTCATCACTACCCTTAGTGCACAAATTCAAACACTGAGTCTCAATCATCTGTATTGCATCTCATCTCTTGTACTTCAAATCTTTCCCTAGTCTTTAATTTCGTTTTATTCTCTTT
Organism: Nicotiana sylvestris; assembly: GCF_000393655.2. NCBI lineage: Eukaryota > Viridiplantae > Streptophyta > Magnoliopsida > Solanales > Solanaceae > Nicotiana > Nicotiana sylvestris. Next base: position 74,758,637 of record NC_091068.1, on the reverse strand, counting down.
TAATTTGTTAGTTCATACTTTTTCTTCTTCCCTTTTCTTTCAATTTTTTTTACTTAGGTTTACATAATGTTGTTTAGATTAGGGTTAATGAGTCAAACATTGTGATTAACTACCTAGTGGGTTAATAATATTTTGATTAAGACTAAAATGTACAAAAATTTGAAACCCTAGGTTTGTGTTGATGCGTACTGCTTACCGCGACCACGGTTGATATTTCGTGGTCCGAGGTGCCTCTCCGCGGCCGCAATGTATTTTTCCATGGTCCACGGTAGTAAACTTCAGAGAGGCCAATTTTAAGGACCGCTGCCGGGGTTGATTTTTCACGGTCCGCAGTGACCTTATTCAGAGAGTGGGTAGTCTGAGTCCCACCCCAGTGCGGTCCACGGTCAACTGTTTCCATTCATATTCTTCACTGTTTCTTCTGGTACTGTGATACTAACAAACATTAACTGAATTCTCCTTGCAGACAATGGTTAAATCACGAGACAGTACAAAAACATAAAGGAAAAAGAGAGTCCTCCCGAGGTAGGGGACGAGGAATGATAGGATTGACCCTACCGGTTTAGAAAGCAATTGGGGAAACAAGAAAACAGATCAAGGCTGCAGATAGAGCTGCTTGCCATTCAGAGGGAAGGGAGTACTTGCCCTCCCGGGAAGCATCTGAGTCTGATTTATATGTATCTAACTTCCTGAGGAGGTTTAGATTGAGAGATGTGCCCGCACCTCCGACCTCTCCTATTACTCAAGCTTCAGTTCAAGTTTCTTCTGTGTCGTCTGAGGGCTCAGCAGAGAGCAGTGATAGTGCAGCATCTACTTCACCCACAACTTTAATACCCGGGGAGGATCCCATTGATGAAGAAGAAGGGGGAGAACCCAAATAGGGGGGGGGAGGTGGAAAGAACTAGAAACCCGGAGGCGTGGAAAAAGGAGATTTGTTAGTGAGATTGTATACCACAAGTTTTGAGAGTGGTGGCCCTAGGGGAAATTGATTCTTGAGCGGAAGTTCATTGAGAGGGACCTTCTGCCTCACAACCCTAATGCGAAAAGGCAATTCAGAGAGAGACCAGGCTGGGAATGTTTTACAAGCAAAGTTTGGGATGCAAACGAGCACTTAGTCAAGGAGTTCTATGCTAATTCTACCCACATCAAAAAGGGTACTAAAGTGACTAAGGTGCGGAATTTGACTGTAAAGTTCAATGGGAAGACAATTAATGACTACCTGGGCTTTCCGGAGGAAGATAAATCATTATATATAGAAAAGGTAGCATTGGATGAGGCAGCCCGTCTGTGGTTAGAAGAATACCTGGCACTCCCGGGCACCACCCTAGCTTGGTTGACATCATGGGTTAAAATTTTGAGGAAAACTTTAAACTTCGAGGCAAAAGAGTGGGAGACTTTTGTATGCAGCAGGCTGGACCCTACTACCTATGAAAACTCTCTGCTTGTCTCCCAGGCGATATTGTTGGCTTCTATTATGGGGGGTACACGATCAACATCGGGAATATTATGTCTAGGGTGATCACAAGGGTGGTCAATGAAGGTGATAAATCATACCCCTTCCCAAATTTCCTAACAATGTACTTCGAGAACCAGGATGTGGAGAAAAGGAAGTTTTATGTGAAGGTGAAACCAAAGATTCCCTTTTCATGGTACAGCCTCAAGGCTGATGACAACCCCATAGCCAAAGATATTAAAGGTAAAGCCACTACTTCTACTGGCCAGTCTGAAGAGCCAGTAGTAGTAGTCCCTTCTTCTCAGCCTCCCACAGCCACACCAGATATTGCCTCAAGACCCTCTATTGCCACTGTTCCAGATATCCCCTCATCCTTAGCCTACCCATTGACTGCCCACCGTTTGAGCCAAACACTTGCCAGTATCAACAACTGGATGTAGACAACTATATCTAAACTAGCTATGTTTTGTAAGCTCGGTGGCAGCCCAGTTAGTACCCCCACAGCCACATGTTCCAGCTTCAGTGGAGAAGACTCTCAAGGAGCTTCTGGACAACTATAAGAAGCTTCTGGAGAACCACCAGTTGATATTGGAGGTTGTAGGTACTCATGGGAAGACATTGAAGTAGATGACAAAGGAGACAAAGAAACTGAGAAAGACTCGAGCCTCAAAGGATTCTGTAAAGGAGTTGAGGGTAGAAGTGGAGAAGATGAAGGTTGATGATCATCTACCATTATACCTACTGTTGCATGAGCAGCTTCCATCAGCTCAAACCGAGCCAGAGCAGGAGCAGGAGATGGAGAGGGCACCGAAAAGGAGGAGAGTGATCCTACAGATAGATGATACAGTATTGAGTTGGAGGACCCACAGGGAGGTTCCTCTAGCCAGCTTCAGGTTCCCGAGCATCCCTAGGTCCAAGATCAGGCACAATATACAGGGATCCAATCATAGGTTCCCGAGCAGTCACAGGACCCAGGGACCTAGTGTCACGCCCCGAACCTGGGGGCATGACTGGCACCCAGTGCCTCACCTATCCTTGTGTACCAACTTGCTACTAAGGAACTATGAACATATGATGTCACACTTTGGCCATGGGCCACATTACAAGACAACTGCGAATGCTAACTAATATCAATATAAAGTTGGGCCGACAAGGCCGTCATAATTATTGCAGCTGACAAACCAACCAAATATACATACAAGGCCTACAAGCCCAACATATTATACTAGCTGACAGGATATGTCTACAAGCCTCTACTGGTGGATATACTGTGATCGGAACAGCTCCTTGACCTACTCATAAGATATATACATATATACACAAGATGTACATAAAGCTCTAGACCCAGCGACTCCGAAAGGCATGGATCTTACCGATCAAGCTAAACTCGGGCAATACTTAATGAGGAGGTCTACCCGTCTGTCTATCTGAACCTACATGCATAAAATGCAGCGCCCCATAAAAAGGACGTCAGTACGAAATAATGTACCGAGTATAAAAGGCAATATACTTAAAGCTGAAACTGAACTGATAATATAATAATTGCAAGTAGATGGAAGTCAAAGATATACTTACCTATTGATACTGACTCAACTCTCTCAATATAGTAAGTAAAATAGTTGTCCGGCCCTATATATATAACTGCTCTGCCGTAGTAAGCTCGCTCATAGGCAATCGGCCATACTAGGCTCTATATCTCGACCAACTGGGCTCGCTCATAGGTGCTCGTCCATAGTAAGCTCGGTATATAACTTACCATCTGATAAGAGGTTACCATCAGATGGATCGTCCAGTTCACTGTGGTGCATCATCCGCCCCAACCGCAACATCACTCGCATCACACATGAGCTCAAAAGGCAAGCTCCAATTGGGTGCGGTAATAATAGGAGTGGTGGTAAACTTGTACTTGAGGAGTTCAAAAGCTATCATGTATTCCTCATTGAACACAAACTTGACATCTTTTTCCAATAACTTGTACAAGGGATTCACTACCTTCGAAAAGTCCCTAAAAAATCTCATGTAGAACCCCGCATGTCCGACAAAACTTCTAACCCCCTTGACTAAGGTAGGAGGAGGAAGCTTTGAGATTACTTCAATTTTGGATTTGTCTATCTCTATGCCGTGCTTTGAGATCTTATGGCCGAGGACAATTCCCTCATCGACTATAAAGTGGCATTTCTCCCAATTAAGCACAAGATTGGTTTCTTCACAACGTGCCAACACCTTATCAAGATTTTTCAAACATTCATCAAACGAGTCACCCACAATACTGAAGTTGTCCATGAACACCTCCAAAATGTCCTCCACCATATCGGTAAATATGGCCATCATACACCGCTGGAATGTAGCCGGTGCATTACACAACCCAAATGGCATCCTAGAAAAGGCAAAGGTACCATACGGACAAGTGAAGGTGGTTTTCTCCTAATCTTCTAGAGTAATCAAAATTTAGTTGTACCCAAAATACCCATACAAAAAATAGTAGAAGGCACGCCCAGCAAGTCTATCTAGCATCTAATCAAGAAAAGGCAATGGAAAGTGATCATTGCGGGTCACTTTATTCAACTTGCGGTAATACATGCACACCCTCCATCTAGTAACAGTCCTAGTAGGAATCAACTCATTTTGCACATTGGTAACCAGGGTCATACCACCCTTCTTCGGCACACATTGCACCAGCGAAGTCCAAGAGCTATCAGAGATGGGGTACACAACCCCGACATCTAACCACTTGATCACCTCCTTTTTTACAACTTCTTGCATTGCCTCGTTCAACCTTCTTTGATGTTCCATGGAGGGCTTTGCATCATCTTCAAGAATAATCTTGTGCATACAAAAGGGGGGCTTATCCCCCGAATATCAGCTAAAGTACATCCAATTGCCTTCTTCCATTTTTAGAGCACCGCCAAAGTGGCATCTACCTGCATGTTAGTAAGACAAGAGGAAAGAATAACTGGCAAAGTTGAACTAGGGCCTAAGAATTCATACCTGAGGTGTGGAGGCAACGGCTTCAACTCCAACACAGGAGGTTCCTCGATTGAGAGCTTTGTTGGTGGAGTCTTCATATTCTCAACATCCAAAGAGAGTTTCCGAGGCTCATAAGAGTAAGAGCCCATTCCATGTAAAACATTGACACACTCCACCTGACCTTCATCCTCATTTACATCAAGATTCAACAATACCGCCTCTAGAGGGTCATCCACATTGATCATTGCACTAGCATCATCAACTATCACTACCATGACAAGATCCACGAGCACACTTCAGAACTGTTGGGCTGCTTCATTGACTTGCACACATGAAAGACCACTTTCTTATCACCCACTTAGAAGGTGAGTTCCTCTGCTTCCACATCAACTAAAGCCTTCCCAGTTTCAAGGAAAGGTCTTCCCAATATGATCGGAACCTTATAATCTACCTTACAATCCAAGATCATAAAATCAGCGAGCAAAATGAACTTGTCCACCCAAACAAGAACATCATCTACAATACCAAGCGGCCTCTTCATAGTTCTATCCGCCATTTACAACCTCATTGAAGTAGACCAATACCCAAACCCTTGAAAATGGAGTAAGGCATCAAGTTGATACTTGCCCCTAAATCACATAGAGCAGCTTTTGCAAAGTTTGCACTCCTAATGGTGCAAGGAATGGTGAAAGCGTCGTGATCTTCTAGCTTCGGAGTCATCGAGTGCACTATTGCACTAACTTGGTGGGTCATCTTGATGGTCTCACAATCCATGGATATTTTCTTTGTCACCAAGTCTTTCATGAACTTGGCGTACCCCAGCATTTGTTTTAGAGCCTTTACAAAAGGCACATTAAATGATAAGCTCTTTATCATGTCAATAAACTTCTTAAACTGGTTCTCCTTTTTCTGCTTTGCAATACTTTGAGGATAAGGTGTAGGTGGCCTTGGCAAAGGAGCCTTGGCTTTAGGCAAAACCGTTTCTGGCATGTCTATTACGTGTTCCCTAGACGGGTTCGTCATTCTGAGTTTCCACCTCGGTATCTTGGATATCAATCCTCGCTTCCTCATTCACGTTCTCATCAGTCACATTCTCAACCACAAGAATATCATCCTCTTGCAATTCAACTTCATCACTCAAAATTTCTTTTTGTTTGGAGGCATTCACATCACCGCCTCGTCCACTTCTTGTAGTTACCACCATTATATGCCCGGAATTGTTCCCATCCTTCGGATTGACTACCGTATCACTAGGTAGAGCCCCTTTAGGGCGAGTATTCAAGGATTGTGAGATTTGGCCTAATTGAACCTCCAAGTTTTTGATTGAAGTATTGTGGGATGCTAACTCGGCAACAGAGTCAACATTCTTTTTCATCATCTGTTCAAACATCATTTCGATTCTCCCCATTTCATTGTTGGAAGAACTAGGACCTTGGGATGGATATGGGGGTGGATTGTTCGGTTGTTGATACATCGGAGGTCTTTGAAAGCCTTGCCCCCGATTTTCTTGATTTCCATTGTTCCAACCACCCTGATTGTTGTTTCCACCCCAGTCGTTGTTGTTGTCACTCCAATTACCTTGATTGTTCTGATTATTGTTCTGGTTATCCCAATTTGAATTTTGGTTGTTGTTCCCCCAATTACTATTCCCTTGTTGTTGTTGATTTTCCCAATTGCCTTGGGGTCTCCATTGTTGTTGGTTAGAAGAATTGCCCCTTTGGCCCTGAAAGTTGTTCACGTATTGCACTTCATCATTCTGCTCATCATACCCATCATCTTGGAACCAACCACTGTATTGGTCGTATTGATCCGAACTCCCTTGGTTCTATTGACCTCTTTGTCTTCTTTTGTTCACTAACATGTTGACACCCTCCATAGCATTTACTTGTCGTGGAGATTGAACCTGCTGTAATTGTGCCTTTGCAAGCTGGTTCATTGTTGTTGTCAGTTCTGCTATTGCCAGCCCATGATCATGGAGCTCTTTAAGCAAGTGAATGACCGTGGGGTCACCCTGTGGCACATTGGCTCTACTTTGCCAAATGGAGGACGTGTCAGCCATCTCATCCAATATTGCATTAGCCTCATCATACGGTGTGTTCATGAAATTGCCCCCGGCGAGTTGGTTCACTATGCACTGATTTGTTGTGTTAATGCCTCGGTAGAATGTCTATTGTATCACTACCTCAGTCATATCATTATTTGGATATTCCTTTACCATGGTCCGGTATCTCTACCATATCTCATGCAGTGGTTCGTTGGGCTCTTGTTTGAAATCTAAGATTTCATCCCTCAAAGACGCCATATGGCCCAGTGAGAAGAACTTTGTAATGAATTTATCCGCCAACTCATCCCAAGTAATGATGGAATGGTTGGGAAGCCTTTCAAGCCAGTCCAACGCCTTTCCTCTAAGTGAAAAAAGGAATAATCTCAACCGAAGTGCATCCTCTGACACATTTGTTTGCTTGCTCCCCCAACAGGTATCCACGAAGCCCTTAAGATGTTAGTAAGCGTTCTGATGGGGAGCACTTATGAAATACCCTTGCTGCTCCAACAAAGTCAGCATCACATTTATAATTTAGAAATTGCCCGCTCGGATCCGGGGTGGGACAATTGCACTAGCATATCCTTGGTTTGGAAGCACCCCAGGAGCTTGGCGGCCTCTCCTTTGAGCTTGAGGCACTATAGGTACCACATCATTAATATTTTCATCGACCTCCTCCCCCGGTGGAAGATCTCCAAGAGGTGCATTGTTTGTTGCCATTTTGTACCTGAGTTGGCGACACACACAAATTAGTAACACAGAAGGAAAGAAAAACAATACATAAAACTATTTAGATAGATAACCAAAACCATTAGCTCCTCGGCAACAGCGCCAAAAAGTGATCGGGTCCAACCTATACCACTACAAAGTGGCAAGACCAGTCAATGCAGCTTTTACCCGAGAAGGTTGGTATTGAATCCACAGGGAGCTAGAATGTTTGGGATTTGGATTCCTATCTAAACTAGTAGTGTGTAGTGCTCTTGATTACACTTCCTATCATAATTGTTTGTTTGTTACTTCTAATTTTATACTAATGATGTGTGAAATTAAGCTAAGTATAAATGCTTGTAAGGTTTTCTAAATGGTTAACGAGGTACTAGGGAAATGACTTTCTCCTAGGTGAATACTTGACGGGTTCTAAAGCCTAAGACAAAGTTGTTATGTTGGGGATTGCGATATAGCCAATGCACGAAACTACTCACTTTATACCTCTCGGTAGCTTGAGTGACTTTACCCTAATTGACTTTCTCAAGACCAATTAGGTGTCAAAATTATGCAAGCAATATAGGCTCAAGTCGGGTATTACTATCTCTAGGTTTAACCCTTTAATTGGGGCTATCAATCTCTTGAATACACCCCAATTCCTTGTTGGACTGATTTTCCTAGACTCAAGCTCTCTTTCTCAAGAAGAGCATAAGTCAAAAAGACACAAATTAGTATTTGCAACTACTAATTCAACATGAAAAACACAAATCAGTCCAAATATCAATCACCCATAAACATCTAAGCCTTAAAACAAAAGACCCATCAAATACCCACACTAGGATTGAGCCACAACCCTAACTAATGGGTCTATCTACTCATGATAATAGAAGAAATCATATATTTAGATGAAGAATAACCCATATAATATGATTACAATCTAAGAATTGAATTTCAATGTTGAACTAGCTATAAAATTACTCAAAATAGACCAAAAATGTCGTTCACCTGCTCAGCTACAAATAAGAAACCCTAAAAATCTGAAAAAGAAGTATTTATACAAGGCCAAATTTTCTGGACAAACCCCTGACGGAGGTGCCGCGGACAGCGAAAAATGCACCGCGGCCGCGGTGAGGCTTTTTGGCTTCACTTTTAAGTCTCTGAATCTGGTCACCACGGACCGCATAAAATACACGCGGCCGCGGTGGCTTCACCGCGGACCGCAACAAATGGACCGCGGATCGCGGTGTCTTGAAACTTCCAAAATCCTATCTCTCTGAATCCCCTCTCCGTGGACCATAAAAAATGGACTGCGGCCACGATGAGGCTACCACGGCCATGAAGAATATACCGCAGACCACACTGCTTAGAACCCCAAGATTGCATCTCTCTGAACTTATCCACCGCAGACCACACTAAATGGACCACGACCGCGATGGGTCTTTTGCAGCCGTAGTAGATTTTATGCTGCAACGGTGCTTTAACTTGTTCTTGGCACTTGTGCAGGTTTCACTCCTTTTTGAGCTGGTTTTGACTTCTTATCACTTTTTTGACCAAACACTGCAAGTAAGCACAACATGTAAGCTTTCGGGATTACTTGTATATATTTTTAATCCAAAACTCAAGCAAAAAGGAGTATAAAATAAACAAGAATCACTAGTTATCAAGGGTGTAGTGTGAATACAACCATCTCAATAAGTAACAAATCCAATCTTTGGACTGAAAGGTAGTGACAAACTCAACCGGCACAGTTCAATATAGAAATAACAGTGTAGAAACGTAGGGATGCTTTCAAGTTCAATAGATAGCTGAAAATAGTAAAATAGATCAAATCTAAATGATATGAAGACTATAACTCCTCTACGTCTACATGCCAATGCAGATGATGTATGTGATGCACCATGCTGACAGCCTCATGTGCTCATACTCTCAAATGCTTAATCACTCGGTACAGTATATGGCCTATACGGCCTAGGGAAGATCCATCCCGAAATATATACATCACTGATCATCAGTCACCCAATACCGAGTAGGGCCAATCCAGCCCTTGGAGAAGATCCATGTCCAGGTATATAATGCTTCGGGCAAAATTCATGTCTAGGGAAGTTCTATCCCTCAATAATATCAATCACGCTCAATGGGTGTGTATAGACTCCGGAGGGGCTCCTTCAGCCCAAGCGCTATCATAAATCAGTATAATCCTTGCAGCGTGTAGCCCGATCCCATAAATATCACTCATAATTAGGCTCCTTCAGCCTCACTCAATCATCAATCCCTCCAGTCTCATTCATGGGCTCAAGTGTGCCATGAAAATAGCCCGAACATGATGATATGATGTATTAATAAATAACAAAAGAGACTAAGATATGATATGAAATGAATGAATATGACTGAGTACGAAATATCAATGAGATCAGTAAGTCAATATCAAGAAACTACCACTATAGGCTCCAAAGTACCAACATATAACCTAAACATGATCTCTAACATGACAGACAACTCAATTATTTTATCATATGGTGAAAACATGGCTATCTACAAGATAGGACTACTTCATGGTGCCATGGAATCAATCAGGTCCCAATTCTCACGGTGCGCGCCTGCACGCCCGTCACTTGGAATGTGCGTCACCTCAATACCAATCACATGACACATAAGTCGGAGTTTCGAACACTCAGAACCTAGTTTGAAAGTTTTACTTACCTCAATCCGAGCAAAACTCTACTCCAACACGCCTTTGCCTCTCAAATCGGTCTCTAAACATCCTGAATCTAGCCACAAGCAGTACAATACACCAATATGGGCTAAAGGAATCAATTCTACAAGAAAAAAATTTAATTATTGGCCAAAATTCGAAACTGGCCAAAAGTCGGTCCCCGGGCCCACATCTCGAAATCCAACAAAAGTCACAAAACCCGAAAGCCCATTCATCACGAGCTTAACCATACCAAATTTACTCGAATCATGGAAATTGACCAAAATTAGATAGGAATAACTTACCTCAAACACCCATACAAGAATCTCTTCAAAAATTGCCTTCTACTGACCTCCAAAATCAACTTTATGTTATGAACTCAAAACCCTCGTTTTTGAATCTTTTATTCTGCCCAGATATGCCTTCATCGCGATCTTGGAACATGCCTCGCGATCGCGAATCACAACTATGTTGCCCTACAATTTAACCCTATGGGAACACGAAATCCCCCACGCGAACGTGATGAACTAACTCTCTGACTTACGTGATCCCGAACGACCTCATGCGTTCGTGATGAACAAAACACATGGTCCCAGCTCCTATGCACTACTTCCCATAGCTACATGATCGCAACCCTCTACTCGCGAACGCGTAGAGAAAATTCCATCAGTGACCCATTTAGCCTATGCGATCGCGGACCTGCCTACGCGATCGCGTATAAGGAAACCAGATCAGCCAAAAACAGCAAACTCAACTTCATCAGTATCCCAACTTCAATTTTTGATCCGTTAACCATCAGAAATCAACCTGAGGTCTCTGGGACCTTAACCAAACATACCAACAAGTCCTAAATCACAATACAAACTTAGCTGAGCCTTCAAATTACCCTAGACAACATCAAAAATACGAATTGCACACGGATTCAAGCCTAATGAACTTTAAAATTTCCAAATTATACAAATGACGTAGAAACTTATCCAATCACGACCGATTGACCTCAAATTTTGGACACAAGTAACAAATGATACCACAAACCTATTCCAACTTCTGAAAATCCAATCCAACCCCGATATCAAAAAGTCTACATTTCCATCAAACTTTCCAAAATTCCAACTTTCGTAATTTCAAGCCTAATTCTACTACGGACCTCCAAATCCCAATCTGGACACGCTCCTAAGTCCAAAATAACCTAACGGAGCTAACAGAACCATCAAAATTTAAATCCGAGGCCGTTTACACGTAAGTCAACGTCTAGTTAACTTTTCAAACTTAAGTTTTCAATTATGAGACGAAGTGTCTCAATTCACTTTGAAATCTCTCCGGAACCGAACTTACCACCCCGATAAGTCATACGACAGTTGTAGAGTATAAAAGGGTAAAAAAGTGGGGAACAAGACTACACCTCTCAAAATGACCGACCGGGTCATTACATTTACCAATCACCTCAACAACATTTTTTAAGTTTCAGCACTTTTATCCAAACAAGTAACTACTTATTTATAAAACAAGCTCATATACTTAAACGCTACTTTAAAGTTACTTTTTTCCAGCTAATCTAAATGGTCTCAATGTTTATTTGTAGCAAAATCTTTTGATTAATATTTAATATAAAATATAGCCTATAAGGGGGAAAAGATCGAAAGAGGGCATGGACATTTGATACTCCTTATCACATTTAATTGACACTATTGTCATTTAAATAGTTTTACTTTTGATTAAGATTATTAATTTTATTTGTAAAAGACATACATAACAAATGTACCATTCAAAAAAGAACATATGGCTAGGATCGTACAATCAGCTTGAACAATAGTCAGAGTGTTGTAATGACCTGACCGGTCATTTTGAGTATTTTAGCCTCGTTTTCCTATTTGATGCCTTACACATGTGTAATTGCGGTTATGTGACTTGACTGGGTTGTTGGTTTGATTTTGGGGAAGTTTTGGAATGAATTAGAACACTTAGTCCCAAGGTTTGAAGTTTAAGTTGGAAGAATTGACCAGAGTTTTATTTTGTAAGCTTTTCGATAGAAGTTAGAAAGTTGAAGATTTAGAAGGTTGATAGGTTTGACCGAAAGTTGACTATTGATATCGGCTTCGAATTTTGGTTTTGGGAGTTGGAGTAGGACCGTTGTTTCATTTGGGATTTTGTGTGCAAAGTTTGATGTCATTCTAGATTGGTTTGATGTGATTCGGCATGTGTTTTGGAAGTTGGAAGTTCATTAGTTCTTTAGGCTTGAATCTTGGCGATTCGTGGTTATAATGTTGTTTTATGTTATTTGAGGCTTCTAGTAGGTTCGTGTTATATTATAGGACATATGGTATGTTTGGATGGAGTCCCGCGAGCCTTGAGTGTATTTCGGATTGGTTACGGCTTGTTTGGATTTGTGTTGCATGGCTGAAGGACTGCAGTGTTGATACCCAATTTTGTCCTACTTTTCTTTTGAATAATTTTCTAGTGCTCCCTAGTCATTAATAATCTAATCATTTATTACCTTTATCACTACTATTATAATAGTTATAATTATTGAAGTGATTACTACTACAATAGTCAATGTTGTTGTTGTTGTTATTATTATTATTATTATTATTATTGTTACTATTACTATTATCATTATTATTAGTATTAGTATTAGCATGATTATTAATGTTACCATTAATATGACTATTATTGAGTTAATCACTTATTTTAATATATAATATTATATATGTTCAAAGTATTATTATTGAGTCCAAATTAGTAAGACAAGGGAGCCCAATTAAATTAATTTTAAGAAGGAAAGAGACCATGAAAATTTGGCCCAAATTCATATCAGTTCATTAATCAGCCGAATTGGCCTGTAGCCCAATTCCTATAGACCCAAATCTGTCTAGCCCAATATCAAGTATATCACTTCTAAGAATTAGGGTTTGTCTTTCTTCTTTCTTCCTCTTTGGTGAAAGGTCACAACCTCCATCATCCATGGCAGAAACTTGCCCCTCCAATTTGAGTAAGTTCTTATATCTCATTCAATTTTTTCTCACAACACGTGAAGCCTGCTGAATCCGTCCAAACCTCCAACGTTCGGATTCGAACGGATATGTTGACCAAGATTTCGAATCCGAGAATCCGAAATTTCAAATTCCCGCTCTACAGAAATCCTTGTTGTTTTTCACCTATAAATACATCCTAAAGTCTCAGCCGAGGAGGACATCCTGGAATCTCGAAAAAAATCATATTTGCACTTTCAACTTTTGTATTCTATCTCTCTCAAGTTTCAATTCGAAATACAAAAGGGTAGATCTGAAACGACCTCCGAGCCTCAGTTTCACTGCCCAACAAAAGGTAAATTCGACTCTGTTCTTTTTAATTTTGCTATTACAATATTGTGTTTAGAAATCATGTCTTTAGTAGTTATAGCTAAAATCTTCTAATAGCATGTTATTATTCAAATCTGTTGAGAATTATTTTTTTTAGTTATGGCTTCAATTACGAATCTTAGCTGTAGAATAGTACTATTTCTTCAAAGTTAATTGACTTGTTAATTGAACTTGTTTGATTGTAAGTTATTGATTTTGTGGTAGAAAATCTGTTAAGAAGTTTATTAAAACACGACTTACGTCTTTAGACACCATGTCATAAGAAAATCTTGTTACCAATAAGTTCTGCTGCAAGTCTTTGGTATGTTAATGTGTATTCATCTGTTTAGAAACTTGGTTAACATGTTTGGCATTTTATTATTTGAAAATATCTATCCAAAAGTTCCCCTTGTTACTTTCACATGTCTAACTTGTTTCCTTTTAAATTTGGGTGTATACTTCCTGACATTGTTTATACAAAAGTATGTCATAATAGAAACTACAATTTTCTTTTAGCTTCAAGAACAGAGTACTACTTAAGAATCTATATCTATAAGTACATGCTAAGTGTATAATCCATACTTAAATGCCCTGCTTTAAGTCTCTTTCGTCCTTAGATTAGTATGATATGGGAACTGTGACTATAGGAAGTCTTTGCATTTGTCCTACATAAGTTGAACGGAATATTTGTATAAAATGTCACTGCTATAGATATTAAAATTACTAATAAGTTCAATTATTAGTTTAGGAGCCATGTTGTAAGATCATTCTTTCACGTTCGAAATGCCATGTGCGTAGTTTGTCCCTTCACGTTGTTATGACTATGTTTAAAGATACTTGTCAAAATGTAGCTTGAAGTTCTGTTAAGCTTTAGATATATGCAGGTTTGTTGACTTGCTTAAATCCTTTCTATGTTAAATTAATACTGTCTTATAAGCTTCTTCATTTTTCATATAGTAGTCAGAATTGAATTTCTTATTTTCTAATTCTTATTCTCTTCTTATTTTGTCATGTACACTTTGGGAGCAACATGGAACCTTAGTGCAAGACACTTCGTGCTTGAGTCATCACATCCTATCTTCTTTAACCGCATCAGAAAAGAAGAAAACAAGCGAGAAAATCGCTTGGCCTATGGCATCTTTCCTATGTTTTATTTATCATTTGTTCTATTTTAACTCTTCTATGATTGCTATGTTGAAATTCACACTCAGAATAGGATTATTAGTAAAGTTTTACTTAATCACTTAGGTTCTTTCCTCTATCTCATTATAGAAGTAATTGTTTTATCACATATAATAGGACATCTACTTTCAAGACTTAGAAGTCAATTTACCCAAAATCTTTTATAGATTAATCTATATTTGTTTAGCTTATTTAAAAGATTCAAATTTAACTTTCTTATAAATAACGCTTAAATCTCTTTCCCATTTTTTGTCAAATGTTCTATCAAAGTTAAAGCTCAAAGCTCAAAGCTGGTCATATTGGAATTCATTTTTATAAAGATTTTCTTAAAAAATGAAATATGCTTTTGTCCATCGGACTAATTCAAATTTAGATAATTGTAATTGGTGCCTAAATTAATGAACTAAGTTCGGAAGGCAACCGCAAATTTAGATAATTGTAATTGGTGCCTAAATTAATGAACTAAGTTCGGAAGGCAACCGCGTTTTATACGGATTTTAAGGGGTACCTCACACCTTCCCCTCAATTTAACTAGAAGCCCCTTAAGCAGAATTTTTAGTCAAGTCGACCTTAATGGAGTCTTACTTTCCATACTTAATTAATTGATTTGGGTTACCTAATTCACCCTTAAAATAATTAGGTGGCGACTCTTTTAATTCAATAATCACCAATATGTTATACGCTAATTTGATCCGTGTTATAATGGTGTATAACATGCAGAAGCTGGTGCTTCGCACCCGCGGAGGAGCTGTCAGAAGCGGGCGAAGATGGAGTTGGGGAAGAGCGCAGGTGCGAGGATATTGTCGCATCTGTGAGCCCGTAGCCCGTAGGTAGTGGCGTAGGCACCTTGTATGAAGTGGTGTCGCATGATACTGCTTTGTCAAAAAAATTTCGTAATATGTATGTATAAATAATAAATAATAAATAATATATATATATATATATATATATATATATATATATATAATGACATAGTTTGTTGTTATATTAATTTATTCATTTGTTCACTTCTTTAAATATTGACACTATATATAAAAGTTCATGCGTACGCCACTGCCCGTAGGTGCGCAAGAGGGACCGTAGATGCGGAAGGTCCCAGGCTGAAGGAAATCGTAGATGCGATATTTTTGACCGCAATGGCAGAACCACAAATGCGGTTAAGTGACCGCAGATGGAAAATTACTGGTAGAGTTTATATTCGACGTGTTTGATTGTTTTTCTTATTTTGGGAGTTGTGGAGCTCGGCTAAGAGTGATTTTTGAGAAACATTTTGCTGCAATTGAAAAGGTAAGTGAAGCTTAATCACTTTTGATGCAAGATATTGATTACCCATTAATTATTACACCTAGTTTATGTGAATGTAAGATGAAATTTGGGGATTTTAGACTATGTTATTAGGGAGCGAGATTTGATGATTTGAGGATAGATTTGTGGTTGAAATTGGATGAAATTAGTATGGTTGGACACGTATTTGAATGAGTGTTCGAAATTTGTGAGTTTGGCCAGGTTTCGGGGTGCGGGCCCGTGGTTAACTTTCCGATTTTTATTAAAGACTATGCTTTATTGTGTGAGATTATTTCACATGTCCTTTATTGATGATATTAAGTTGCTTTGGTTAGATTTAAGTTGCACGGAGGTCGATTCATGTGGCAAGGGCTTTTTGGAGTACTGCTCTTCGCGTTTTGAGGTAAGTAACATATCTAAACTTTGATTTGAGGGTAATTAACCCTGGAAACTATGTTATATGAGATGTACTGGGATGACACGTGCATTAGGTGACGGGCGTGTGTACGTGCACCAGAGTGTTCATGATTTGGGGTGGCTTTTAGACTATTATGAGATTTGTTTTGTTATCATGCCTAATTTTATCCGTGTTTCTAAACCTATATGATTACTTGAGTTCGTATTCATCTTAGAAATAATGTCTAGGATATAAGCAATTTATTTGAGACATGATAGAGCTATTCTTACTATTTCTGAGCTATTTGCCTTGATTACACACATACTCTCAGTCATGATGCTATATCCATGTATGATATCTTTATCTCAATACTTTCTTAATTGATTCCTTACATGTTGTTGATGCCTCATATGTGTAACACTATTGAATTGAGTAGTGTGTCATATGGTTAACTAAGACTTGAGTAGTTAATAACTGAGCTTGGGCCATAGAGCCAATTTGGCGGTTATTTTGAGGTGACGCGTACATCAGGCTCATATTGTAACGACCCGACCGGTCGTTTTGAGCTTTTATACTTCGCTCGCCAGTTTTCGAACATGACTAGCCCCGTGTGATGTATTATAACTTATGCAAATCGTCGTTTTGGTTTTCAGGATAATCGGAATGGATTTGGAAAGACAGTTCTCAGTTTGAAGTTTAGAATTTGAAAGGTTTAACCAAGTTTTGACTTGTTAGTATAAGATCTCGGATTTGAATTTTTATGATTTGGTTAGCTCCGTTTGGTAATTTGGGACTTAACAGCGTGATCGAAATGCGTTTTGGTGGTCCGGATTAAATTTAGGCTTCAATTAGCGAAATTGAAATTTTGGTGTTTTCCGGTTGATTGGGGAGATTTTGATATAGAGATCAGAATGGAATTCCAGAAGTTGCAGTAGGTTCGTTGTGTCAAATGTGATGTGTGTACAAAATTTCAGGTCATTCGGACGAGGTTTTGTAGACTTTTTTATCAAAAGCTGAATTCGGAAGATTCTTGGAAACTTAGGCTTGAATCCGATGTTATTTGGTTGATTCGATGTCGTTTGAGGTGTTTTGAAGATTGGCATAAGTTTGGATAGTGGTATATGACTTGTTCGTGCTTTTGGTTGAGGTTTCGAGGGCCTCGGGGGTGATTTTAGGTGATTTTGAGTTGGGTTTGGCAGCTGAAGTTTTTCTGTTGCTGTCATAACCACACATGCGGCTAGGGGACCACAGGTGCGGACTCGTAGAAGTGAATTTTGGAGCTGCAGAACTGGCCAGGAGAGGAGCGGACCGCAGAAGCAAGGTCCTGGTCGCACATGCGATTGCGCAGGTGCAGATTTCTTTGCGCAGATGCGGCCTTGGAGTTTTAAGTGAATTTCGCAGGTGCGGTTTTGCTGGGTCAGAAGCTATAAATTCCACCCTTGGCAATTTTTGGCCATTTTTCTCAATATTTCATTCGGGAAGAAGCTTTTGGGAGCAATTTCAAGGGAGATTTTCTGAGGGATTCATTGAGGTAAGGTCCTTGGTTCCTAAGCTCGTTATTATGGTGATTTTTATCGTTGTTAACATGAAAATTCAAGGGAAAATCAGTGGTGAATTGGGGGTTAGGGCTTGGTTAATTGGAGAGCTTTGAGTGGTGATTTGAGGGGCCATTTGAGGTCCGATTTTGGCACTTTTTGTATGAATGAACTCGTGGCGGAATAAGGATTCTATTGATGTGATTTTTAATCAGATTCTAAGACGTGGGCTCGGGGGTCGGGTTTGGCCAATTTCGGGATTTTTGATGTAAATTAATTATTTTTGAGTGGTGTCACGACCCAAACGGATGGGTTGCGATGGGCACCCGGTACCTTACTCAACAGAGTACCAACGTAACGTATCTTTCTTATTACATCATCATAATATAATATTACAGGACATAACATCATCGTAATATATTACTGCAGAGCATAACATCGTCGTAATATATTACTGCAGAGCATAACATCGTCGTAATATAATACTCCGGGACGTAATTTCGACGTAATATTGCGGGGCGTAACAAGTGAGCTTTGTTCCCTTAGCATATTTTGTTGGTATAAATCTCTATTAGGTTAGATTTGGAGCATTTGGAGACCGAATCGAGAGGCAAAGGCATCCTGGGCTAGAGTTTGGACCGGATTGAGGTAAGTAATGCTTGTAAATGTTTGCCTTGAGGGTATGAAACCCCGAATCTCACATCGTTGTGCTACTTTCAGGTGACACACACACTAGATGACGAGCGTGGGGTCGTACACTATTGGGGATTGTAACTTAGTCCATCTCGTATGACTGTTAAACTACGTATTTGATTGAAAACCGTTTGCTATCATTGTGTTTTGGAAAGTATTATCCTGTTTTGGGCTGAATGCCATATTTGGGCCTCGTGCCAACTGTTTTGGACCCCTTAGGAGATTTTTACTACTATTCCTCACTGTTTTGACTTCATATTTGTACTCGGTCATGCTATATTCTACTGTTTTCATAACTCAGACATAATTACTTCGTTTTGATATTTTAAATGATATTTTGGGCTGAGTATCATGTTTTACTATTGCCCGAGTGGCATGAGAGATTTCTGACTAAGTGAGGCCGAGGGCCTGTGTTGTGAGGATACTGTGGGATCGGGCTGCGCGCCGCAGCGGTGTTGTATTGATTCATGATTATGAGGCCGAGGGCCTGATTTGTTACACCACGAGGTGGCTTGATATTAGGTCGAGAGCCTATTTGATTATGTCACGAGATGGCTTGTTATTGCACTTGGGCCGTAAGGGGCCTCTCCCGGAGTCTGTACACCCCCAATAAGCGCGGGTACCTAGTGTGAGTGATATGTTGTAGCCCGAGGGGCTGTTGCATATTGAAGCCCAAAGGGCTGTTCTTAATCCATGTTTGACCGATGGGCGGTTCTTGATACATGTTATGCCCGAGGGACTGATTACGAGTGATTGTGGGGTAGCCCGAGGGACTAGTTCTGTTGATATTATGCCCGAAGGGCGGTTTATGGTACATGTTTTGCCCGAGAGGCGGTTTATGTTTCCATCATTTTACTCACTATTTTATCACTCGTTTGAAACTATTGAAAGTTGTTTTAAAAGGTTTTATTGAAACTGAGCTTGATTTACGAATTAAAGATTTTTGTACTGTTTTGAAAATGTACTGCATTTGCTGTAGCGTTATGATGTGGCTTACGTGTTTTCTTACTGCTCAACTTTCATTATGAAATATTTGATTAAATAAAGACATAAAAATAACTTTTATTGATAAATGGTTAATTCAGGAGTTGTGTCGGCTGGCCTAGTTTTATGATAAGTGCCATCACAACCGGGGCGGTTTTAGGGTCGTGATAAGTTTGTACTAGAGCCTAGGTTACATAGGTCTCACGAGTCATGAGCACGTTTAGTAGAGTCTCGCGGATCGGTACGGAGACGTCTGTACTTATCCTCGGGAGGCTGCAGAACCTTTAGGAAAAACTTCACATTCTTGAATTCTGATCGCGCGTCCTTGATTCAGCTTGAAATGTAACTCCTTGGATTCCTTCCACGCATTCGTATGCGCACATGAGCGCTCAGTATCAGATATGCATCGATGGCTTGTGATTCCCTAATCGAGGGGCAAGGTGTGATCTCTGTGTATTGATGTTGAGCCAGTCTGGAGGACTTGAGGCCGGGTTTTGCCTATAGTTTGAGCACTGAGGCATTGATTGTGTGAGCACGTGCTTTTGGATTTGTATGTCCGATAGTATCCCTATTAGTGGGAGTGATGACTGGATAGCTATGTGATGAGTATGATGTTATTGTGAGATGTGTAGATATAATTTGAACGAGACAAGAAGGGTCTTCTTGGGAGTAGTAAGAACTATCTGGTGTTTGATTCCCATCATGATTTGATGTATAGCCCGAGTTGTGAGCGTGTTGAAGGACCTTTTCATGTTGCCTAGTTGGGAGGTGAAGTAGATTTTACGTTGTGATATGAGTTCAGACTCAAGAAGATTAAGTGACTGTGTAATGTTTATGACGGTGGAAGGGTATAAAGAGATGTTAATTTGAGGCGAAGCAGGTGGGTTATCTCCTCCGGAGTGTTCTGAAGTTTGCGTGATCCTTTATGTCATTTATTGGAAGATCTCTGTTACCAGTAAAATATATGTGTTGCAATTCGAATTTGGGTCGCCTAAGAGAGTGGGCTAGACTGTTACGAGGGTGAGCGCGAGATTTGCAGAAGATTTGAAGTACTAGATGGTCTGTGTTGCACGAGCTTATGAAGGCTTGAGTTTAATCTCACTGTAGTATTATGGTAGTAATAGAGTATATGCATTATGAGTTATTATGTGTTTTGATCTATGGCTTTGAGCCAAGTGAGGGAGTTTATTATTGAGTAGTTGATTGCATGGTTATGTGCTATGTTGGTTCTAGTTTGAGGCGTACTAGTGAATCAGTTATGGCTTACGGAGGTTGAGACCGAGGATGGCTCGAGTAAAGGGAATTTCACTAAAGGTTATCTTATGCTTTATGGGTGTATGAGAATCACGGAATGACTTGAGTTGTTATTGGTAAAGGATGTACGGTGCATAAAACAAGAAGTTGCTTGGTTGCATTAAGGTAAGTTTACATTCTGCGGTGTCGGAGTGCTAACAGAGCACAAGTCATCCGGTCCGTTTGATCGGTCTAATTGCGGTTTGAGTAGAGTGGAGGGCTCTCGAAAATGGTTCTAATGGGTTTAAGATTTTATATGTAATAATTAGAGATTTTCAGGTTATATAGCTGGCTAGAAATTGAGGTTTGCATTGGAGGGTGTCAAGACTTGTGGTGTTTCTATATCAGTTAGGGGATTTTATATATCAATATCAGGAAGGCGAAGGTAATGGCTTTGGATTTGCAAGAACTCACTTTAGGGTAAGTATTTTGAATGTGGTGCATTTGAGAATATTTAAGAGAATATCCAGTGGCTTATGAGCCTTAGACAGTATGGTTTATGTTTGGGTTTCGTGTGGTGAGTCTGGGTTGAGGATTGCGGTGTTATAGCGAGAAGAAATATCAAGTTGAAGGTAAATCGTAAGGAACTAGGATAGATAGGATATCATGGTAGTAGGCCGGATCGGCATGGTATGGATATGACTAGTTCTTTGGGTGCTTACGAGGTAATGAGTTTCTATAGGTGTGTTGCGGCAATGCTCTTGGGTTTCAGTGGCCTGCGTAGCTTGGTTGTGTTAGAAGGATTCAGTCCTGACGGTTTGGTTTTGTGCAAACGGAATTTAGAGGGTTCTTGATGGTTTCTACCACGGTTAGAGACGTATATTTTGAGCGTGAGGAGCATGAGATGTATAGCGATTTTCTTCTAAATGGAATCAATGGAAAGTTCTTGGCTAGTTGAGTACGAGGTTGCTTGTGGCTCGTAAGGGACATAAAGTTCTCATGTTTATCCTAGGATGGTATGGTTATATGCGGTATGTTGTGTAGGATTGAGATTTGCTTGTGTAAGGCCACGATTCAATTTTGAAAGGAAGGTCACAAATCCTTGGGTAGCATGGACAGTTTGGATGATTAGGGAAATGATATCACTAATTGGTGTGGCTCGATGAGGGTATACGTTTCAGAAAAGGGCTATGTGATTGAGTTGATGATACTTCATTAGTATTGCGTCACTCTCTTGTTGGATCGACTGTTGATATTCGAGTTGTTGGTGGCACAGAAGAATTAAAGGAGTACCTCTCATGGGATGATTGGATGTTAGAGGTGTATTGTATATTAGGACGGTGGAGTGGGGAATGGATATGGTGATTTGTGTGCTGTATGGATTTGGAGACTGGGAGTTCTCATAAACAGGTTAGGTCGTGGTTGTGGACCAAGTATATCGGTCTTGTATGTTAACTATTGCAGGTTTGGAGACCTGAGTGGATCCTTATTGCTTAGTATGCTAGATTTTGGTATGATATTAGGTATGGACTGGTTGTCTCAGTGTCATGTTATTTTGGGCTGTTGCGCTAAGGCGGCAACCTTAGCTATGCCGGGGATGCCACAGATTGAGTGGCGAGGTTCGACGAATTATGTACCCAGTAGGGTGGTTTCATTTTTTAAGGCCTAGGGGTTGTCTTTCTTATTTGGCCTTCATGTTGGATGTCAGTGCAGAGACTTCTACCATTGATTCAGTTCCAGTGGTGAGGGATTTTTCGGATGTGTTTCCTACTGTCGGGCATATCGCCAGATAGGGTTGTCGATTTCGGTATTGATTTGGTGTCGGACACCGTATCATTTGGCACCGGCTTGGTTGACTTTGAGTTGTATTGTTGAGGGATGTGTTGATTCGATTGTTATTGAGCTTATTAGAGATCTAGGAGATCTGTGAGTTACCTTTTGGTGTTGCGAGGCATTAGGATTGATTGGCTATAGGCCCATATGGTACAGTTTTATTGGGATCTCTCAGTGGAATTCGAGCGGGAAGAGTATTGGGTATTGCTCGGCGGATGGCATAACGGATGTGTCCTTTCGGGTTTGTGTAATTTTATGTCACTTGCTTCGCCGTGGTTATGA
This sequence comes from Nicotiana sylvestris, assembly GCF_000393655.2. Lineage (NCBI taxonomy): Eukaryota > Viridiplantae > Streptophyta > Magnoliopsida > Solanales > Solanaceae > Nicotiana > Nicotiana sylvestris. Next base: position 74,736,018 of record NC_091068.1, on the reverse strand, counting down.
TGATTTGCTTTGGTTCTAGATATCAAATTGCGCATGGTTGTCGATTTTGAGCATAGTGACTTGAGGTGTTTCATGTGGACCAGTGTTTGGATAGGGTCGCGCATTGCAGGGAAGTTATGTGGAGTTATGAACCTTCGGGTTAGATTCGTGTGTTCTATTTCTACGATGTGTGACGGGTTCTTAACATTGTGTGTGGTGGTACTTGTGAGCTTGCGGTATAACTCTCTCATTTGAGCCAGTTTTTTCATGATTTGGGTACGTTCGGATTGTTGCTTATTAGTGCACGAATTGCACGAGTTATGGCTTTAGATTGTATTGATGTGTCGTGTCACCAAAGTAGTTGTGTTGGATTAGATGAGATCGTTGGGATCTAGAATGAATACAAACAGATTCGATTTCAGTGTGTTGGAAGGATAAGATCGATATTTGGCTCAAAAATTTGCTATGGTCCTTGACAAAGAAGAAGTGGCTTCATGAATGGTTGATTTGAGGAATGGTTAGGACTTTCTACGTGTTTCATTTATCATTGGCAGTATGCGGAAGTGTTGGAATGAGGCTTTATTTGATAAGAGGTTTATTATTGATATTCAGTTGTTCTGAGCAACTGTTGTGATTAGAAGTTATCACTAGGAGAGTTTGAGCTATGTGGTATATCATGTAATTGCATCTGAGGCTGCAGGTAAGGTTTGTTACAGCTTGTCCGGGCTTATTCGGAGTATAGATGTGAGGTTCTGATCTTGTAGATGATTTCAGAAGTGGAAATGTGGTTCTAAGGTTTATAGGCTAGGTTGGATTAAGAAATTTCAGTTATATTGTGTTATTGGACCTATATGAGATAGGGTGACGTGGGATCACCCCCGGGTATGTGCATGGTAAGGTTTCACAGCGATTTGATGGTTTTCGGAGCGTATGTTTAAGTGGGGGAGGATGTAACGACCCAATCAGTCGTTTTGAGTTTTTGCACTTCGCTCGCCAATTCTCGAGCATGACTAGCCCCGTGTGATGTATTATGACTTACGCAAATCGTTGGTTTTGGTTTTCAGGGTAATCGGAATGGATTTGGAAGGACAGTTCTCAGTTTGAAGCTTAAAATTTGAAAGATTTGACCAAGTTTTGACTTGTTAGTATATGATCTCGGATTTGAATTTTTATGATTTGGTTAGCTCCATTTGGTGATTTGGGACTTAGGAGCGTGATCGGAATGCGTTTTGGAGGTCCAGATTAAATTTAGGCTTGAATTAGCGAAATTGGAATTTTGGTATTTTCCGGTTGATAGGGGAGCTTTTGATATAGAGCTCGGAATGGAATTCCGGAAGTTGCAATAAGTTCGTTGTGTCAAATGTAATGTGTGTGCAAAAGTTTAGGTCATTCGGACGAGGTTTGGTAGACGTTTTGATCAAAAGCGGAATTCGGAAGATTCCTGAAACCTTAGGCATGAATCCGATGTTATTTGGTTGATTAGATGTTGTTTGAGGTGTTTTAAAGATTGACATAAGTTTGGATAGTGGTATATGACTTGTTCGTGCTTTTGGTTGAGGTTTCACAGGGGGTGATTTCGAGTGGTTAACGGGTGATTTTGAGTTGGGTTTGGCAGCTAAAGTTTTTCTGTTGCTGTCATAACTACACTTGCGGCTAGGGGACCACAGGTGCAGACTCATAAAAGGAGATTTTGGAGTCGCAGAAGCGGCCAGGAGAGGGGAAGGCTGGGACCACAGAAGCGAGGTCCTGGTCGCACCTGCGATTGCACAAGTGCGGATTTTTTAGCACAAATGCGGCCTTGGAGTTTTAAGTGAATTTCATAAGTGCGCACCTGGGACCGCAGGTGCGGGTCCACAGGTGCAACCATTTAACCGCAGGTGCGGTTTTGCTGGGTAAGAAACTATAAATTCCACCCTTGGCGATTTTTGGTCATTTTTCTCAATATTTCATTTGGGAAGAAGCTTTTGGGAGCAATTTCAAGGGAGATTTTCAGAGGGATTCATTGAGGTAAGGCCTTTGGTTGCTAAGCTCGTTATTATTGTGATTTTATCATTGTTAGCATGAAAATTTAACGGAAAATCAGTGGTGAATTGGGGGTTAGGGCTTGGTTAATTTGAGAGCTTTGAGTGGTGATTTGAGGGGCCATTTGAGGTGCGATATTGGTACTTTTTGTACGAATGAACTCGTGGTGGAATAAGAATTCTATTGATATGATTTTTATCGGATTCTGAGACGTGGGCCCGGGGGTCGGGTTTTGCCAATTTCGGGATTTTTGATGTAAATTGATTATTTTTGAGTGGGCTTTATTCCCTTAGGATATTTTGATGGTATAAATCTGTATTTGGTTAGATTTGGAGCATTTGGAGACCGAGTTAAGAGGCAAGGGCATCGCGAGCTAGAGTTTGGACCAGGTTGAGGTAAGTAATGATTGTAAATGTTTGTCCTGAGGGTATGAAACCCCGGATCTCACATCGTTGTGCTACTTTGAGGTGATACATACGCTAGATGACGAGCGTGAGGTCGTGCACCGTTGGGGATTGCGACTTAGTCTGTCCCGTATGACTGTTAAACTGCGTATTTGATTGAAAACTATTTGCTATCATTGTGTTTTGAAAAGTATTATCCTATTTTGGGCTGAATGCCATTTTTGGGTCTCGTGCCAACTGTTTTGGACCCTTAGGGGATTTTTACTACTATTCCTCATTATTTTGACTTCATATTTGTACTCAGTCATGCTATATTCTACTGTTTTCATAACTCAGCCATATTTACTCCGTTTTGATATTTTAAATGATATTTTGGGCTGAGCATCATGTTTTACTGTTTCCCGAGTAGCATGAGAGATTTCTGACTGAGTGAGGTCGAGGGTCTGTGTTGTGAGGATACTGTGGGATCAGGCTGCGCGCCGCAACGATGTTGTATTGATTCATGATTATGAGGCCGAGGGCCTGATTTGTTACGCCACGAGGTGGATTGATATGAGGCCGAGAGCCAATTTGATTATGCCACGAGATGGCTTGTTATTGAGCTTGGGCCATAAGGGGCCTTTCCCGGAATCTGTACACACCTAGTGAGCGCGGGTACCCAGTGTGAGTAATATGTTGTAGCCTGAGGGGCTGTTGTTGTTTCATATTGAAGCCCGATGGGATGTTCTTGAACCATGTTTGCCCGAGGGGCGGTTATTGATTCATGTTATGCCTGAGGGGCTGATTATGAGTGATTGCGAGGTAGCCCGAGGGGCTGGTTCTGTTGATATTATGCCCGAGGGGTGGTTTATGGTACATGTTTTGCTCGAGAGGCTATTTATGTTTCCATATCATTTTTACTCATTGTTTTATCACTCGTTTGAAACTATTGAAAGTTATTTTAAAAGGTTTTACTGAAACTAAGCTTGATTTACGAATTAAATGATTTATGTACTATTTTGGAAATGTATTGCATTTGCTGTAGCGTTATGACGTGGCTTACATATTTTTTTACTGCTCAGCTTTCATTTACTTTTATTACTTACTGAGTTGGCGTACTCACATTACTCCCTGCACCTTGTGTATAGATTTTAGGTCTTTCTGGACCCGGTAGCGGGTGTTGATTGCTCAGTGGCAGAGTCATCGGAGTTAGCAAGGTAGCTGCCCGACGTTCGCAGCACTGCTTTTCTCCCTCTTGTCTTTCTTAGACTGTATTTAGTACATTTTTAGACTCTTCGTTGTATTCAGACCTTAGTAGATGCTCGTGACTTGTGACACCCCGATGTCGGGCTTGTGTATTTATTCCACACCGTTCATTTAGACTTTCATTATGAAATATTTGATTAAGTAAAAACATAAAAATGACTTTTATTGATAAATGATTAATTCGGGAGTTGTGTCGGCTGGCCTAGTTTCACGATAGGTGCTATCACGATCGGGCCAGTTTTAGGGTCGCGACACATATTGGGCTAAGTGTTACTCATTTTGGGCGACGCATGCACCAGGCCCCACTATTGTGTGATTATGACTATCGCTTGGACAGGATCCCCCCTCCGAAGTCTGACATGCCAGCAGTGAGCGCCGGCACAATGCTATATATCTGTAGTTTGGTGAGGGGCATTTATGCCTGGCACCCGTACCGTGCTAAGTGTTGATGTGTCTCATGGTGAGGGCCTTATGCCAAGCACCGTGAACGTGCTAAGTGTGATTAATTTTTAGGGTTTTACTTTGATGATATTGAGATGATATATATATTTGACATGTAGTGATAGAGATGTACTTTTCTCATTCTGGCTAATAATTGAAATATTTTATCCGTGTAGGCTTTAACTGTTATACTTGGAAATCATGTTTAAATTCCTAAAATGTGAACGAGTTGAACATAATATCATTGAGTTATTTACTTATACTATTTCCTTTATATCGTGAGCTGTTATTGGTTATTAGTATTGTTCTCTAACTGTTTCTTCTAAGCTTATTACTACTTTCAGCCCAAGGTTAGGTTTGTTACTTATTAAGTACAAGGGGTTGGTTGTACTCATACTACACTCTGTGCTTCGTGTATAGATCCAGGTACTTCGGTGCATGTTGATTGCTAGAGTTGATTTGGTTCTAGCATTTTGGACACTACGAGGTAGCTGATATGTTGTCCGCAGACCTTGAAGTTTTCTTTCATTTATTTATGTTATTACTGTAAGCACGTGATTTTCAGACAGTTGTATTGAGGATTTGGTCTTGTATTTTGATATTCAGTAGCGTCCATGTACTCGCTGACACCATATCATTGGGATGGTTGTAGAAATAATAGTGTTGTTTCCCAGTTATTTCATGATATCTCCATTATTGAGTTTATTAAAATTCTATTTTACTGAATCTATTTTTATTGTGGAATTGTTGGCTTACCTCGCAAGAGGTTTTAGGTATCGTCGCGACACTGGTGAAAGTTGAGTCGTGACAAATGTAAACCCAAAATTCAGAGATCGTACATAGACAATATAGTCCTCAAAAGATCAACTCGATGCTCGGAGAGGAAGTCGAATGTCCGGAATGTTTATGAATGATTTGGGAGTCACAGATAAGAAGGATAGCAGGTCAACAGACGTCAACTTATCCGTTATTCATCATTTACTCTACGGTTATAAGATCCAACATTAAATCAGCCGTTACAAACCATTCAAATGGCCAAAATTGAATTAGTGTAATAGCAATTTGACTCAACGAAACAACACCTAGATTCACTATTATAAAAACTAACATTTGTACATTCGAATGGAGAATCTAGAATCTCTACAATCACTATTTAAATTAAAAATTTATTATTTTATCTTTGGTAGTCTCCCAACTTCTCTCTAATCAGGCTCCGAGCACTCAAGTCCCAAGAGACCACTGATTAACATCTCTTTTCCTTTCTTGCGTTACAATTTATTGTCTTATTTCATATTTTATCTTAACTGTCTAGTTATTATTTGAATTGAATATGTAGCTTTAAGCCTCAACTGCAAATTTAATTGTTTTATCTTAATAATCTAATTGGGGTTAAACAGTTTGATGCCACCGTGAGACTAGAGCAATTTCGCCATTCATCCAAATATACTAAAAGTCTTTCTATTTGTGTTTGCTATCAATTTAAACTAAGAACATGATTGTAGATATGTCAATCAACACAAATGAGAAAAACCAAGTGGCATATGACTCCATTGAACATAATAACAACAATAGTATCCAATTGCCGAGAGTTGACGGGATGGCTTCACCGAGAAATTCCTGTCCAAGATGTTCAAAGGAATCATCATTGTTTAGATATACTATTTATTATAGAATAATAATAAATATAATTTATTTTAATCAAACAGTTTTTGAATTATGTTAAGAAGGCTTTAGTTGGGATATACTATTAGCCATATTTTAGATATACTATTTATTATAGAATAATTGTTTATTCAATTATAATAAGAATTTAATTGTTTGTGCGTCCCTTATATATTATTTAGCGTATAGAGTTTAGCTTAGGTACAAAAGATTTAATCATCAGGTCTTAAAAATTATAAAGATTATGTTCACAATCTAAGATATTATCGGAGAAGCCATCAGAATGCTTGTAGTATAAGATTAAATATAATTTATTTTAATTATAGGAATGATATAATTCTGATTTTTTGTGCTAGTACATTTTATATGTATTGGACAGACCAAGTAGAAACAAGAAATAAATTCTCTAGTCCATTAAAGATATTTATACTTTCAATGTTAATATAATTATTATTAGCTGTAAGTATTTATTATTATTTTAATTTATTAAAAGGCAAAATTCTTTTGTAAGTTAATATGTTTGCTAAATTGGATGATAACAATATATATAGGCGAAGTAATAGTTAATTGACAGGTTGATTCTGTGTTTCGAGGCCTTAAAAACCTCTTTTTGTCTCACCTCGATTTACGTGCGTAGTCCGGGCGTGTATTCGGAAAGCCATTATGCAAAAATTTGTAAAAAATAATAAATTTTGCTTTTAAAATAAATTTAAGTTGACTTTGGTCAACATTCTTGGTAAACGGACCCGGACCCGTGATCCGACGGTCTCGTAGGGTCCGTAGTAAAATTTGGGACTTGGGCATATGTCCGGAATCGAATTCCGAGGTCCCAAGCCAGAGAAATTAATTTTTAAAGAAAATTATTTTCTGAAATATATAAGAGTTTTGTGAAATGAAAGATGTGTGAAATTGATGGTATCAGACCCGTATTTTGATTTCGGAGCCCGGTACAAGTTTGAAATAATAATTAGGTTGAATCTATAAAATTCGGTAAAGATCGGAATTGGTTTGGTATAAAACGGACTTAAAGTTGAGAAATTGAAAATCTTGGTGTTCTTGAATGATTTCATGAATTTGGGGTTTAATTCATAGTTGCTAATGTTATTTTGATGATTTGACTGCACAAGCAAGTCCATATGATGTTTTTAGGTTAGTGTGCATGTTTGGTTTGAAACCCCGAGGGCTCGGGTGAGTTTTGGATAGGCCACAGAGTGAAATTGGACTTAGGAGAATTACTGGTGTGTTGCAGGTTTGTAGTAGGCCTCTGATCTCGCATTTGCGAGATCAGGCATCGCAATTGCGATGCAAGCAGGGTTCCCAAATGCGAGGTTTTTGTCGCAAATGCGAAGAATCCCGGGCCAGCCTTATCTCGCATTTGCGAGGTACACTTCGCAAATGCGAAGTCTTTTGTTAATGCCAGAAGTCGCAAATGCGACATATCCTTCGCATTTGTGAAGTCAGCAGGTTCCTTAAGGGTTCACAATTGCGAACCCTGGTCGCAATTGCGACATCTGCAACCTACTAAATCATAGCTTAGCCTAAAATTTCTCAATTTTCAAACCCTCCCAAACCGAAAACACCTTTGGGCAATTTTTCAAAGACAAGTACTCTTCCAAATCGAATGTAAGTCATTTCTAACTCGTTTTCATTAATCTTTAACATCTTTTCACATGATTTCAACCTAAAATCAAGGACTTTCATGGGGAAATTGGGTGTTTTGGGTAGAACTTAGGTTTTTAAAATTTTGGGGATTTGGACCTTAATTTGAGGTCCGATTTTAAAACAAATTATATATTTGAGTTCGTGGGTGAATGAGTAGTCGGGTTTTGGTTCGAACCTCGGGTTTTGACCATGTGGGACCAGGGTCGATTTTTGACTTTTTGGGGAAATCATTGGAAAACCTATTTTCATGCATTATAATTGATTCATTTAGCATTTATTGATATCGTTAAGTAAATTGTGGTTAGATACAAGCGAAATTGGTGGTGGAAAAAAGATGTAAAGCGGTAGTTGAGGCTTGAATTGTGTTCGTGCCATCGAGGTAAGTGTTTGGTCTAACCTTAGCTTGAGGGATTGGGGTCGTGACTAATTTGCTACATGTCAGTTGTTGAGTACAACGTATAGGCATGGTGACGAGTATCTATACGTTGATGTCAAGCATACCCGTGAGACTTATAATATGACTAATGTGACTCCGTTTCGTATTGTTCATGCTTTATATGATGATTTCTATTGTTGAACAAGGCTTGTGGAAGTATTATTGATAATTGAGCATTGTGGAGCGTTGGCTCAAGTTGAGAAATGAGTTGTGAAGAAATTAGGGTAAAGAGAAAAGGTTTATATTATTGTCTCCCTTGCCGGTGTCACACCTCCTTTTTGCGCGCCCCGCCCCGAAGGGTAAAATGCGCGATGGGAGTTTTTCCAATTTAAGTGACGATATTCGAAATGGGATTATTTATTTTAATTCAGAGTCACCACTTGGGAAAGGTTTGGCTTTTGGTGTCCCAAGTCACCGGTTTATCTTGAATCCCAAATCGAGGAAATTTTCGACTTTTCCAAATGAAGTCTGCGAACCAGAAATTCTAAGTAAGGAATTCTGTTGACCCGAGGGAAGGTGTTAGGCACCCTCAAATCCCGTGGTTCTAGCACGGTCGCTTAAATTGTTATAATGGCTAAATATCTGATTTAAATACATGTTGTGACTTATGTGCTTTTATTAAGTTTAAACCGCTTTCATTATTACCATTTTTTATAGAATTGCAATGTCGTGAAAATGCATCTTGAACCACGTCGCAATCAATGCACCCGTAGTTGTTAACACATCTTGACTCCGTTGAGATTTGGATTTGGGTCACATCAATGTGCACCCGAATTTAAGAATGTAATTTAATTAAGTCGCGCCTAAAGAGCCTAACGCGTTATTATCTTTGGGGAAGGAGTGAACCTTTCTAGACAGTCCATCCCAAACCTATGTGTTCATTATGATCAATTATTGAGGGCCCCGCAATGTGTATCTTTGTTTGGCGAGGCTCGTCTCATTACTTTTTTAAAAAAAGACGTCCTAAAGGAAGAAATAGTTTCTGATTTTTGTATGTTTTTCTCTCTTGTTTATGTGTCTGTATATAGCTAACAATCAAGTCTCGAAAAATCTGTGTCCAATTTTCAGTCTAAAAAAATCTGTCTGCCTTTTTTTTTCAAAATTCAGTCCCCCTTTTTATAGCCTAACATCAACTATTCACAGCCTGTTAAAACACATCAGAACCCCCTATCTTTCTTGCTGTTTTTCCACTCAAAATTTTAAAATATGAAACCCCTCCCAGGAGATTCCTGACAGCCCTTTTAATTAACTTATTAAACTAAAAGCAGACATGGGCAGCAAAAATATAATCTGACAGCATATGCTGTCAAACTATTTTAATCTTAACAAAGGCCTTTATGCACATGTTGTGCACAAGTGCACATGCCCCCCAATTCAGACTGCAGTTAAAGACCAAGACCCTTAAATTTCTGATTCAAGTACAATAACTATAAGTAGTTAAACTCAATTCCTAATTTGATTTAAGTAGGATTTCAACAGAAAAACCAATCAAATTATTATCATTCAAAGCTTTGAACTTATTGACGATGTGTATCGACTCGACTATACTAATTACAACATATACAATCGAAATCCATGATCAGAACTCTAACAGTATCAACATACGATTCAAATTGTACTGACTAAGCAAAAGTTATACTGGGGAATCAATTAATCAGTCAATTTCAAAGTTCAATTGATTGCACAGCTCATACACATATATACATTATCAGTGAATAGAAGACAGAATCGATCAAACACAGAGGTGGACAACAACAGTTGATAAAATTTAAAAGACACAAATTAAACAAAATATTTGGCCATACGAACAGACCTTTAACAACACATGTACTGAATCAAGGAAAAGAAAAACACACCTACCTTAAAGTCCTTGAAAAAAAATCAGAAAACCAGCTCGTGTTTGAAATGAACCTTCTTGGGGTTTAACGGACTTTAATCGACGTGTTCTCAACTAAGAACACTTCGATTAAGGTCCATTAGACCCTAATCACTTGGCTTAAACGGACACAAACCAGGCGTCAGAACTTCTAGGGTTCCTAAGGGTAGATTTGGGATCTAGGTTTCCCTGGTTAGATTCGGACCAAACCAAGCATGGTTTGGTCACGAGGGAGGTCCGAGGACTGTCTGGTGTGAAGCTGGGGTACATCGGTGTAAGTCGAAGTCCGACTCGAATCTTCAAATGAAGATTCGAGAAGGTGGGAGGGGATTCGAGCTAAGGGGTTGGTGGATTTGGGTTCAGGATGGTGAGGTGCATCTATGGTGTTAAGGTGGAGGTCACCGGCGTTCATGCCGCCGGGTTTTCGGTGAAGGGAAATGGGGGCGGATCTAGGGTTTCGGGGTTGGGGTCTGTGAAGGGGACGACCTAAGGCAGGGGGGGTTTGGATAGGGGGGCAGGGTGTGATATAAGGCTTTTTATACCGGGTGGATGATTGTGTCTTGGCCGTTGGATTGCCACTGATCAACGGCTGTGATCTTTCCATTAAAAAAACGGTGTCGTTTGCTTTCATACTGGGGTGGATCAGGCCGGGTTTCATTGGGTTGGGTCTGATAACGGGTAAAGGAGATGGGATGAGGGCTGTTAGATCAGCCCGACTTGAACGGCTGAGATTAGACGGCCTTATACGGCGTCATTTGGGTAAAGGATTGGCCTGATCTGGGCCGTTCCTTTGAACCAATCAACGGCTCGAAGAAATGATGCCTATACGGCGTCGTTTGGGGCGTCTTACAGAAGGCCTGGTTGGACTGGGTCATTTGCATTGGTTTGGGCCTGATTTTATTTAAAATCTTGGCCCAAATCTAATGTTTTCCTTCTTATAATTATATAAAAAATTCTTAAAAACAAAATCATACCAATATTAATAAATACTCAAAACAACAATTATCACTCACATTGACATTTAATTAAAAATAAAATCATTAAATGCAAAAAAAAAAATAGAATAAAAGACATATATATTTTACGATTTTTCTTTTAAAATCAATTACGGTTCAAATACACACGACACACACACATTTTTTGTATTTTGTTTTCTTTATAAAAAATAAAATGGACAAAAATCACAAATAATTAACGAAACGCCACGTAAAAATCCAAAATTGTACAGCAAGACCAATTGCTATTATTTTGTTTTCTTTTGGAGTGATATTTGCATAAAACAAAAATCACGTGCTCACAGCTGCCCCTCTTTGTTCGGAAACACGAAAAGTTTTCGTGCAAAGATAAAGTGAGCGGATATGAGCGACTTTTCCCTATTGGACTACTCCGTGTGAAGCATTTTTGAAAGATTTGACCGAATCTTTGCTTCAAAGATTTCCTACATATCCTGGGCTAAACAGGAATCAGGTCAATGTAGTTCGGGAAATTGTGGCAGCTGGGACTACCATGGGATTGCAATGCTTGCTGTTACTGCTGTCGCTGTTGTCACTGTTGCTTTACTGACCGCCTTATTACAACCAAAGAAAAATTGAAACTGAACTAAATACTTATATGCATGTCAACTGCTAGTTACAAGATTCCTATCTATGATTCTTTTGCAACTTGATCTTGGGTCTTAGCTGATTTTGCTTGGAGACTTCGATCCGAATCTTGATGCTTGCGAGTTGTAGGTGCTTTTTTATCTCTGGGATACTGAGTGAGACGTGATTGGCAGAGTTCGGGACCTTGATCAAGTCTTGGAGCGATCGGCTTTCCATTTTCTCCGGTATCTCGGGACATCTTTTTTTTTTTTGTCTTTTTCTTCTTTGATTCTAAGTTGAGACTCATCTCGTGGGTCGTTTCGATCCGTGTGGCTCGAGGTCAGACCTGCAAGGAAAAACAAACGAACGAAATTTTCTGCCCCAGTTCTACTAGGAAAAATTTCGTGAGTTAGTTGACAGGAAGTTTATAGAGTTGGTGAAAGGATTGAAAAATTTCAGTTTCCAAAATGCCAACTCCGGGATTGGATCAACGATATGGCCACAAGGTATGAATGCTCAGTTTAGGGTTGGAGCCCTAAGGCTGGCGGAATGGAAATAGTTCACTTCAGGGTTGGAGCCCTAATGCTGACTAGCTGGGGAGAAGCTCAGTTTAGAGTTGAAACTCTAATGCTGACCAACTGGGGAAGAGTTCAGTTTAGAGTTGGGGCCCTAATGCTGACTGAATGGACAGAAGTTCAGTTTAGGGTTTTAAAACCCTAATGCTGATTTGAGGGAAAAAGTTCAGTTTAGGATTTTAAAACCCTAATGCTGACTAAAGGGAAAAGGTTCAGTTTAGGGTTTAAAAACCTAATGCTGACTGGCTGGAAAGAGTTCAGTTTAGGGATTAAAACCGTAATGCTGACTAAAGGGAAAAAGTTCAGTTTAGGGTTTAAAACCCTAATGCTGATTGAAGGAAAAGAGTTCAGTTTAGGGTTTAAAACCCTAATGCTGACTAAAGGAAAAGAGTTCAGTTTAGGGTTTAAAACCCTAATGCTGACTAAAGGAAAAGAGTTCAGTTTAGGGTTTAAAACCCTAATGCTGACTAAAGGAAAAGTTCAGTTTAGGGTTTAAAACCCTAATGTTGACTAAAGGAAAAAAGTTCAGTTTAGGGTTTAAAACCCTAATGCTGACTGAAGGGAAAGAGTTCAGTTTAGGATTTAAAACCCTAATGCTGACTGAAGGAAAAGAGTTCAGTTTAGGGTTTAAAACCCTAATGCTGACTAAAGGAAAAGAGTTCATTTTAGGGTTTAAAACCTTAATGCTGACTGAAGGGAAAAAGTTCAGTTTAGGGTTTAAAACCCTAATGCTGACTGAAGGAAAAGAGTTCAGTTTAGGGTTTAAAACCCTAATGTTGACTAAAGGAAAAGAGTTCAGATTAGGGTTTAAAACACTAATACTGACTAAAGGAAAAGAGTTCAGTTTAGGATTTAAAACCCTAATGTTGACTAAAGGAAAAGTTCAATTTAGGGTTTAAAACCCTAATGGTGACTAAATGGAAAAAGTTCAGTTTAGGGTTTAAAACCCTAATGCTGACTGAAGGAAAAAAGTTCAGTTTAGGGTTCAATACCCTAATATTGACTAAAGGAAAAGAGTTCAGTTTAAGGTTTAAAACCCTAATGCTGACTAAAGGAAAAGAGTTCAGTTTAGGGTTTAAAACCCTAATGCTGACTGAAGGAAAAAAGTTCAGTTTAGGGATTAAAACCCTAATGCTGACTAAAGGAAAAGAGTTCAGTTTAGGGTTTAAAACCTTAATGCTGACTAAAGGAAAAGAGTTCAGTTTAGGGTTTAAAACCCTAATGCTGACTAAAGGAAAAGTTCAGTTTAGGGTTTAAAACCCTAATGCTGACTAAAGGAGAAGAGTTCAGTTTAGGGTTTAAAACCCTAATGCTGACTAAAGGAGAAGAGTTCAGTTTAGGGTTTAAAACCCTAATGCTGACTACATGGAAAAAGTTCAGTTTAGGATTTAAAACCCTAATGCTGACTAAAGGAAAAGCTTAGTTTAGGGTTTAAAACCCTAATGCTGACTGAATGGAAAAAGTTCAGTTTAGGGTTTAAAACCCTAATGCTGACTAAATAGAAAAGTTCAGTTTAGGGTTTAAAACCCTAATGCTGACTAAATGGAAAAGTTCAGTTTAGGGTTTAAAACCCTAATGCTGACTAAAGGAAAAGTTCAGTTTAGGGTTTAAAACCCAAATGCAGCCTGAATGGAAAAGTTCAGTTTAGGGTTTAAAACCCTAATGCTGACTGAATGGAAAAGTTTAGTTTAGGGTTTAAAACCCTAATGCTGACTGAATGGAAAAAGTTCAGTTTAGGGTTTAAAACCCTAATGCTGACTAAAGGGAAAAGTTCAGTTTAGGGTTTAAAACCCTAATGCTGACTAAATGGAAAAAGTTCAGTTTAGGGTTTAAAACCCTAATGCTGACTAAAGGAAAGAGTTCAGTTTAGGGTTTAAAACCCTAATGCTGACTAAAGGAAAGAGTTCAGTTTAGGGTTTAAAACCCTAATGCTGACTGAAGGAAAGAGTTCAGTTTAGGGTTTAAAGCCCTAATGCTGACTAAATGGGAAAAGTTCAGTTTAGGGTTTAAAATCCTAATGCTGACTAAAGGAAAAGTTCAGTTTAGGGTTTAAAACCCTAATGCTGACTAAAGGGAAAAGTTCAGTTTAGGGTTTAAAACCCTAATGCTGACTGAAGGAAAGAGTTCAGTTTAGGGTTTAAAGCCCTAATGCTGACTAAAAGGGAAAAGTTCAGTTTAGGGTTTAAAGCCCTAATGTTGACTAAAGGAAAAGAGTTCAGTTTAGGGTTTAAAACCCTAATGCTGACTAAAGGAAAAGTTCAGTTTAGGGTTTAAAACCCTAATGCTGACTAAATGGAAAAGTTCAGTTTAGGGTTTAAAACCCTAATGCTGACTGAAGGAAAAGAGTTCAGTTTAGGGTTTAAAACCCTAATGCTGACTAAATGGGAAAAGTTCAGTTTAGGGTTTAAAACCCTAATGCTGACTAAAGGAAAAGTTCAGTTTAGGGTTTAAAACCCTAATGCTGACTAAAGGGAAAAGTTCAGTTTAGGGTTTAAAACCCTAATGCTGACTGAAGGAAAGAGTTCAGTTTAGGGTTTAAAGCCCTAATGCTGACTAAAAGGGAAAAGTTCAGTTTAGGGTTTAAAGCCCTAATGTTGACTAAAGGAAAAGAGTTCAGTTTAGGGTTTAAAACCCTAATGCTGACTAAAGGAAAAGTTCAGTTTAGGGTTTAAAACCCTAATGCTGACTAAATGGAAAAGTTCAGTTTAGGGTTTAAAACCCTAATGCTGACTGAAGGAAAAGAGTTCAGTTTAGGGTTTAAAACCATAATGCTGACTGAAGGAAAAGAGTTCAGTTTAGGGTTTAAAACCCTAATGCTGACTGAAGGAAAAAGTTCAGTTTAGGGTTTTTAAACCCTAATGCTGACTGGCTGGGGACAAAGTTCGAGGATACTAACTGACCTCTTTTTTTTGAATTTTCTTGTTTTAGTAGAAGATAAAAGGGAATCTCGTGAAAACTTACCTTTCGAGTGGATTCCTTATTGCTAAACTGTTTCTTGTACCCATGTACCTTCTTCCTTGGGTGACATCTGCTTCTTGCACGGTTGTCTTGGATTATACCTGTTTCAACTTTTCAAACAAAGAACAATTGTTAGTTCGGAAATGGCGGTTGGTTCGATGACCTTGATTGTTCCAGTTGCCTTGTCGCGTCCTTATTTCTGTTGAGGAGTCCTGCCATTGATTGGATTCAAACGGCGAAACCCTTTAGACTGCTCAGGCTTGTATTTCCAGATTCTGGGATGATTTGCCTCGTAAGGCTCTTTTGGTCCCGTTTTGCTCAGGGATTTTCAATGGGGATTTTAATGGGTAGACTCTGTGGGGATTCTGTACAAGGGGAAACTCTGTGGGGATTTGTATAGGGCGGACTTGCTGGGGATTTGTTGCAAAATAGACTTGTCAGGATTTGTTGGGAAAACTCGCTGGGGAATTTTTACAAAGGGAGGCTCTGTGGGGATTTGTATAAAGGGAAGTTCTGTGGGGGATTTGTACAAGGCAGACTTGCTGGGGATTTTTTTTTTAAATGCAGTCAAACATCATGATCCATCGGGTTTGGACAAACGTACCAACGAAACGGGGCATTTCTTTTGCGAAACGGAATTCCGTGAAACCAAACCTGCCACCTGTCCTTTCCGGTATATCTAGAGACTTAGGGTTAAAAATGAAAGGGATTTGAAGAAAAACAAAGAAAGGAGAAAGCAAACTTCAGAAAAGAAGTGTCCCTTTCGGGACGAAAAGACTTATCTGAGGAAAACAATGCTGACTTTAAATGGACATGACATGCTCTTTGGACTGGACGCCTGACCTTCAATGAACTTGCATTTCTCCCTGAACCAAAATGGGTTTGTGTTTCAAACCGGTGGAACTTTGCCGAGACTTCCTGGGGTGGAGTCATCTTTTTGGCCAACAGCGCCCTTTGCGGGTTTTCGCTAGCTGACCTCTCTCATTTCCCTCCTTGCTGTCGCTTGATAGCACTCTTTACGAGTTTTACTACACAAGCTCTCTCATTTTGTTTTTTCTACTCCCGTCGCCTCGCGGTGCCCGGAGGTTTTCACTTACGAGACTCTCTCATTTTATTTCTCTCAATTTACAGCGTATCGGTCTTCATTCGTGACGCTTTTGGCTTCCCATTACCTTTGGTAATTGATCTGAAAGGCTTGTGCCTGGCAAAGTAGACGATACTACGACTTCTAAGCCGCTTGACGTGCCCCGGTTTCAATTTCAGGGTAAATGGGATTTTATTGTTGGTGTGACTGAACCTCAGGGAGAGGCTACCTACGTATCCTTTCGGAATCAAGTCAGACGTAGTTCAAGCATCAATCGATGTTTTGTTTTGTTTTTTTTTTGTTTTTTTTGTTTTGTTTTTTTTCTTTTTTTTGTAACCGGCTCAAAGGCTTGTAGAGAGAGTTGATAGTGGGAATAAAACCTTCAGCATTTCAAATGTGTCAGGATCGCTGGGGCGTCACTCAGACATAGTATCTTTTTACTGCGTCTGCATTCACTGCTGTTTCGGGATCATTTCCTTCAATGTCACCTAGGTACAATGCTCCTCTTGGCAATATCTTCCTGATGATGTATGGGCCTTTCCAGTTTGGAGCAAATTTCCCTTTTGCTTTCTGGTGATGTGGCAGAATGCGCCTCAGTACCAGTTGACCTACTTCGAAATTCCTAGGTCTGACTTTCTTGTTGTAAGCACGGGCCATTCTTCGTTGGTACAACTGTCCATGACAAACCGCGGCCATTCGTTTCTCATCAATCAAAGTCAACTGCTCCAATCGAGTCTTAACCCATTTGTTTTCCTCGATTTCTGCTTCAACAATGGTTCGAAGCGAAGGGATTTCTACTTCTGCTGGTATTACAGCTTCGGTCCCATAAACCAAAAGATAAGGAGTTGCTCCTACTGACGTGCTTACCGTAGTGCGATACCCCAATAATGCAAATGGTAACTGCTCATGCCACTGTCGGGAACTCTGGATTGTTTTCCTCAAAATCTTCTTGATGTTTTTGTTTGCCGCTTCTACAGCGCCATTGGCCTTTGGCCGATAAGGAGTAGAATTCATATGCGTTATTTTGAATTGCTCGCATACATCTCCCATCAAGTGACTGTTCAAGTTTGCTGCGTTATCTGTAACGATAGTCGCAGGAATACCGAAACGATAGATAAGATTTGAGTGTACAAAATCCACTACAGCTTTTTTAGTGACCGACTTGAGAGTGACAGCCTCTACCCATTTTGTGAAGTAGTCGATGGCAACCAGTATAAATCTGTGTCCATTTGAAGCCTTTGGCTCGATTGGTCCAATGACGTCCATGCCCCATGCAACAAATGGCCAAGGTGCAGACATGGGATGCAATTCCGTAGGAGGTGCATGAATCAAATCACCGTGCACCTGGCACTGGTGACACTTCCGAACAAAGCTAAAGCAATCTTTTTCCATGGTTATCTAGTAATAACCTGCTCGAAGGATTTTCTTTGCCAAGACGTACCCGTTCATGTGGGGTCCGCACACTCCTGCGTGTACTTCGTTCATGATCTTTCTTGCCTCCTCAGCGTCAACACATCTTAGTAGGTTGAGGTCTGGGGTCCTTTTGTACAACAATTCACCGCTCAAAAAGAAACCATTTGCATGCCGCCTAATGGTTCTCTTTTGATCTCCAGTGGCATGCTCGGGGTATTCTTGTGTCTTCAAGAACCTCTTGATATCATGGTACCATGGCTGTATACTTGATTCTACCTCGATTACGTTACAGTAACCGTGCCTCTCCCTGATTTGGATTTCCAAGGGATCGACGTGGGCGTTGCCTGGGTAAGGTAACATTGAAGCCAAAGTAGCGAGTGCATCTGCTAGTTCATTGTGACACCGCGGGATATAGCTGAACTCTATTGATTTAAAGCGCTTGCCGAGGTCCTCCACGTGCTGTCGGTAAGGGATAAGCTTGACATCCCGAGTTTCCCATTCACCTTGGGCTTGCCGGATAATCAGGTCAGAATCTCCCATAATCAGTAAGTCTTCGACATCCTGATCGATCGCCATATGTATGCCCATGATGCAGGCTTCATACTCAGCTGTATTGTTTGTGCAAAAGAAACGCAGTCTAGCTGTGGCCGGATAATGCTGACCGGAGGGCGAGATCAAAATTGCCCCAATCCCTACACCTTTGGCGTTTACAGCTCCATCAAAGAACATCTTCCAAACATGAGCGTTCTCCGAGACCACTTCTACAATGTTTATTTCTTAATCTGGAAAGTAGGTAATCAATGGCTGGTATTCCTCATCGACTGGATTTTCGGCCAAATGATCTGCTAGCGCCTGGGCTTTCATTGCCGTGCGAGTGACATAGACTATGTCGAATTCAGTAAGCAAGATTTGCCACTTGGCCAGTTTTCCAGTAGGCATCGGTTTCTGAAATATATACTTCAAAGGATCCAACCTGCTTATGAGGAAAGTAGTGTGAGCTTGGAGATAATGTCTCAGTTTTTGAGCCACCCATGTTAAAGCGCAACACATTCTTTCCAACAGAGTATACTTGGCCTCGTAGCCGGTGAACTTCTTACTTAAGTAGTAGATTGCTTGCTCCTTCTTTTCGGTTATGTCATGTTGCCCGAGGACGCAACCGAAAGAGTTTTCCAAGACCGTGAGATTTACATGAACAGTGGTCTCCCTGGCTCTGGCGGGACCAAAACTGGGGGGTTTGAAAGTTATTCCTTGACTTTGTCAAAAGCTTCCTGACATTCAGCCGTCCATTTGATTGCCGCATCTTTCCTCAACAGCTTAAATATGGGCTCACACGTGCTTGTCAGCTGGGCAATGAATCGACTGATATAGTTTAATCTGCCCAACAAACTCATCATGTCTTTCTTCGTTCTTGGGGGAGGCAGATCCCTGATAGATTTTATCTTTGTTGGATCTAATTCGATACCTCTCCTGCTCACTATGAAGCCCAAAAGCTTGCCCGACGAAACTCCGAAAGCACATTTGGCTGGGTTCAGCTTCAAGTCATATTTCCTCAGTCTCTCAAAGAACTTTCTCAAGTCTTGGATGTGATTATCCTGCGTCCTGGACTTGACTATCACGTCGTCCACGTACACCTCTATTTCTTGATGCATCATGTCATGAAAAATGGCAGTCATGGCCCTCATGTAAGTAGCCCCAGCATTCTTCAGACCAAATGGCATGACCCGATAACAGTAGGTGCCCCAAGGCATGGTGAAGGCAGTTTTCTCAGCGTCTTCTTCATCCATCAATACCTGATGATATCCAGCGTAACAATCTATGAAAGACTGTATCTCGTGTTTGGCGCAATTATCAACGAGGATGTGGATGTTGGGCAGTGGGAAATTATCTTTGGGACTTGATCTATTCAAATCTCGGTAATCTACACATACCCGAGTTTTCCCGTCTTTTTTCGGTACTGGAACCACATTTGCCAACCATGTTGTATACTGGACTACCCGAATCACTCCCGTTTTCAGTTGTTTGGTGATCTCTTCTTTAATCTTGTCACTGACCTCAGTTTTGAACTTTCGTTGCTTTTGTTGAACTGGAGGACAATCAGGGTGAATTGGCAATTTATGAACCACTAGATCGACACCTAGTCCCGGCATGTCATCGTATGACCAAGCAAACACATCTTTAAATTCAAAAAGAAGTTGAATTATCACGTCTCGCGTTTTCTTGTCCATGTGAATGCTTATTTTGGTTTCCCGGATTTCTTCAGGAGTTCCTAAATTAACCGGTTCGGTGTCATTCAGATTTGGCTTAGGTTTATTCTCAAAATGTTCCAACTCTCGGTTTATTTCCCTAAAAGCCTCTTCTTCATCATATTCTGGTTCTGGGTTCATTATTTCACAATTAAATAGCTCGTTGTGATCTGGGCGTGAAGTCCGCAAGCATGTCATATTTAAAGCCGCATTATTATAACTGAAAGAAAAGATAAAGGAAAAATAACAAAATCAGAACAAAGGAAAAAAAATGGGAAAACAATGATGATTTTTTTTTCATTTTCTTCTTGAAATCTGGAAGACAACAATGTTTAGAAACTCAGAAATTCAGAACAACAAATAAAAGAAGAAAACATCCAAGTTATATCCTGGAGATAACTTGTGATGCAGGAAAGGTGGCAGGACAGGTCTACCCGGACTTCCGCCTAGTCGGGAATGGCGTGGCCTCCCAGTTTCGGAGTTTGGCGTTTTGCCCCATATATAGTATTTCGGCGGTGCTGGTGCCTTCTCCTGGCTGAACCATATGAACCTCGTAGAGCATTTCTCTCATTGCCCCACATATCTCCTCGATTTCCTCAGCCGTGAAAACCTCGTCGTCTTCTTCTTCAGTGTATCTTGGTCGGACGAAAGTTTCATATAAATCCGGCAGCGGCCGTGGCAATTTCCACCCCTTATTCTTCCTTTTCTTTGCCCATTCTTCATCTTCTGGAGTGGGTTGAAAACCTATCCCAAAAAGTTTTTTGGCGGAAGGCAGGGTGATGGGTTCTGTTATTCCCTGCATTTTGTTCGTCCGAGCCCTTTTCCTGGCCTGAATCCGTGCCGGATCATCTCTTTAGCCACCATAACCGAGGCGTTAGACAAGAAAGGTTGGGGGCAAGGTTTTCCCTCTTCATGCTGCTCTGCTAACACAATCTCGAAAGCTTGATAGACCGTGTGTTCACTCCCTTCTCTTGGTTCAAGATATGGGATGGATGGGTCCCGATAAATAGCATGCTCGTCTTCTCCATGGACCACAATCTCTCGGTCTTCGTACTCAAACTTCACCATCTGATGTAGAGTGGAAGGCACAACTCCTGCCGCATGAATCCAAGGTCTGCCAAGGAGGAAATTGTAGGACGTATCCATGTCAAGCACTTGGAAAGTTACCTCAAACTCTACTGGCCCTATGGTCAAAGCCAAGTCTATTTCTCCAAGGGTGTCTCTTTTGATGCCGTCAAAAGCCCTCACGCAGACATTATTGGGGCGGATTCTTCCGGTCCCAATTTCCATTCTCTGTAGCGTGGAGAGCGGACAAATGTCAACACCTGAACCCCCATCCAACATTACCCGCTTGATGTAGTAGCCTTCGCATTTAACTGTTAGATGCAGGGCTTTGTTGTGTGCCGCTCCCTCTGGGGGTAGATCATTCTTGCTGAAAGAGACTTGGTTGATGGCAAAGAACCTCTCCGTCATCCGTTCCAGTTGTTCAACTGAGGTTTCAGCTGGTACGTATGCTTCATTCAGGGTCTTGAGTAAGATCTTTTGATGGTCGGTTGACCTTATTAGCAGAGATTGCATGGACACTTGCTCAGGGCATTTGCGCAGTTGATCTACTACTTCGTAGTCTGGCATTTTCATTTGTTGGAAGAAAAATGCCGCTTCTTCAACGCTTACAGGCTTCTTTGGTGGGAAGCGTCTCCGTGTGGCGTTGTTCAGCTCTTGGGTGTTTGAATACCTTCCAATGAAAGTACTTTCCGGAAGTTCCCCTGTGACTTCTTTACCTTTGTACGTTACCAACGTCCTTTGATAATTCCACGGCACTGTGGACGGGTTGGTCATCGGCTTTTGTGGCACGTGTCCGATAACCACTGGCTCACTCAGCCGAGGTGGTTGAATCGTTCCCCGGACCACATAGGCCCCTTTCCGTATGTACATAGGTTTTTCCCTTTTGACCTCGAAGCTCTGCGGCTTTTCTGCTCGACCTCGTGGGATGTAAAGAACTCCATTCTTCACAGGCACCGCCTTCTTCTCCACCTTTTTTTCGGGCTCGCACTTTACAGTATTGGCCTTTTCCCCTTTTTCTGGTTTCTGGGCTGTTTCAGGCTTTTTCCCTGCGTCAACAATGGCGATTATAGCTTTCAAAGCGGGGTCAAATTCTTTGTCTTCGCAAATCATTCCGATCAGCGGTCCACTATTGTGAGCAGGTAATGGATTGTTAGTCACATTTGGGACCTCCTCGTCCCTTAGCACTATTTTCCCTTGCTCTATTAAATTCTCGACCACTCTTCTCAATGACCAACAGTCATTTGTATCGTGCCCCTCGGCCCCTGAATGATAGGCGCATCTGACACCGGCTTTGTAAGAAGGTGACGCCGGGTTGTGCCTTGTCTGAGGGACTGGCTGCAGGAAACCCAACTGGACTAGCTTCGGGAACAAAGTAGAGTATGTCTCACCGATAGGCGTGAAAGTTCGCCTTCTAGGTGGTTCCTGAGGACGGAAATTATTTTGCGGAGGTTGTGGGTTATAGTAGTTGCGGTATGGAGGCTGATTTCTAGGAGGTGGAGCTTGGCCTCGGTTGGCTTGTTGTGGCGGATGGACATAAGGCTGGGTGTTCATAACCATGTATGGTTGAGGAGCATATGCCATGTTTTGGTGGGGGTAGTAGTGTTTTGGAGTCCTTTCTGGAAAACGGGGCCTGGGATTACGATATTCCCTTGTTTCTGATGCCGCCATAGCCGTTTCCTCCTTTTTCTTCCCTCTTGCCATTCCTCAAGACCCGCTTTGGACGGCTTGGGAGGTTGCTCTTATGGCTGCTTGACTCAAAATCCTACCCGTTTTTAGCCCGTTCTCCACCATCTCTCCAATCTTAATTGCCTCTGCGAATGGCTTTCCCATGGCTGACATCATGTTTTGGAAATAGTCAGACTCTTGAGCCTGGAGAAAAGTAGTGACCATTTCCACCTCATCCATGGGAGGCTTCACCCTCGACGCCTGCTCGCGCCACTTAATAGCATACTCTCTGAAGCTTTCTGAAGGTTTCTTTTTCAAGTTCGACAGAGAATTTCTGTCTGGTGCGATGTTGATGTTATACTGGAATTGTCTCACGAAATCTCTAGCGAGATCATCCTAGACATGCCATCGGGACATGTCCTGGTCCATGTACCATTCCGAGGCTATTCCTACCAGACTTTCCCCGAAATATGCCATTAGCAATTCCTCTTTCCCGCCGGCTCCCCTTAATTGGTTGCAATATTTCTTTAGGTGAGCAATGGGGTCACCGTGCCCATCGTACTTCTCAAACTTTGGGGTCTTGAAACCCACTGGTAGGTGTACATGAGGGAACATGCATAGGTCGGCGTAAGAGACGTTTTTTTGTCCGCTCAAACCTTGCATATTCTTCAAACTCTGTTCAAGGCTTCTCATTCTTTTGGCCATCTCATTTTGTTCCGCAATTCTGGGGTTCTGATCCTGCCCAGGTGCAAGCTCGCACTGAGGCTGTGGAGGATTAGTGCTGGTAGCGAACCTAGTTGGTTCTATCGAGAAAGATGGGGCTTGGAATGTAAACGAGGACGAGTCAAAAGTCGGCTTGTATGCAGCAGGTTGTGCCGTGATCGGGCAAGGTGGTGAAGTAAAGATATTTGTGTTTACATCCATCATTGACACTCGAGGATGAGACTCAGAGGGCGATCTAGCAGAAAAGGCTGAAATGGCTGGGTATCCGAATGGGGTAGCAGGATAACTTATGGGGACATTAGAAGTCCCGTTTGTCCTGGAGAATAACTCAGGGAATCCAAGTACGATGCTTGGTGGCTCTTTTCCATTATTTCAGTCATCAAGCATTTCCAGCATGCGCAGCCGCAAGATTCTATTTTCCTCCGCAGTTGCGGATTCGGGCGTGAGGACGACCGAGATAGAACTTTCCTCGGAAACAGGGATTGTTGGCAACGGAATCTCTGAAGACATTTCTACACTTCCTTTTTACCTTGTAAAGTAAGTGTGAGCACTGCCTCCTGTCTTAACAATAGGTAATTGAACAATCCCTTTCGATCTCGTGAAATACGGGTGCGAGGCCAGACTTTCACCAAACCAACCACCTTTTCCAAAACCTGGAAGGAACTCAACGACAAACGAACGGTTAATTCGAATCAAATAACAGATAAGAAATCTCACGTTGGGGCATGATGCACCTATACAGTTAAATGGATTCCTACATGTTTGCGACGAAAGCATGTGTCATTCCGGCATTCTTTTAGGATTTTTATTATTTTCCCTTTTTTCTTTTCAATTTTCCTCTATGGTTAAACCGCGACCGAATCCGATAAGGATTGCCTACGTATCACGATGCCACGTGAATCAGATCATTACGTAGTTCAAAAACACAAATGAGCATAAAAGAAGCACACCTTTTATTGTTGAAATGGTCTATTACAAACTACATTTTGCAAAAGAAAGAGCAAACTTTGAAAATAAACCTAGACTCAAATAGACTAAAACAAACTGATGGGAAAAAACAGGCAGAAGATGCTTGACTTATGAGTACATTATGGTTTTGAACATTGGTGGCCGCGGGGCATCATTCGGCCTCGCCGCGGTCCTAGGTGTGAGATCCCTTTCAAGTTGCTCCAACTCGTGCATGGTCTGCTTGACATAACCCATCACTGCTGAGAGAATGGTAATGCTGGTCATGTTCTCACACCGTAAACACCGTCTGATGATGGCGTGGGCAATGGCCCTGATCCTATCTCTGGTCTGTTTCTTCTCTAAGAGTAGGCGTCTTATCTGATCACTGCACGTCTTGAATATCTGAGAATCCTGTATATGCTGATTCTTTAGTCGCCGCACTTCTAGTTTCATCTAGCTTAACATGTTGTAACAGTATCTGCTCTCAATTTGGAAATCCTTGGCCTGATTAGCTGCTTTGATTTCAAGTGTAGCCATCTCTCTCTTCATTTTAGCAACAGTTTTCTCGTGGTCGCCTTTCAATTGATTCAAGTATCGGCGATGCTTATCTACTCTTGTATCCCACTGTGCTCTGAGCTCCGCCATGATGTTTTCGGACTTCTCTAAGCCATCTCGCCATTCCCTGACCTCACTTTTCAACCTTTTTATCAATTTCTCGTCCGATCGACTCCTTGGCTGTTTATCAGCATCCGTCCTCATCTGTTTGATCTGGACCCTGAGCATCTCGTTTTCCTGAGTCAACCTGTTCTCCTCTCCCATATCGGTAGCAACTTGCACGTTGTGCTCATATTTCAGGCTTTCCACTTGTTGCTTCAACCGGCTGATTTCGGTACAATAGCCTCTTTCTTTTGCCAACCAATCCCACTTCTTTCGCGACGACTCGGCGAAATTCAGAATGTGGGGTCTTTTAGCCGGCCTTTCATGTTCGAGTTATCTTCTGTACCATGCCAGGTAGCCTAGTGCTGTCTCACTTTTGGTCTGATCTCGCACACAAGTATCTGCTTTCAAATATTGACATTCATTCCAGATCTGGCGGATTTTTGCTTCCGGAAATTGTCCGTTAGGACTTATCTCAATCGCTTGAGCGCTAAGATACTCCTCGTATGGTATCATCTGGCATCTTCCGAGCTGTCTCAAAACTCGGCAGGGAGCGTAAGGTTGAATTCTCTTAAGCCCCATTAGTAAGAAATGAGTTCTAGTTGCTGGCATATATATGACTTCGTCAACAGGCAACCATCCCAGTGTCCACTGTATTTGGCTGGCAGTAAGAGCTTGAAAGAATGAGGTCCATGCCATAACTCCTTTGGGCAGACTGATCTCTTTGGTTCTTGTGTAAAATTCTTCTATGCAAGTTTTCTCTGAAGAACCATGGCTCAAGAGCTCGGAGCGATGGCAGAGATGTTCAGTCATCCACATTTGTAGCAGCAAGTTACAACCTTCGAAGAAATTCCCCCCGGCTTTGCAGGCTGTGAGAGCTCGAAAGATATCAGATACTATCATAGGCGCGAGAGCGCTATTGTTTTGAGTGAGCAAAGTACTGACTACCCCAGATATTTTCAGATCAATATTCCCGTCTTTCCTCGGAAATATCAGAAGGCCCAAAAACATCATCATGAAAGCTACCCGTCTGTGCTTGTCCCACTTCTGACGAATACCTTTGCTACACAGTTTGTTGATCGGATTGTTGAATCCTCCTTCATGACCGTACCTGTCATATATGAAGCATGGAGTACAAAAACCGGCAGCCAGATCTGGGTTGTGGACCGTCCTGGGTATCTTTAGTGAATCTAAAAACCGATGCACCGTGACGACCCTTGGGGCGACCAGGTATTTTTGCTTTAATGGAAGTTCAGCATTTCCGATGTACCCAGCCATTTCTTCCAGAGTCGGGGTGTGTTCAAAATCGGAGAAGTGGAAAACATTGTGCGCCGGGTCCCAGTAGGTGACCAAAGCTCTTATGATATCCCCTCGAGGCAGGATTTCCAGTAAACCCGTGAGACCTTTCAGATATTTCTTGACCTCGTCTTGCCCCTCAGCACCTAAAATATTTCACCAAAGCCGTAACTTGACAGGGATTTTGGTCATTATTGAAAAATGTTCATTTTGCATCGTGCTCATCCTGCACATTTATTAAGGTGATTTTAACAAAATAACTTGACTCAAAATTTTTTACAAGGAGGATCAAGTTTTCGAACACGGCCTTTCAGCACTTCGGGGGTGAAGATTTTAAGGTTGTGTGGGTCAATTGGACAAAATCCTAAACATGACCCAAAAGGTGGTTGTTTATGCAAAGTCAGCCTTCCGGCGTCCCTTTGGGAACATTCGACTATTTATGATAAAACAACACCACCTGACTTATTTTGACACATCATTTTTTTTTGGTTTTGGCTATCTTAGCAAAAGCGGGGTTGAACCCGATGGGGATTGCCTACGTATCTCACATCCGGTGAGAATCAAACCGGCGTAGTTCGGTCGGATCAAAATAGGGGAAACAAAATAAAATCCTTTAAAGAAAAGAAGAATAACTATTTTTTTTGGAATTTTGTTATATTTGTTTTATTATAGTATTTCTTTTTTTGAAAAGAGACCAAGGAAATACTTATACATTTTAAACTTCCCCTTTTTTTCATTTTTTTTTGAAATTTCGAAAATCTTTTAAAGAGGTACTACAAATGAAACAATTTTTTTTTGATTTTTGTTTTATTTATATGTATTTTGGATTTTGAAAGTGATTAAAAGGAATAGTCAAACTGAAAGACAAGCTTTGTTTTCATTTTTTTTTATATATATTTTTTTAAAAGAAAATTCCAGTGAGGTTTTGACATTACTTGGACATTGGTTTTTTTCCCAAAAGAATAAGTAATTATCTCCCTACCCTGCTATTCTTTTTTTTTTTTCTGAAAATTTTTCGGAAACCGGTGAACATGCAGATCTGAAGCAAATAGATGCGCAAAACAAAGGGGATGCAGCAGGATGGTCTTTTCATTCCAGGTTGTCTGTCCTAGACGGACCCAACCCCTGTGTTGAGTCCCCTATGTCAAATGCAACATGATGCAGATAAGCGTTCCTACCAGGGATCCGGCATGAGGTTTCATTATACTAGGTTTATAACCTAGGTAGACGTTCTAGACAGTGTACCCGAGCGGACAACTCGAGTCGAGGAGGGGCAACTTACCGGGAACCAAAAGGTCGTCCGGCTTCGTAACTTATCCGTCCTCTTTCTTATTTCAGGTATTGACACTAACAGAATAGGGAGCCTCGACCAGCGAGCTTCTCCCCGGAGGTGAAGAGAGAAGGGTTCGGCACAGTTTATATGTACAGTCCAAATAATATCAAAGCGGTAAAACAACATTTAGCACATTAGGCTCAAACATGTAAAAAAATCAGATAAAACCAATATAACAATTTATCTAAGCTCGAATTCTAACCCTGAACCAGTGGTTCTGGGTCAAATTTCCCCAGCAGAGTCGCCAGAGCTGTCACACCTCCTTTTTGCGCGCCCCGCCCCGAAGGGTTAAATGCGCGAGGGAGTTTTTCCAATTTAAGTGACAATATTCGAAATGGGATTATTTATTTAATTCAGAGTCGCCACTTGGGAAAGGTTTGGCTTTTGGTGTCCCAAGTCACCGGTTTATCTTGAATCCCAAATCGAGGAAATTTTCGACTTTTCCAAATGAAGTCTGCGAACCAGAAATTCTAAGTAAGGAATTCTGTTGACCCGAGGGAAGGTGTTAGGCACCCTCGAATCCCGTGGTTCTAGCACGATCGCTTAAATTGTTATAATGGCTAAATATCTGATTTAAATACATGTTGTGACTTATGTGCTTTTATTAAGTTTAAACCGCTTTCATTATTACCATTTTTTATAGAATTGCAATGTCGTGAAAATGCATCTTGAACCACGTCGCAATCAATGTACCCGTAGTTGTTAACACATCTTGACTCCGTTGAGATTTGGATTTGGGTCACATCAATGTGCACCCGAATTTAAGAATGTAATTTAATTAAGTCGCACCTAAAGAGCCTAACGCGTTATTATCTTTGGGGAAGGAGTGAACCTTTCTAGACAGTCCATCCCAAACCTATGTGTTCATTATGATCAATTATTGAGGGCCCCACAATGTGTATCTTTGTTTGACGAGGCTCGTCTCATTACTTTTTAAAAAAAAGACGTCCTAAAGTGACTACATTTCTATTATGTTCGTCTCTAGTAAAAGAAAGAAAAATGTATGTTGATTAAGTGGCTTGCTTAACTAATCCTGGCCACTTATTAATAATCTGATTGATTATTTACAAAATGAAGGATATTAGACTTCATGGAACATACTTTATTTTGATGAAAATTACATACAAGATTGATGAAACGCTACAACTACTACAAACGCTCCTTGAATTAAATTTAACTCATTTAAAACAGGATTAATCAAGACCACTTATTAGAGGATGCTACTAATGATATTTGGAACTCGTGCTATGAACTGCCTAATGAAGTTGAAACTCGAGAATCTAGAATGGTATTGTATTTTTTGCGAAATTAAAGAGAAACGTCCACCTTACATAAAAAATTGCTAAAAAATGAATTAATAATTATACTAGATGATAGCGCATTCCATAAATTATACGGCTATATCATGTGTACTGCTAAACCAACCATATCGCAATTTTAGACCAGAATAGTTTCAATTGAGTACAAACTTACTAATGTTTTTCTATTAGGCTACAGATTAAAGAATTTATACAACTTTAACAATATTTGCAAAGCTGTAAACAAAGCAACAGACTATTAAAAATTCTTCAGATATTTCAATTCATGCCTTTCATGGTTACATCAATAGGAAATGTGTACCTGGATGTTGAATATAACAGAAGAAGAGGAGAAGTCAGTGGAGTAACAATGGCGACAGAAACAGTAGCAGTAACAGCAGATGACAATAGAACAAATCCCAGTGCAAGATGCAACTATAGTCGATGGAACAAGCAGTAACAAAATAACAGCAGCAAACAGTGCAGTAGAAACAAAGCTCCAAGACAGACCAAATCCAGGAGAACAACCAATGCAAACCAACCAATAACTTAGTTGAGACTTGGAAGAAATCAGAATTGATTGAACAGGTTGAACAAATGAAAACCAAATAACAGTAGGAAGAAACAGTTTCTGATTTTTGTATGTTTTTCTCTCTTATTTATGTGTCTGTATATAGCTAACAATCAAGTCTCGAAAAATCTGAGTCCAATTTTCAGTCTAAAAAAATCTGTCTGCCTTTTTTTTTTTCAAAATTCAGTCCCCCTTTTTATAGCCTAACATCAGCTATTCACATCCTGTTAAAACACATCAGAACCCCCTATCTTTCTTGCTGTTTTTCCACTCAAAATTTTAAAATATGAAACCCCTCCCATGAGATTCCTGACAGCCCTTTTAATTAACTTATTAAACTAAAAGCAGACATGGGCAGCAAGAATATAATCTGACAGCATATGCTGTCAAACTATTTTAATCTTAACAAAGGCCTTTATGCACATGTTGTGCACAAGTGCACATGCCCCCCAATTCAGACTGCAGTTAAAGACCAAGACCCTTAAATTTCTGATTCAAGTACAACAACTATAAGTAGTTAAACTCAATTCCTAACTTGATTTAAGTAGGATTTCAACAGAAAAACCAAACAAATTATTATCATTCAAAGCTTTGAACTTATTGACGATGTGTATCGACTCGACTATACTAATTACAACATATACAATCGAAAACCATGATCAGAACTCTAACAATATCAACATACTATTCAAATTGTACTGACTAAGCAAAAGTTGTACTGGGGAATCAATTAATCAGTCAATTTCAAAGTTCAATTGATTGCACAACTCATACACATATATACATTATCAGTGAATAGAAGACAGACTCGATCAAACACAGAGGTCGACAACAACAGTTGATAAAATTTAAAAGACACAAATTAAACAAAACATTTGGCCATACGAACAGACCTTTAACAACACATGTACTGAATCAAGGAAAAGAAAAACACACCTACCTTAAAGTCCTTGAAAAAAAATCAGAAAACCAGCTCGTGTTTGAAATGAACCTTCTTGGGGTTGAACGGACTTTAATTGAAGTGTTCTCAACTGAGAACACTTCGATTAAGGTCCATTAGACCCTAATCACTTGGCTTAAACGGACACAAACCAGGCGTCAGAACTTCTAGGGTTCCTAAGGGTAGATTTGGGATCTAGGTTTCCCTGGTTAGATTCGTACCAAACCAAGCATGGTTTGGTCACGAGGGAGGTCCGGGGACTGTCTGGTGTGAAGCTGGGGTACATCGGTGTAAGTCGAGGTCCAACTCGAATATTCAAATGAAGATTCGAGAAGGTGGGAGGGGATTCGAGCTAAGGGGTTGGTGGATTTGGGTTCAGGATGGTGAGGTGCATCTATGGTGTTAAGGTGGAGGTCACCGGCGTTCATGCTGCCGGGTTTTTGGTGATGGAAAATGGGGGCGGCTCTAGGGTTTCGGGGTTGGGGTCTGTGAAGGGGACGACCTAAGGCAGAGGGGGTTTGGATAGGGGGCAGGGTGTGATATGAGGCTTTTTATACCGGGTGGATGATTGTGTCTTGGCCGTTGGATTGCCACTGATCAACGGTTGTGATCTTTCCATTAAAAGAAACTGTGTCGTTTGCTTTCATACTAGGGTGGATCAGGCCGGGTTTCATTGGGTCGGGTCTTATAACGGGTAAAGGAGATGGGATGAGGGCTGTTAGATCAGCCCGGCTTGAACGGCTGAGATTAGACGGCTTTATACGGCGTCGTTTGGGTAAAGGATTGGCCTGATCTGGGCCGTTCCTTTGAACCAATCAACGGCTCGAAGAAATGATGCCTATACGGCGTCATTTAGGGCATCTTACAGAAGGCCTGGTTGGACTGGGTCATTTGCATTGGTTTGGGCCTGATTTTATTTAAAATCTTGGCCTAAATCTAATGTTTTCCTTCTTATAATTAAATAAAAAATTCTTAAAAACAAAATCATACCAATATTAATAAATACTCAAAACAACAATTATCACTCACATTGACATTTAATTAAAAATAAAATCATTAAATGCAAAAAAAAAAAGAATAAAAGACTTATATATTTTACGAGTTTGCTTTTAAAATCATTTACGGTTCAAATACACAAGACACACACACATTTTTTGTATTTTGTTTTTTTTTATAAAAAATAAAATGGACAAAAATCACAAATAATTAACGAAACGCCACGTAAAAATCCAAAATTGTACAACAAGACCAATTGCTATTATTTTGTTTTCTTTTGGAGTGATATTTGCATAAAACAAAAATCACGTGCTCACAGCCGGAATGTTATTGCTTTTGATATTATCTCCCTTGTCGGGATGTTATTTTTCATAATTTTGTTTCCCTTGTCTAGATTTTATTGAAATATTGTTGATTTCCCTTGCCCAAATTGCTTTGTGATTGTTGCTTGGGTAAGGAAGAATGTAAAGCACGAGGGTGATGTCGTGTATGTTTTCTTTGAGAGTGTTAATGCACGAAGGGTAATGTCGTGCCGATATTGTGAGGTAAAAGCACGAAGGGTGATGCCGTAACGCACGATATACCATTCCGTGCCATGATATGAGTGATAATATACAAAGGATCATTCCATGCCATGATTATGTGAGGTAAAGCACGAAGGGTGATGCCATGCCGATTTTCTTGATTTTATGGTGAGGACGAGAGTAAAAGCACGAAGGGTGATGTCGTGCACTGGTCTTTTATTTTTGATTCCTGTTGATAATTGAACTTTGGCGTTTCTTATATTTATCTGTTGTTCTTTTGTTATTACTTGATGTTTCCCGCAGCATGCTTCCCCCTCATATCCTTAACTGTACATTTCTGCCTTTATTTTCCACTGTATATGATTTAACTACACAGGTTCATTTGGCAGTCTGGTCCTAGCACCGTTACTACTTTGCCGAGGTTAGTCTAGGCACTTACCAGCCCATAGGGTCAGTTGTGCTGATACTACACTCTGCACTGTATGTAGATCCCGGTGCTGCAGCTTTTGAACCGCAGTGAGGGTGTTGTCTTCAGTCCATTTAGGCGACCCGAGGTAGTCCTGCAGGCGTCCGCAGGCCCTGGCGCTTCCTTCTATCTTTCTATACTGATTCTTTTATGTATTTCTGAAACAACTTGTATTTATCTTTCGGACCCTTATTTGTAGTACTCTTAGACAGCCTGTAAAATTGTGACACCAGATCTGGGTAGTTTTTGGTTTATAGAGTTGTATCAGTATTAATATTAAACTGTTACATTTCGTTTCTTTCTCTTATTTAATTCCGCTGTTTATATGATGTTTGTTCACCATTGTTAAAGGATTAAAATATATGAAAAAGGTTAAGTAATTGGAACAGTTGGCTTGCCTAGCTTTCATTAGTAGGCACCATCACGACCCCCGAGGGTGGGAAATCCGGGTTGTGACAAGTTGGTATCAGAGCTCTGGGTTACTTAGGTCTCACAATTCACGGACAAGCTTAGTAGAGTCTGAGGGATCGGTACGGAGACGTCTGTATTTATCCCCTAGAGACTACAGAATTAGGAAAACTTCACACCTTTTTTTTCCTATCATGCGGTTTGGTTTCTCAATGCTAATTGAATTTCTATGTTCTTTCGCAGATGGCGAGAACACGTGCTTCCTCATCCACTAATCAGCAGCTCGAGCCCCTAGCAGCAGCTCCCACGAGGGGCAGAGGGCGAGGCCGAGGCAAGGGCAA
The DNA here is from genome assembly GCF_000393655.2 of Nicotiana sylvestris. Classification (NCBI taxonomy): domain Eukaryota; kingdom Viridiplantae; phylum Streptophyta; class Magnoliopsida; order Solanales; family Solanaceae; genus Nicotiana; species Nicotiana sylvestris. The sequence goes on along the minus strand of NC_091068.1, from coordinate 74,703,207 downwards.
AGCTCATCCTAGAGCAGCAGCACCAGTGGTGGAGCGTCGGGTTGAATTTGATGATAAGGTTTCGGCCCAGGCAGTTCCGGTGGGCCCAGTTCAGGTCCCAGAGGCGTTCATTGCTACCCTAGTACTCTAGGACGCTCTAGTCCGTCTAGTGGGCCTTATGGAGAGTGTCACCCGGGCAGACTTACTTCCTGTAGCACCAGCCGTCTCTCAGGCCGGGGGAGGAGCACAGACTCCCGCTACCCACACTCCAGAGCAGATGGCTCCCCAGTTTCAAACTCTAGCAGCTCAGCCAGTTGGAGCAGTTCAGCCGGGTGTGGTAGCTCAGACCGGTGATGGAGCATCTATGTATGCTGATGCCTTGTGGAGATTGGACAGGTTTACCAAGCCCTTCACTACCACTTTCAGCGATGCATCTTTTGAGGATCCCCATGATTATTTAGATAACTGTCATGAGGTTCTCAAGAACATGGGGATAGTGGAGACCAATGGGGTCGACTTTGCTGCTTTTAGTTTGTCTGGATCCGCCAAGACTTGGTGGAGAGATTATTGTTTGGCTAGACCAGTTGGGTTACCAGCTTTAACTTGGGATCAATTTTCTCAGCTATTTCTAGAGAAGTTTCTTCCTATCACTCAGAGGGAGAACTATCAGAGGCAATTTGAGCGTCTCCAGCAGGGCTCTATGGCTACTACTCAGTATGAGACCAGATTTATTGACTTGGCTGTCATGCTCTTCTTATACTTGCCATTGAGAGGGAGAGAGTAAGGAGGTTCATCGAGGGACTCGTTCAGCCTATTTGATTGCATATGGCTAAGGAGACGGGGAGCGAGATTTCTTTTTAGGATACGACCAATATGGCCTGGAGAGTTGAGATGGTTCTATCACAGGGGGGTGGTCAGGGGTCTGACAAGAGACCTCGTCATTCTGGTAGGTTCATTGGTGTCTCATCTGGAGCCAGGGATTCTTCTAGTAGGGGCCATTCCTCTAGGCCATTTCATTTAGCACTTCAGGCTTCTCACGTTGCTCCAGGTGGTTGTGGTTCTTATATACATTATTCTAATTAGCAGCCCTATAGTGCACCGCTAGCCCCTATCAGTGCATATCCACTACAGAGTTTTCAGAGTGGGTATTCAGGTTGTCAGGGTTAGCAGTCTCATCAGCCAAGGCTTGTTATACTTGTGGCGATATGAGGCATATTACTAGATTTTGCCCTCGAGCATCGAGCAACTCTCAACATCAAGGTTCTCGTGCCATGGTTCAGGTACCGAGTGTTCCACCACCTGCTCAGAGCTAGAAGTGGAGGTAGAGGTGCTAGAGGTGGAGGAAGAGGTATTAGAGGTGGAGGTCAGGCTGCAAGAGGTGGAGGCCAGCCAGTAGGAGGCCGACCTAGAGATGTGGTTCAGGGTGGTGGGGCCCAGCCCCGATGTTATACTCTTCCAGCCAGGACTGATGCTGAGGCCTCCGATGCAGTTATCACAAGTACTATTCTGGTTTGTAGTAGAGATGCTTTAGTTCTATTTGATCCAAGGTCTACATACTCCTATGTGTAATCTTATTTTGCACCATATCTGGTCATGCCTAGTGATTCTTTGAGTTTTCATGTATATGTGTCTACACCGGTGGGTGATTCTATTATGGTAGATCATGTCCATCGTTTATGTATAGTTGTGATTGGGGGTCTTGAGACCCGAGTAGATTTGTTACTATTTGATATGGTTGATTTTGATGTTGTATTGGGAATGGACGGGTTATCACCTTACCACACTATCTTGGACGGTCATGCCAAGACTGTGACCTTAGCCTTGTCGGGGTTGCCTCGTTTAGAGTGGAGAAGGAATCCAAGTCATTGTCACACCTCTTTTTTATACACCTGAAGGGTATAAGGGAGTTTTTCCAATTTAAGTGATATTATTCGAAATGAGATTATTTATTTAATTCTAGAGTCGCCACTTGGAATATTTTAAATGGTGTTCCAAGTCACCGGTTTATTTTAAATCCCAAATCGAGGAAATTTCGACTTTCCTTTTTGAAGTCTGCGAACCAGAAATTCTAAGTAAGGAATTTTGTTAACCCGGGAGAAGGTGTTAGGCATTTCTGGGATCCGTGGTTCTAGCACAGTCGCTTACCAATTTATACTCGACTTAAATTGTCTAATTACTTATTTTAGAACCTATGTGCAATTATCTTTTTACCGCATTTAAATCACTTGATTTATTCGTAATTAAAGAATTGAGTTACGCGTACGTATACTCTTTTCCTTTGGCACGTCAAAAATCATGTCACGGGAACGTGTCCACAATTAATAACGCTTCGTTGATTCATTAGGAAAATTTGGTTGAAGGTGCGCGAACGCATCCCTCAAGTCTTTTAAGAGTTAAATTTGCAATCATATTACGCGAAAGTATATATAATCGCAATACTAATCTAAATCGGGCCTAAAGAAAATTACGATTGTTCAAATTTTTAAAAGCAATATTTGTGAGGGCCATGGATGATTTAAATTATTTATGGCACACCTCAAACATTTTCTGTAAGTGTTAGTTCTTAATCTAATCTTACGAGTGCCATGAATTATAAATTTTGTTTGGTATGACACATCTCACTTATTTTAACAAAAGGAGGTTGCGTTTTTATTTTAACAATTAATCACGCTATATTAATTATTAAGAAAGTTTTGCCGAAGTTGCGCGAACACATACCTCAATTTATTTTAGAATCATAATTATATCACGCGAACGTGTACACAATCACGATGGTTTATTTATTAATCATGCCTAAAGCATGCTACAAACATTTGTCATTTTATATCTAAGTCGTGAAGTTAATACGGGGGCCACAAATGATAAAATTGTGAATGGCACACCTCAAACTATATAAACTAAAATTAATTAATAGCCCATGGAAACCCATTTTTATTATTAACAAAAGTTTGATCGAAGTTGCGCGAAGGCATACTCCGAATTGATTATTAGAATCATGATCATGTCACGCGAACGTGTACACAATCACGATAATTGCTAATTCAACTGCAATGACTACTAAATTGCAGAAACTACATATCCTCCAGTCCAAGTAATTATCAAAACATAACTCGTGGAAGATTATTATAGAATTCCTTTGTGAAGATGAAACAATGTAAAAATCACATATTGCACTTCTTAAAGCACTTGAAGGATGGAAAGATGCTAAACATTATAGAAAAGAAAGAGCTTTCTGTTGGGAAAAGTTCTTGTCTCCTGCGTATATCATTAATCAAAAAGGTCACAAATAAGTGTCATTACAATATGTATACGTCTTCCAAATGACACTTATTACAATATTACAAAATGTATATATTAACAATTACTTTATATGAATTAATGAATATAATCCTTAACTGAAAATTGGATGGTTTTCTATTATCAAAATGACGGGCAGTACCATTTTCTTCTCCTTATAACCAAATTAATCATGTTTCCTTACTTTGTTGTAAATCAAACAGAAAATAATACTTGCAAAATAAACTCAAAATGAATCCACACCATTACCATTAGAGAAACATAAGAAGAAGTAAGAATTGCACCTGAAAAATGAAGTTTCAATTCCTCAAAGCATTCAACAATTACACAGACAAAATCGACACCGCAACCATGACAGGAACTCAAACGGACGGGAGCTCGGACCTCGACAGAACCTCGTCAAAAATATTTTTTTTTAAAAAAACAGCCGGATCTGATTTTGTAGAACAAAGTCACTAAAATAACTAAAAAATGAGAGGAGAACAGTGGAGAGAGACAAAAATGTGATTTCGTCAGCATTAATGGAGGTCGCCGGAATTTTTCGAACTAACTGAAGTCCCACGAATTCCTGTTCTTTCTTTTGTTGTGTGTGTGTGTGTATCTGTTTCCAACAGTGAGGACGAAGAAGACGAAATAGTGCTCGTCTGGGGTGGGGTTCATAACCTTGTATTTTTCAATGGTTGCCCGTGTATATCCAGTGTATATCGAGAGTATCTCTAGTGTATATAAAATGTATAGTAACTGTATATCGAGTGTATACCCCCTGTCTCCTTTAAGAAGAAGCCATCCCGGGTTATAAGGGAATCAGGTCGCGTGTAGTTCAGAAATGGATGAGGTGATGAAGTGATGTTCGAGAGTCGAGTGAGGTTCCGTCCGAGGCTCCGATCCGCAATCCTGATGTTACATCAAAAATCAAAACATGGAAAAAACTAGCTAAGCCTATCAACTATGAGTTACAAGATTCCTATATATAAGTTTTCTGAAGCTAGATCTTGAGTCTTGAATGGTTCTTCATGCAGACTTTGGATTTGAACATTGACGCTTGCTAGTTGCAGGTTCTAGCCCGTTCTTCTTCAGATTTTCGGATCAAGATCGGACATGTAGTGCTTGTCACCTTAACCATGTCTTGAGAAGCTCACATCTTTCATCAACTTTTGCATTTGGATTCACTTCTTGCCTTTCTCTTTTTTTTTTTGGATCGTGACTACCTTTTGTTGATCAACTCAGACTGTTGACTTGCATTCTTGCCGCGAACTTCTTTTGTTGTTGACTTTAATTGTAATTTGAGATGTTTTCCCTTTCCTCCAAGTAGATGCCTGGCCGCTGAACTTGAATTATACTCCCATGCTCTCCAGGTGGGCTCCTGATTGCTGAAACTTGAATTGTATTCCCTTGCTCTCCAGGTGGGCGTCTGATTGCTGAAACTTGAATTGTATTTCCTTGCTCTCTAGGTGGGCGCCTGACTGCTGAAACTTGATTTGTATTCCCTTGCTCTCCAGGTGGGCGCCTAATTTCAACAAAATAGACAAAAACAAAGAAATATTTCTGCCCCAGTTTGGTAGCTGGGCATATATATGAGTGTAAACTAAATCATGTTACCAAATATCAGTAAGAACTTGAAAGCTGAAACTTGAATTGTACTCCCTTGCTCTCCAGGTGGGCGCCTGATTGCTGAAACTTGAATTGTTGTTCCTTGTTCTCCAAGTGGACGCCTGATTACTGAATCTTCAACTGCTTTTCCTTGTTCTCCAGGTGGACGCCTGATTGCTGATACTTCAATTGTTGTTCCTTGTTCTCCAGGTGGACGCCTGATTGCTAGTACTTGGTCATGCTCTTATCTTTAACATCCGTGTTGTTCTCCCTGCTCTTAAGATGGGCACCTGACTTCAACAAAAATAGACAAAACAAAAGAAAATTTTCTGCCCCAGTTTGGTAGCTGGGCGCATCTGTGAGTGTTAAACAGAATTATATTACCAAATATTACTAAGAATTTGAAAGCTAGGTCCCATTATCCAGGGGGTCCTGACAACTCTTAACTAAACGACAATTTTAAATCTAAGCTATATCTTTTAAAGGTATGACTTCTGCTAAATCTTGTTATCTAAGAAGGTCTTAAACTACTCCCCATTATCTAGGAGGGTCATGACAACTCTTAATTAACGACAATTTTAAAGCTAAATTATATCTACTGAAGGTATGTCTTATACTAAATCTTGTTATCCAAGCCAGTTTTAAACTACGTCCCATTATCTAGGAGGGTCCTGACAATCAAAAATCAAGTCTTATCTTAAGAGTGACAATTTTACGGCTAAATTGTACTCTCTTATAACAACACTTACTTATCTAATGGAATGCTTAAAGTTACGTCCCATTATTCAGGTGGGTCATGAAAACTCTTATGCGAAATTTGAAGCCAACTTATATCCCTTTTGGTGCACATTTGTCCTATATTCACTACTTATGTTTTTTTTTATTTTAACCTAGGTCCCATTTTCCAGGAGGGTCCTGAAGTTTCGAATTGAGTCTTGTCTTAAAAAAATGAAAAATTCAAACCAACTTATATTTTCACGAAGTAGAGCTTATGCTAGATCTTGTACTCATGAATGTTTTAAATTAAAGCTAAGTCCCATTTTCCAGGAGGGTCCTGAGAATTTATATGATCAAACCTGCATGGTACTTGCTTTCCTTACAGGGTGCTTCCTGAAATAAATGCCATCTTTGCCCCTGGTTCTAATAAAAGAAAATCTTGTCAGTTTAAAACGTGGTAGTTAGTTGTGGCATTCTTGCTGGGGATGGTTTTCTCTTTGCCATGCTTTGCTTCAACAGACTGCCTTGAACTTGTCGAAAGGACTGTTTTGACCTCATGACTGATCCTTAACTGCAGGATCCCCAACTGTTGTTTTTCACTTCTGACCCTTTTATTCGTAACCATACATCTCTCATGACATTACTGAACCATTCCACCGATTTAACCTTTGCTTACACCCTAGGTCCCACTTTTTATCATACTATCTCCAGCATGTCCTAGCCGTATTTTGCTTTATGCAATTTTGAATCTGGTAGTACATTTTGACATTCCTTCTTATTTGTTAGAACAAGGCTAACCTTGGAAGAGCTTTAGAGGAGTAAAAATTAACAGCAATGAAATGCGACGATTTTGAGAATTAAGAATAAAGAAGAAAATCCAAATTTGGATGGCTGTTGGAGATAGGAAAAAGGAACTTATCTGAGTGGAGTCACTGGCACCAATGATCATGGTATGCATTTTGGATTAATCAGCCCAGTCTATTTAACCAATCTCCTTTCCAATTGTTTTACTTTGTTCTCCAAGATTTCCATAACCCAATTTTACTTTCCGCCAACTTACGGACCTTGTTCGACTTGCAGTGCCCTGAAGGGTTTTCACTAACTAACCTCTCTCATTCGTTTGTTCCTCAATTCCTTGTCGCCTTATGGTGCCCGCGAAGGTTTTCACCGATAAGACTCTCTTATTTCTTACTTTCTCTCAGCTTTCGTCGCCTCATGGTGCCCGTGAAGGTTTTCACCGATAAGACTCTCTCATTTTTACTTTCTCTCAGCTTTCGTCGCCTCATGGTGCCCATGAGGGTTTTCACCAATAAGACTCTCTCATTTTTACTTTCTCTCAGCTTTCGTCGCCTCATGGTGCCCATGAGGGTTTTCACCAATAAGATTTTCTCATTTTCATTACTTTTCCTGCTTGGACCAGAGTGTTATCCTGATATGAATCACCTCTATTTGCTCAACTTGGCATCTCTTGAAGACTGATCGGAAGGTCTTTCTTTGGACCGTAATGTGGGCTTTTGGATGGGGTTAGAAAGAAAGGATATCAAAGGCTCAAAACAATTTGACATGGGTTTAAAATTACAACTCTTGGAATCACATTTATTATTACAAGTACAACTTATGCCCCAGTTTCTTGCTTGGGGATCTTTTGATATTTTATTTTACTATGACCGAGCCGTAAGGTTGCCTACGTATCCTTAACAGGAATCAGGTCAAAGTAGTTCACACTTGAATTTCCTTGTTATTATATTTTCTCTTTTCACTTCTTTTCTTTTCTCTTTTCTTTTTTTTTTCTTCTCTCTCTTTTTCGTTATTGATTCCAAAAGAGGGGTATGAAAGAAATAAATAAAGATTAAAAGGGGGAACAAAGGGTAAAGTGTTTATATAGCAGAACGAATTGCCTTCGTCATTTCAATCTTTGAAACAATGCCCGGTACAAACAATCAACAATTATAACAAAGAAATCATACATAATATCTCTTGACTGCATCGGAATTGATGGCCATGTCTATGCATTTTCCTTCGATATCTGTTAAACATAGAGCACCATTGGACAATACTCTGGTTACAATAAATGGCCCTTGCCAATTCGGGGCGAACTTGCCTTTTGCTTCAACCTAATATGGAAGGATACGTTTCAACACTTGCTGACCCACTTCAAACTTTCGAGGACGCACCCTTTTGTTGTATGCTCTTGCCATTCTCTTTTGATATAATTGGACATGACATACTGCTGCCAATCTTTTTTCATCAATCAAGTTCAACTACTCCAAACGGGTTTTGACCCACTCATCATCATCAATCTTAGCCTCAGCGACAATCCGAAGGGAAGGGATTTCAACTTCTGCAGGTATTACTGCTTCAGTGCCATATACTAACAAATAAGGAGTTGCACCTACCGAAGTACGAACAGTAGTGCGATATCCCAACAATGCAAATGGTAATTTTTTGTGCCATTGCCTCGAACCTTCTACCATTTTCCGAAGTATCTTCTTTATGTTTTTGTTGGCTGCCTTGACTGCTCCATTCGCCTTGGGACGATATGGGGTAGAATTGCGATGTGTAATCTTAAACTGTTGACATACCTCTTCCATCAAGTTACTGTTAAGATTAGCACCATTATCTGCGATGATCACCTTTGGGATTCCGAATCGACAGATGATATTTGAGTGAACAAAATCGACCACTGCTTTCTTGGTCACCGATTTGAAAGTTTTGGCCTCAACCCACTTGGTGAAATAATCAATGGCTACCAGAATGAACCTGTTCCCGTTGGATGTTGCTGGCTCAATTGATCCAATGACATCCATGCCCCAAGCAACGAAGGGCCATGGTGTCGACATTGTGTGCAATTCCGATGGTGGAGAATGAATCAAATCTCCGTGTATCTGGCACTGATGACATTTGCGCACAAAATTGATACAATCTCGTTCCATGGTAAGCCAATAATAACCGGCTTAGAGAATTTTCTTTGCCAACACATATCCACTTATATGTGGTCCGCAGACTCCCAAATGTACTTCGGACATGACAGTCGTAGCTTGTCTAGCATCTATGCATCTTAATAATCCAAGGTCTGGTGTTCTCTTATACAAAACTCCTCCACTTAAGAAGAATCCATTTGCCAACCGTCAAATTGTTCTCTTTTGATCCCCCGTGGCTTGCACTGGATATATCCTCATTCTGATGTACTCCTTGATATCGTGGATCCATGGTTCGCCATCAAGTTCTTCTTAATCATGTTACAGTAAGCATGCTGATCTCGGACTTGAATATATAGAGGATCGACATAAGCTTTGTCTGGATGGTGCACATTGATGCCAGGGTAGCCAAAGCATCGACGACCTCATTATGGACCCTTGGAATATGCCTGAACTCCACTGATCGAAACCGTTGACAAAGATCATGCAAATATTGTCGGTACGGTATGAGCTTCAAATCTCGCGTTTCCTATTCTCCTTGAATTTGATGTACCAGGAGATCCGAGTCTCCCAAGACCAAGACTTCCTGGATATCCATGTCTGCAGCTAGCCTTAGACCCAAAATACAGGCTTCATACTCAGCCATATTGTTGGTGCAATAAAATCGAAGCTGAGCCGTAACAGGATAGTGATGCCCTGTTTCAGAAATAAGCACAACTCCTATTCCGACTCCTTTCATGTTGGCAGCCCCATCAAAGAAACGTTTCCAGCCTGGTTTTTCAATTTGCTCCAGTTCATCGATATGCATCACTTCTTTATCGGGAAAATAAGTTCTCAATGGCTCGTAATCTTCATCGACCGGGTATTCGGCTAAATAATCGGCCAATGCTTGGGCTTTCATCGCAGTCAGAGTCACATAGATGATGTCAAACTCTGTGAGCAATATCTGCCACTTCGCAAATCTCCCTGTCGGCATAGGCTTTTGAAAGATATACTTCAACGGATCCAAGCACGAAATGAGGTAAGTAGTGTAGGATGACAAATAATGTTTCAATTTCTGAGCCACCCAAGTTAGGGCGCAACATGTCCTTTCCAGATGAGTGTACTTAACCTCATAAGCCGTGAACTTCTTGCTAAGATAGTAGATAGCCTGTTCCTTTCTGCCGGTAATGTCATGCTGCCCCAGTATACAGCCAAATGAATTTTCCAAGACTATCAAGTAAAGAATCAAAGGTCTTCGTGGTTCTGGCAGAACCAGCACGGGTGGGTTTGACAAGTATCCTTTTATCTTATCAAATGCTTTTTGACACTCATCAGTCCACTTGACCACAACATCCTTCTTCAGAAATTTGAAAAGAGGCTCACAAGTTGTCGTGAGCTGAGCAATAAACCTGCTGATGTAGTTCAACCTCCCTAATAGACTCATCACTTCAGTCTTGTTCCTCGGAGGTGGAAATTCTTGGATGGCTTTGATCTTTGATGGGTCCAACTCGATGCCTCGCCGGCTGACTATGAATCCCAACAGCTTTCCAGATGGAACACCAAATGCACACTTAGCAGGGTTAAGCTTGAGGTTGTACCTGTGAAGTCTCAGAAAGAATTTCCTCAAATCCCCAACGTGGTCGGCTTGACGCTTTGACTTTATGATCACATCATCCACGTATACCTCAATCTCCTTATGTATCATACCATGAAACACCGTAGTCATTGCTCTCATGTAAGTTGCCCCGACGTTCTTCAAACCAAATGGCATTACCCGGTAGCAATAAGTTCCCCATGGCGTGATGAATGTCGTCTTTTCTGCATCTTTTTCATCCATTAGAATCTGATGATACCCGGCATAGCAATCCACAAAAGATCCTATCTCATGCTTGGCACAATTATCGATCAAAATGTGGATATTGGGTAGTGGGAAGTTGTCCTTCGGACTTGCTTTGTTGAGATTACGGTAATCGACGCATACTCTGATCTTTCCATCCTTCTTTGGCATAGGTACGACATTAGCCAACAAAACAGGATATCGAGTGACCCGAATAACATTTGCATCCAACTGCTTGGTGATTTCTTCTTTAATCTTCACACTCATATCAGTTTTGAATTTCCTCAACTTTTGCTTGACGGGAGGAAACGCTGGATCAGTGGGCAATTTGTGGACCACTAAATCAGTGCTCAAACCCGGCATGTCGGCATACGACCATGCAAAAACTTCTTTGTATTCGATGAGTGTTTTGATTAACTCTTCTCGGATCTTTGGCTCGAGATGGACACTTATTTTAGTCTCTCTGACATTATCTGTGTCCCCTAAATTGATGGTTTCTGTTTCATTTAGGTTGGGTTTGGATTTTTCTTCAAAGTGAATTAACTCCTTACTGATCTCTTCGAATGCTTCATATTCATCATATTCTGATTCGTAGTCACAATCTACTTCTTGAACTATTATTTCGGAATCAGATTGATTTTTAAGACTGGGCTGAGGATTCCTCATGCATGTCATGTCATTAGAACCAGAGTAAAAAGAACTCTACAGAAAAGAAAAGAAAAACAAAAGAAAAACTATCTGGAATGATAAAGAAAGGGAAACCGCATTTCATTAAATGATGAAAGATAACAAGGTTTGCACACTTCAAACAGACTAAAAGATAAAAAATCTGGATTACAACCCTGGAATAACCCAGACAAACTGAAGGAAACTCAAAATAAACTACCAAGACTCCTTCCGAGTGGGGAGAGGAGTAACCTTCCAATTGTTAAGCTTTGTTTTTGGCCCGACAAATTGCACTTCCACGTTGCTAGAACCATCTCCAATTTCCACCATGTTCACACTGTCGAACAACTTCTCAAATCTTTCAATTAACTCCTTGTCAGGATCAGTCACAGAACTGGGAATTGCTAATATTGGGCGACTTCTGGTACCGGACTTGATAAATGATTTGGAAAGACGTGGGACTGGATTTGAAAGGACCCATGCCTTCTGTTTTAGCTTTCTGGCCTTTCTTATGTCTACGGCAGTGGGCTTGAATCCCAAACCAAATGTTCCCAAGTTTTCGGGAAGAGACACCGGTTGTATGATGCCTTGCAAAGATGAGACCAAACCTTTACCGAGTACAAAACCATTCTTCAACATCTCATAGGCTACCATGACTGATGCGGCGGTTATCTTTGAATTTGGAATGTATTTCCCCTCCGTAACTTTCTCTACCAACATCGTGTCAGAAACCTGGTAGACCCATGGTCCCTGGTCATCTTCTACTTCAATGACTGGTACAATGGGATTGCTGCGAGCACATAAACTGTCTTCCCCATGCACAACTATTTCTTGTCTATCCCATTCAAATTTGACTACCTGGTGTAGTGTTGATGGGACTACTTTAGCGGCGTGGATCCATGGTCGACCCAACAGTAAATTATAGGAAACAACTATATCCAGCACCTGAAACTCCATTGTGAATTCAACTGGCCCTATCGTCAGCTCCAGCACTATGTCCCCAACTGAATCTTTACCTCCGTCGTCAAATCCCCGCACGCAAATATTGTTCTTATAGATCCTCTCATCTTATATTTTCAACTTGCTTAGAGTGGAAAGAGGACAGATGTTTGCACTTGACCCGCTGTCAACCAATGCCCGGGTCACCACAGAGTTCTCACATTTTAATGTGAGGTAAAGAGCTCTGTTGTGCTCAGTACCTTCTACAGGCAATTCATCATCAGAAAACGTGATTCTGTTTGCTTCGAAGATTTTGTTGGCTATTTTTTTCCAAGTGATTCACGGAGATCTTATCGGGAACGTGTGCCTCATTCAAGATCTTCATTAAAGCTTGACGGTGCTCATCCGAAAGGATTAATAATGACAATAGGGAAATTTGAGCAGGCGTCTTTCTTAATTGTTCCACGATAGAGTAGTCCTGTAACTTCATCTTCCTCAAGAATTCTTCTGCTTATTCTTTAGTTACGGCTTTATTTACTAGCGCTGGATTATCTTTAGCTCTTCTTAACTCCTCGGGAGTAAAACACCTTCCCGAGCAAGTCAAACCCTGTACTTCATAGATTTCTTCGTTGCAACTTTGCTTAAAGACCCCTTCTCAACTGCCACAGATGGCTCAACACTCTTTTTGCTCTGCTTGAGCACCAACTTCTCATATGCTTATTGTTCACCTATCTTGACTCCACTAGACCGAATCATCATGACGGTCTGTGATGGCTTCTTGGGTTCTCCCTCCGCATGCACTATTTCGATCATATTTGCCTCCTGATGGGCTGGCATCAGATTCCTGTTGATATTGGGTGCTTCGGGAGCTTGAACTTCAATTCTATTGGAATCAATAAGCTCATGTATCGCACTTTTCAAGTGCCAACACTTTTCTGTATCATGACCCGGAGTACCAGAACAATACTCACAGCTGACAGTATAGTCAAGATTCTTTGGAGGAGGATTTCGCAGTTTGGACTGTATCGGCCTTAGCATATCTAGCTGTTTTAGCCTGTGGAATAGACTAGTGTATGATTCTCCCAACGGGGTTAAGGTTTTCTTTTTCTGCAACCTTTCACCCTTGAATGTTTGACTAGGCCTGAAACTTGGTCCGGGAGTATTTTGGTAGACTTGTGGATGTGGATAAGTATTTGGTAGGACAGGAGCACGCCATTAAGTGTGGGAAGAGGTTGGTTGTATGCTTGTGCACGGTGGACGTAAAAATGAGTTTCTGGTGGGGGATCGTAGTGTTGGAGTGGATTGTGATGATAAGTTTGTTGGTGGGGTCGAGGTTGATTGTAGTGGTAAGGTGAACCTCTGGATCCGGACCAAGTTCCTGAATCAACCATTGTTGCTTCTTTTCTTCTTCCCAATCCCTCCTATGCCGCCCTGAATAGCCTGAGTAGTCGCTTTGATAGCCGAATAACTAATGATTTTATTCAACTTGAGGCCTTCTTCTACCATGCCCCCCATCTTTACTACTTCGTTGAATGACTTTCCCACAGCTGAGACCAAATGGCCATAGTAAGTAGGTTCCAAAGCCTGTAGGAAGTAATCTACCATCTCACTTTCCTTCATTGGGGGATCTACTCTTGTTTCTTACTCCCTCCATCTGAAACCATATTCTCTGAAGCTTTCACTATGCTTCTTCTCAAGTTTAGTCAAGGACAGTCGATCTAGAATGATCACAAGATTGTATTGGAAGTGACAAGCAAATGTTTGCGCCAGATCATCCCATGTGTACCATCTCCCATGGTCTTGGCGGGTATACCATTCCAATGCTGATCCACTCAAACTCTGACTGAAGTAAGTCATTAATAATTCATCTTTTCCTCCAGCTCCCCTCATCTTGCTGCAAAAACCCCTTAAGTGGGCTACTGGATCGTCGTGCCCATTGTATAGATCGAACTTGGGCATCTTGAAACCTGCCGGTAATTGCACATTCGGGAACAGACATAGGTCCTTGTAGGCCACGCTGACTTGCCCTCCCAACCCCCGCATGTCTCTGAATGATTTTTCTAAGCTTTTAACTTTCCTGAACATCTCCTCCTGTTCGGTATTTTTGACTGGTTTATCATCTTCTATCGGGAGGTCAAAGTGAGGTGTATAGGAAAGGGTTTCTGGAGCTTTGAAAGTGGGCTCTGAGGGGTAGTATTGGTTGTCCTGGGCCTGGAACATAGGCTCGCTAGGAGATTTGTGGAGTGTAGCTGGTGGAGATGCTACGAAGACAGGAGTTACTGGTGGAGGGGGGTATGGAATTGGTTTAGGGGTGGAGATTGTGATGTATGAGAAGTGGTGCCCCGGTAGTGTTAGTAAATGGGAAAGCTCAGAGATAGATAGTTGGCAGGATGATCCTGAGTTTGAGCCGGTGGTGGAGTGAAGGTAAGGTTAGCCGGGTAGGCGGATGGCGGTTGTCCTTTAGCCCAGGCCTGATACATTTCGGCCATTTATTGTTTTAATTTGTACATCTCTTCTTTTATGGCGTTAACGTCCAACTCTTCTCCTTCAATGACACTGGTGTCTACATCTGGGATAGACATGATTATTTCTCCTTTGGATCTGGTTTGGTAGGGGTGGGTTGCTAGTATGCTTAAATGTACTAACTGCTTGAATTCTGATAACAACAACCAAACTTGTTAGTGATTAGAGTTTTAACAAATAAACAACCATACATAGGGATGCAATGCACCTAGGCAATTAGTCATTTCTACCATGTATTTGCTCGGTTGCTTGTGTCATCCCAGCTTTTCCCGCCCTTTCCCTTTTATTGTCACTCACGCCTATCTTTTATTCCTCTCCCCCTTTATTCATTTTATTCTTTTCTTTTGGTTGTGGTCGAATCCTATGGAAATTGCCTACGTATCATGACCCCGCATAAATCAAACCGAGCGTAGTTCTGGCTGAAACAATTATTATTACTTTTATTTATTTTAACAAACGAAACAGTACAAAGACAGAAATGACATTACATTTGGACAATACTTTAAAAAAATGGTTTAAAAGACTCAACATGGACTTAAACTAAAATATGACTATTATATGAAAAGTTCCAACAACTATGACCACGCTTCACTCCACAATCTTTTGCTTTTAGTCACTGGAACATATGTTCACGGTGGGGCTTGACCCGGCTGACCTCCTAGTGTACGGTACATCCTCTCTAACTCCATTGCAAGATGACGGGCAAAAGTAGGTGCATGATTTAGAAACCTCTCATAATCCATCCCTTGGCAGTTCACATAACTTTGAGAGGTGTAAACAGCCAAATCATGGATTTGTGCTCTAAAGTCCTGGAGATTCTGGTCTTGGTTTTGTAACTGCTGTTGGCGAGTGGTGGCTATATCTCTTATGTGGCCTTCGCGATCTAAAGCCGACTCCAATTGAGCCCGAAGTTTGGCCTGATCAAGTCTTGCCTGTGCTCTCTTCCTATCAGTATCTGCGTGCTGATGTTCTCTATCGTACCTTCTCATTTCTTCCAATTGTGCATGGAGTTGAGCTTCTGAATGTATCAAATGGTCCTTCTTTCTCTTGAATTGAGCCATTTCTTCTTCACATCTCATTACTTGGCGTTCCTTACTAGATTTGGCCTCCTCATTTAACTGTATGATTTTTTCCTTAGCTTTGTCTAACGCCTTTTCAGTCTTTGTCAAGATGGAGTCATAATCTTGCATGTTTTCCATCAGTTTGGCAATGATTTTCTGATCTTTCCAACTTCTCACTGGCGCTTCAGAGGCTTTCTTCATCTGTTTAAACTGAGCGCGGAGAGTTTTATTATCGCTAATCAGACTCTTCTTTTCACCTTCTGCTTCTTGTGCTTGTAAGTCTTTCTCCAAATTGAGGTTCCTCAGGCTTTCTTCTAAGGCATGAATAGTTGCTTTGTACCCCTTTTCCTTTTCACCCCAAGCCAACCGTTCTTGGATTTTGTCATCAAAGGCTTGAACATGCGGTCTTTTTATGGGCCTTCTAGGATCAGGTTCTGGTGCATCATCCACACGGGATCTTTTCTCAAACCACCTAGCATAACCCGGATTTATCTCACCTTTCGCAGGATCTGGAACTTGGGTATCATCTTTCAAGTATCGACAACCATTCCAAATCCGCTTGATTAAAGCCTCAGGGAGAGTGGATTCGGGGTGTAGCTTAATCACTTGAACACTCAAATCTTCATCATCAGGCACCACTTGGTATCTCCCTAGCTATCTTAGAACTCTCTGTGGCACATACGGCTGGACACTTCTTAAACCCAACAACAGCAAATAACTCTTTAAGGTTGACATGTGTATCACCTCTCTTACCGGGAGACATCCCAAAGTCCACTCAATTTGACTTGCCATTAAAGATCTTAAATGGGATATCCAGGCTTCCACCCCTTCTGGAGATTTATAATCTTTTATTCTTTCTTCATAACTCTCAATAAAATTGTCCTTGCTCGGACCATACTGCATGAACTTGGGGTGATGTCAGAGATGTTCACTCAACCACATTTGCAACAAAATATTGCACCCTTCAAAGAATTTTGCCCCGTATTTACACAGTCAACGCCCGATAAATGTCTGAGAGAATGATTGGGGAAAGAGTGTGGTGTTCTTTGGTAGTGAGGACTTGTACGACTCTGGCTATGAGAATATCAATCGTCCGCTCTTTGTTTGGGAAGACCATGATTCCCAGAATAGCCACCATGAACGCGAAGCGACGGTGAATCTGCCTGGTGTCCTTGTTTTGTTTGTTAGTAAGGCCCTTTTCATGAATTTCAAATCCATTCGGCTTTCTGAACCTTGAATATAGGAAGTTGAAAGAACAACACCCTTTGACAACGTTGCTTTTTCTGATTTGATTACTGATATTCAGAAGACCAAAGAATCGGTGTACTGAGGGAGCCTTTGGGAATATAAGATTCTGGTTTCTCAAATCTCCGTCAAAATCGGAATATCCAGCTATTTCTTCTAATGTGGGAGTAAGCTCGAAATCAGAGAAGCGAAAGACATTGTGAACAGGGTCCCAAAAAGTCACTAGTGTCGTAATCAAATCATCGTGTGGTTTAACTTTCATAATATCTGTGAGAGCTCCCAAATACTTAATGACCCATTTCTGACCATCTCCTCCTAATTCATACCACCACATCTGAAGCCGAAATAAAACTCATCTACATCTGTGAACGGTGGGTTTTGGATGGTGCTCATTTTGTACCTGCGAGTGATTTTAATTTTAAAACCAAAAATCAAGACTCATTTTGAAAAAGAAATTCATAAAAAAAACACTTCGATGAAGAAGATTTAAAGGCTGTGTTTGCTAACCGATAATTTTTTATTTATTTATTTATATTTAAAAAAAACGACCAAAGGCGATTGTTCTTGCAAAAACAGCCTTCCGGCGCCCTTTTGGGGATATTCGGCATATTTTGGATAAGAATGACATTGCCTTACTTATGACAACACAATGACATTTATGTACCCACATTTTTATTTATTGCTTATCTATTTCTCTTTCTTTCTTTTTTTAAAATAGCTGGGCCCGATGTGGGTTGCCTACGTATCTCACATCCGGCGAGAATCAAACTTACGTAGTTCGTAATAATAAAACTATTTTTAAAAGAAACACAACATTTCCTTCTTTTGTTTTTTCAAAATTTCGAAAGAATTTCAAAATATTTTGGAAATTGTTTTTTTTTTCGAAAAACAACCAATTTTCTTTCTCGGTCCTCACCTTGATTTTCCTTTTCTAACTTTTCCTATAAGCTGGTCAACATGCAAATCCGAAACAAATGAATGCACAAGTAAGATGCATCAGGATGGTCTTTTCATTTCAGGGTACACCTGCCCTAGACAGACCCAACCCCTGTGTTGACTCTCCGAAATCAAATGCACATGATGCAAACAAACGTTCCTACTAGGGATCCGGCATGAAGCTGAGTTATTCTAAGTGTAAAACCTGGGGTATACTGTTCTAGACTTGGCTTTCCCAAGCGGACATCTCGAGCCAAAGTGGGGGTAACGTACCAGGAGCATGAAAGTCTACCCGGCCTAGTTACTTGGACCAACTTCGTTCTATTTGGTATGACCTCTAACAGAAAGGTGGGCCACGCACACGTGTGCACCATAAATTCAGAAGACTCAGAAAGAAGAAGGGTTTCGTAACAGTTTATATATACAGTTCAGATAATATCAAAGCGGTAAAAAGCAATATTTCGCACATTAAGCACAAACATGAAAAAATAATAAAGCCAAATATAACAGTTACTGTAAGCTCGAATTCTTGAACCCTGAACCAGAAATTCTGGGTTCTTGTCCCCAGCAGAGTCGTCAGAGCTGTCACACCTCCTTTTTACACACCTGAGGGGTATAAGGGAGTTTTTCCAATTTAAGTGACATTATTCGAAATGAGATTATTTATTTAATTCTAGAGTCGCCACTTGGAATATTTTAAATGGTGTCCCAAGTCACCGGTTTATTTTAAATCCCAAATCGAGGAAATTTCGACTTTCCTTTTTGAAGTTTGCGAACTAGAAATTCTAAGTAAGGAATTCTATTAACCCGGGAGAAGGTGTTAGGCATTTCTGGGTTCCATGGTTCTAGCACGGTCGCTTACCAATTTATACTCGACTTAAATTGTCTAATTACTTATTTTAGAACCTATGTGCAATTATCTTTTTACCGCATTTAAATCACTTGATTTATTCGTAATTAAAGAATTGAGTTATGCGTACATATACTCTTTTCCTTTGGCACGTCAAAAATCATGTCACGCGAACGTGTCCACAATTAATAACGCTTCGTTGATTCATTAGGAAAATTTGGTTGAAGGTGCGCGGACGCATTCCTCAAGTCTTTTAAGAGTTAAATTTGCAATCATATTACGCGAAAGTATATATAATCGCAATACTAATCTAAATCGGGCCTAAAGCAAATTACGATTGTTCAAATTTTTCAAAGCAATATTTGTGAGGGCCATGGATGATTTAATTTATTTATGGCACACATCAAATATTTTCTATAAGTGTTAGTTCTTAATCTAATCTTACGAGTGCCATGAATTATAAATTTTGTTTGGCATGATACACCTCACTTATTTTAACAAAAGGAAGTTGCATTTTTATTTTAACAATTAATCACGCTATATTAATTATTAAGAAAGTTTTGCCGAAGTTGTGCGAACACATACCTCAATTTATTTTAGAATCACGATGATTTATTTATTAATCATGCCTAAAGCATGCTACAAACATTTGTCATTTTATATCTATGTCGTGAAGTTAATACGGGGGACACAAATGATAAAATTGTGAATAGCACACCTCAAGCTATATAAACTAAAATTAATTAATAGCCCATGGAAATCCATTTTTATTATTAACAAACGTTTGATCGAAGTTGCACGAAGGCATTCTCCGAATTGATTATTAGAATCATGATCATGTCACACGAACGTGTACACAATCACGATAATTGCTAATTCAACTGCAATGACTAACTAAATTACAGAAACTACATATCCTCCAGTCCAAGTAATTATCAAAACATAACTCGTGGAAGATTATTATAGAATTCCTTTTGTGAAGATGAAACAGTGTAAAAATCACATATTGCACTTCTTAAAGCACTTGAAGGATGGAAAGATGCTAAACATTATAGAAAAGAAAGAGCTTTCTGTTGGGAAAAGTTCTTGTCTCTTGCGTATATCATTAATCAAAAAGGTCACAAATAAGTGTCATTACAATATGTATACGTCTTCCAAATGACACTTATTACAATATTACAAAATGTATATATTAACAATTACTTTATATAAATTAATGAATATAATCCTTAACTGAAAATTGGATGGTTTTCTATTATCAAAATGACGGGCAGTACCGTTTTCTTCTCCTTATAACCAAATTAATTCATGTTTCCTTACTTTGTTGTAAATCAAACAGAAAATAATACTTGCAAAATAAACTCAAAATGAATCCACACCATTACCATTAGAGAAACATAAGAAGAAGTAAGAATTGCACCTGAAAAATGAAGTTTCAATTCCTCAAAGCATTCAGCAATTACACAGACAAAATCGACACCCCAGCCATGACAGGAACTCAAACGGACGGGAGCTCGGACCTCGTCGGAATTTTTTTTTTAAAAAAAACAGACGGATCTGATTTTGTAGAACAAAGTCACTAAAATAACTGAAAAATGAGAGGAGAACAGTGGAGAGAGACAAAAATGCGATTTCGTCAGCGTTAATGGAGGTCGCCGGAATTCTCGAACTAACTGAAGTCCCACGAATTCCTGTTCTTTCTTTTGTTGTGTGTGTGTGTATCTATTTCCAACAGTGAGGACGAAGAAGACGAAATAGTGGTCGTCTGGGGTGGGGTTCATGACCTTGTATTTTTCAACGGTTGCCCGTGTATATCCAGTGTATATCGAGAGTATCTCTAGTGTATATATAATGTATAGTGATTGTATATCGAGTGTATACCCACTGTCTCCTTTAAGAAGAAGCCATCCCTTTTTTTCGTCTGTGTTTTGAACTTCTCTCTCGTTTATTCTTACTTGAATTTCTTTTTCTCTCCTCTTTCTTCTTTTTATTTGTGAAGTGTATTATATCGATGTGTATGTGTGTTTTTGTGTAAGATCGTGTGTGTGTGCCAGTGATTGTGTGTGTGCGCATGATGTGAGAAGTGGGGATTGGGACATGACCACTAACATGAGGAAGTGGGGATTGGGACATGACCACTAACATGAGGAAGTGGGGAAGTCACTATTATGAGGAAGTGGAAAAGTCACTAATATGAGGAAGTGGAAAAGTCACTAACATGAGGAAGTGGAAAAATGGGAGTTAGGAAGAGAAATCATGGGGCGGTTGAGGAGATCATGGGTAAAAGGGATATTATTTTGTATCTTTCTTAATTTACTGATTCTTGTTCTTCCGTTAGTTTATTATTTATTTTATTTTAACTTTTCTTGGCACCCCTTTTTTTCTAAAGTAAAACATATTAAAAGTAAGATAAATTTTTTTAAAAAAATATTAAGATTAGACCGAAAAGAAATATTTACACTAAACTAGTATAAAATTTGAGTGCGGTCAAAAATTAGGTGTTCACAGTCATTCTACCCGTAGGGTTATCTCATAGATGAAGGCTCGGTATATGGTCGAGAAGGGGTGTTTGGCATATTTGGCATATGTTCGTGATTCTAGTGTTGAGGTTCCTTCTATGGATTTTGTACCTGTAGTTTGTGAGTTCCTGAGGTATTTCCTTCAGACCTGCCAGGTATGCCACCCGACAGGGATATTGACTTCTGCATTGATTTGTCTCCGAGCACCCAGCCCATTTCTATTTTGTCGTAGTTGAAAGAATTGAAGGAGCAGTTGCAAGACTTGCTTGATAAGGGCTTTATTAGGTCTAGTGTCTCACCTTGGGGTGTGCCGGTGTTGTTTGTTAAGAAGTATGACGGATCGATGAGGATGTGTATAGATTACCGGCAGTTGAACAAGGTTACAATCAAGAACAAGTATCCATTGCAGAGGATTGATGATTTGTTTGATCACCTTCAGGGTGCCAAGGTATTTTCAAAGATTGACTTTAGATCTGGCTACCATCAATTGAGGATTAGGGCATCCGATGTCTCTAAGACAGCTTTACGCACTCGATACGAGCATTATGAGTTCTTGGTGATGTCATTCGGGTTGACAAATGCCCCAACAACTTTTATGGATTTAATGAACTGAGTGTTCAAGCCTTACTTGGATTCGTTCGTGATAGTCTTCATTGATGATATTTTGATCTTTTCTAGCTGTCGCGCCCCGTTTTTCCCATCCTCGCGGAGGGAGGTCCGGGTTTCGACATTTATGGGGGTGCAATAACTCATTTCCTTATGGGAATTGGGTATTTAAAGAGTCCCCACCTAACGGATTATGGTGCGTTAGGGCACCTAGAGCAACTAACTCTTGGGTTGGTTTGCATTACCAGAGATTAGGGTAAGGGCTCGAAATAACCTCGAGGAGAAGGTGTTAGGCACCCCTCTTGGTCCATAACTGTGGGTCCCGACCGAACTTATATTTATAATTAGTCCATATAAACAAGTAAGTTGTAATTCTCATTGAACAAGTCAAGTAATGAAATAAAGGTTTGAACAAATTATACAAACAATGTTTAAATAAGGAGAGGATTTGGGGTAAGAAAAGGTCCTAGGTTGTTTATCCTATAGGATCACCCCACACAATGTCCGGTAAACACTCCTCAATGAGGGGCTACACGTGACATTAACATGTAGTCATCATATCCCAAGTCCACCCTTCCCATCCCCTTATTGGTCATGCAAAGCGAGCGTTTAGTCATTGATTCCTATTGCGTGTTGCTACCCGTCCCTTCTTAATAGTCCCGGAGGGAGTTGGGACCTCTACCTATAGGTAGTTCTAGACGTACCCCTAAGGTTTTAAAGTCAAAACTCTAAGGCGATAGTCAAAAAACATCTAGGACTTTCACATAATGAGAGCAAGTAAAAGGCTCATAGTTTCCTCCGCAAACAAGCATGCATGCCGCATGACTCAACCACAAGTAAGGTCTTTAGTAATCAAAAGTCCTAAAGTAGGATTTCTAAGTGATTATGCAGAAATAAACCACTTTTAGATATAGAAGTCATAACATTATTAGCTGCCTAGGACCTCCTCTTTAAAAGCTTATTAGAATTCAGAGACGTCGAGTGACAGAAACAGCTTCAGAGAAATGCAAGTTTCGAAAATGCCCTAAGGCTTGCCTATATGCAGAACTGTGTCTATGTTAGTGCAGAAACAGACAAGTTTTCGAAATAGAACCTTTCAATACATATAGGTAGAATATCTAACGGGATTAAAGCAATTATGAAAGGACCAGTTTTAGAGAGTTATCGCTTGACAAGGCCAGTTTTAAGAAGTAAACTAGGTGAGATAAAATCAACTCATTAGACTAATTATATTATCAGACATAATTGCGAGTAGAAGTCCCTATAGGCATGGTATCTAGGCGTGTTACTGGTTTTAGGCAATTTGAAGTAACTTATTGAATCGAAATTATGTCCTATAGGCGTGGTATCTATACTTGAATTGATTTAAAACATGATGGCTTGGAACCTGGAAACATGGTTTCTAACATGACAAATACAGGATTTATGAACATGGTTTATATCTGATGCAAATGACATTAAAAGTGAAAACCTATAGACATGATGTCTATTATGCAAAATGAAATCAGATTCAACAAGAGTGACATCGTATGAACATGTTTTCTATTGAGTAAAGCAAGCAGATTTAAAAGTAAAATCCTAAGAGCAGGATTTCTACCCATATTATCCCACAAAGTATACATCTACCCACCCCTTTTACTAAATTACCCCGAATATCTGTTTACAAAATATTACAGACCAACAAATGAATTACATAAATGAAATAGAAAACTAAGAAGCTATTACATAGGGAACCTGCAATCAGGCCCAAGTTTCCCAAAGCCCCCAATGGTCTTTCAAACCTCATTTCCATAGACAAATCAGGGTCTAGGTGCATCAAAGTTCCCTAAGGGTCTCAAGGACCCCGGGCAATGCTTACACCTAGACTTAGTAGCCAAGCATTGAACTAGTGCAGTGAGGAAAGCCAGTCTCAGTATGCCAGAGTTCCAAGGGTTCTCAAGAGGATCCCCAGGCAGTACACATACTAGAGGGGGCAAAACTTATTAACAAAGAGTAGAGTAAAAGTGTATGACACATGTTTGAAAGAAGTTTACTAAAGACTGGACTTAAAGGTCTGTTTTGAAAGCAATTAGTAAAGCAATGGAGGTTGTTTGAAAGAGGTTGGAGTAGTAAACAGAGTTCAAACACTTCAGGATAAGACCACACACAACAAGTTCACAGAATCTAAATGTACTCAGTAATTACACAGGGGTTAAGGGGTTTGGGGATACACGGACATTGCCTGCGGACACATGACCCCAGTAGGAGTATTAAGACTAGTATGGACATGCTCAAAGATAGCTTGACACTGGCATAATCACAAACCAATCATGAGGAACATAAACATTTAGAGGGGAATAGGGATTTGGGATTCACAAAATGGGAAGTGCACAGTAGGTAAAGGAAAATAATTGTCGAGACATGTTTGAATCACACAAGGGAATACATGAGCCTAAAGGAAGGGGTGTAATACTAGCATGTTTAACTACAAACTCCAAAACAAAACCATAAGTAAAAGTAGGCTAGAAATAAAAGAAACTAAAACAAGAAAAGAAACATGTTGTTGTTGTGGCTGTAAATTAAACTAGGACATACCAGTGAAGATAGAAGTAAGCAAAATGAAACAACCAAAGAGCACAGATGATTAGCCTTGGCTTGCAGCCAGCTAATAGTAATAGAATAACACAAAGATTTTAAATAAAATAGGGGTTTTTTGGAAGCCAAGCCTGTCTTGTTTGTGAAATACTTAGGGAAACGGAAAGATTCAGTACCATATAAGGGGGAAAAGAGAAATTAGTGCATAATTAAACAATGAAAGGAGCCAGAGTTCATTAGGCATAGAGTAGTCGATTAGGACCAAATTCAGAAAGACCCAATTAAGGAAAGACTAAGTAAAACCAAGTATCATAGTAAATAAGGCAATAAAATCAGTGAATTCAAACAGATGAGTAGAATTCTAGGGCCTTGAAGAAAAATCTTTCAATTACCGACAGTTAAGGAAAATCAGAATCAATCATGAGTGGTCATGATTCTAAGTGTTTCAACATATAAATAGAGACGAATGAACAGAAGTAGCAAACAAAACAAGGTCACTTATATAGGCAGAAAGAAATAAGAGATGAGCAAGCACAGTCATATAGAGGTGATGTAAGTAGGCTAGAGATTCAGCAGGACATATTCGAAGCATGGTGACCACGAGAAATTAACAAGACCAAGGCAAAGAAAGTTATGCTAACACATAGAGCCTAGGCAAAGAGAATCATACTAACACATGGAACCAAAGTGAAGAAAATCGTGCTCACACACAGAAATAGAGTAAGAAAATCATGCGAACATACAGAAACAAGTAAAGAAAAATCAGGCTAACACACAGAAACAAGTAAAGAAAATCTTTTTAATAATTAGGGTTTTTAACAGAGTCAAGTTAAAAAGTAGTAGGAACATAACATCGGTCAAAATAAATAAGGGAAAAAGGTCTAATCATGAAGAAATCGGTTGAACCAGGTATAGAAAGAATTCTGAGAAAACCCTAGTTTTCAAAGAAAGTAAGAATGGTTTAGACTAGAGGATCTTTCAGAAGAAAGCTCGAAAATAAGCAAATCATAGAAGGAAACAGGTTTAAAGCATGAAAATAACACAAATCTGAGAGATCCAGAAGAGAGTTAGGGTTTCAAAAGGAAACCTAGTTAGAAATCGAAAGAACATGTTGTAACTTCATAAATCGTAACACACATGGTGTGATTTTGCCCAAAATCACACTAGAAAAGCCTCGAACAACAGAATCAGAAACCCTAGGTCCGAATCGACATGGCCTAGGACCCTTGAATGCCTTAGAGATGATGAACAAAGTGATGAGAGTGACCATTGGAGGCTTGGAGTTTGAGAGATATTCGCCGAAGATGACCGGAGAAGGAGGTGCGTGTAGGGTTAGGTTTGAGAGAAGAGTGAAGATGAGAGCGCATCTGAAGGCGGCGCCTTTGGAAAAGTGACTTAGGGTTAGGGGTCGTTTGAAAATTAAAAAGGAAAGAAATTATTTGGACCGTTGATCTGGTAGATCAACGTCAGTATTAAAATAGGTAGGTGGGTTCCGGATTTGGGAAAGGATTAATAAGGTATGGTTCGGGTCATTTGGGTGTGAAATTGGGGTGGAAAGGGGTCCAATTTTGGCTATAATTGAAAGCCAAATTTGGCTGTTATTTAAATAGCCAATTTTTCCCTATTTAATTTATAAAAAATAGTAGGTAATTTCTGAAAAATAAATTAAGGTACAAAAATAATTTAAAATACATAATTAACAATTTAAAAATACATGATCCAATTTTATACATATAAACATAATTATATCTAAAAATGGGCTAGTATTCCAATTATATACAATTTAGCTTTAAAAATACCAAATATAATTGTAGAAAATACATAAAAATTACATTAGCCATATTTTGGCATAAATATAGAAATTAAATAAAATAATTATCAAAACAATAATTTTGGAAATAATTATTGGGATTTTTATGGATAAAAGGGGAGAAAATAAATCAATTTAAACCCTTAAAATTATGGGGAAAATAATAAAAACCTTGTGCATACTTATATATGCATATATATGCTATTTTGAAGGTATTTGTGCATATTTAAAATATATAGAGAAAAATTGGGTATCAATAGCTGCCCCTCTTTACCCGGGAAGGATGAAAGAGTTTTCGGGTAAAGAAATGATGGCCAATTTTGACCGGATGAGATGTTTCAAAAGACGGAGGCCGAACTCCAGTTTTTGAGTTGCCTACATATCCTTGGCTTTATAAGAATCAGGCCATGTGTAGTTCTGGATTCACCTGCGGAGTATGTCGATGGAATCATTGTAAGAATGGACACGAGATGTGGAAGAGGCTACGGTGAGCGTTTAAGGCTCGGGATGGTTGGTGGGAACTGGAGAGATTGCTCCTACTAGGATAGTGTTTGCTTACTGGTTACCTGCAGATAAAGATGCTACAAACGTGTTTGCGAAAAATTTAAACATGATGCAAATTCCCTTTGGACAATGAAGGTTGTCTTCGGACGGTTAAAGATGACGTCCTTGGACCATGATGTCCTGAGCCATGAATTGTTTAATGAGGAATTCGCAGGCCATGAAATGATGTTCTCGGGCCATGAAAATAGTGCCTCCGAACCATGACACCTTTGAATAATGATATGGAAATTTGAGAGATCCTCAGGTCATGGCATGGTGTCTTCAGGCTATAAGGATGGTTGCTTTAGACTATGATGCTTTTGGATAGATTGGCGATGTTTCAGCCCATGATATACAATAATATGATGTAACAAGACAAGGCTTAGTCTTGCGAAGTAGAGGGTAGAGCTTAGCCCGATTGAAAAACAGGTAAATAGTAGTAGAAAATAGAGCAATATTTATGCAAGGAGGGACAATGCTTAGTCATATGCGAGTGGGGAGGCAAGGATTAGCCCTATTCAAATGGGGAGACAAGGATTAGCCTCATGCAAATACGGAGTCAGGGCTTAGACTCATTCAGGTATGGAGGCAAGGATCAGCCTCATGCAAATATGGAGTCAGGGATTAGACTCATGCAAGAATGGAGACAGAGCTTAGTCTCATGCAAAGAGAAGGCAGCGCTTAGCCTTATGCAAATATGGAGGTAGAGTTTAACCTCATGCAAGATTCGAGATGGGGCTTAGTCCTATGCAAATAGAAAGCAATGCTTAGCCTTATGCAAAATTGAGGCAGGGCTTAGACTCATGCAAATATGGAGGTAGATCTTAACCTCATGCAAGATTCGGGACAAGGCTTGGTCCCATGCAAATATGGAGTCAAGGATTAGACTCATGCAAATGTGGAGTCAAGGCTTAGACTCATGCAAATATGGAGTCAGGGCTTAGACTCATGCAAATATGGAGTCAAGGATTAGACTCATGCAAATGTGGATTCAAGGCTTAGACTCATGCAAATATGGAGTCAGGGCTTAGACTCATGCAAATATTGAGTCAAGGATTAGACTCATGCAAATGAGAAGTCAAAGTTAGACTCATGCAAATATGGAGTCAGGGTTTAAACTCATGCAAATATGGAGTCAAGGATTAGACTCATGCAAATATGGAGTTAGAGATTAGACTCATGCAAAAAGAAAATAGCAGATAAGGGTAGAGTATATCTTAGCTAGATAGGTTCAGCGTCTAACGGCCGGATGGATGGTGAATTTGCTTTGTGTATGAATGCTATCGTCAAATGTGTCTGTGTTCAAAGAAAAATCGTAAGTTTCATGAGGGGAGGTTGGTTCTTGCTTCGTCTGCCGGCCTTGCTTTGCTCCGCTCTGGAAGCTCCCTTCGAGTTCCCCTAGGTAGCACCTGACCGTTATGAAAAATAGAATTTTCGAAAATATGCATTCATTGATAAACAAATGGAATTATTTTGGAAGCGTATTGATATATCAAGTAACTTTTGATGAACTAGCAACTGTGACACATTTTAGAGGCATCGCAGGTCTCTTATGTTGGAATTTTGAGGGTCCTCCTCAAAATTTTGCCCCATTTTGATAGATGATTTTTAACCGTTTGCGGATGGCAGACCTTGCTGAATCTTCTTCGGAATTGGCACAATATTAGCTAACCATGTTGGGTACTCAACCACCCTGAGAACCTTGGCTTTGATCTGCTTGGTAACCTCCTTCTTGATCTTCAAACTCATGTCTGGTTTGAATTTTTTGAGTTTCTGCTTGACTGGCAGGCACATGGGATTGGTAGGCAACTTTGTAAGCTACTATAGATGTGCTGAAACTGGTCATATCGTCATACGACCATGCAAAGATATCCTCATATTCCTTTAGAAAACAAATGTACTCTTCCTTCTCTGTTGGTGTCAAATGAATGTTGATGCGGGTCTCTTTGACAGTCTCGGCGTGTCCCAAATTTACTGCTTCTATTTCATCCAAGTTGGATTTAGGCTTGTTCTCAAATTCTCAACCTCCCTGACAATTTCCTCGGGTATCTCATCTTCTTCCTCTGAGTCACTATTCTCATGTTGCGTTGCCTCATTACATGTCACAGTCACTGGTTCATCAGGAAAAGTAATAATAACACTGTATAAGGGAAAAAGTATAAAAATAGTAATGAATAATGATAAAGGATAAATGCATTTGATTAAAACTGAGAAAATTATTCAAACAAAGCTGGGCTCGGTGAATCGAGCGTTTATTTTGAAACAAAGAAATCTTAAAATAAAATTGCTGGAAATTTTAAATGCCTAGAATGGCTTATAAATTCTGCCAAGCTACCCAAGGACTCGGTGTGCTCGGGATGGTATGACGGTCCAGTTTCTGAGAACAACTCCCTTTGACACAGTCTGAATGGAGAGGCCTTCTTCCTCCTCCACCTTAATTACGGCACTGCAATCCATATTCTCATCTTCCAAGAACAGATCCTTCAGCCTAGCTAGTGCTTCTTCTTCAGAAATTCCCCATATTGTGTCCGCCTGATGGAAAGCTTGTTCCAAACGGGGTATCGGTTTCTCAAGAGGGTAATATGGTTTACGCCATGGGGGGCGATCATTCCCTGTACTCCACCATGTATACTAGTATCCGAGCCCAAAGATGGCACCATGATTTTTCAGTCGTATCGGCTTGGTGATACCCTGGAGGTTCTTTCCCAACCCTTTGTCAGGTTCATATTCGGACCATGCTAGTATGCTTTCTATTTTGTTACTCCACCACTAATCTTTCTTGACGACATTGACATGTTCAATGTGACGATATGTTTCCCCTCCTAGACTCCTTCTATGTCTGATGGCCGGGATGGTTTGACAAGTGTAGATGGGATTGCTCCCCTCCCCATGAATGACTACCTCCTGACGGTTCCATTCAAATTTTATGACTTGATGTAGTGTAGAGGGTACGGCTCTAGCAGCATAGATCTATGGGCAGCCTAACAAAAGATTATATAAGGCTGGCATGTCAAGCACTTGGAATTCAACATCGAACCAAGTTGGTCCCATCTGCAAGTAAAGGTTGATTTCCCCAATCGTAGCCCTCTGGGACCCATCGAAAGCCTTCACATTCATGCTTCCGGTCAGTATTTCATGGAAACCTTTGTCCATCCTTTTCAGGGTATCCAGTGGACAAATATTCAGACTAGACCCTCCATCAACCAAGACCCTAACAATGAACTTGTCTTCAAATTGTACCGTAATATGCAATGCTCGATTATGATTCAGACCTTCGAGCGGCAGCTCATCTTTGTAGAAGATAATCTTATGGCTCTCTAGCACTTGACCAACCATGTTGGCCATTTCTCCACCGGTGATATTATTGGGTACATAAGCCTCACTCAGTACTTTCATCAAGGTGTTCTTGTGTGCCTCTGAATTCTGTAGTAGTGATAGGATAGATATCTGAGCAGAGACTTTGTTCAGATGATCAACAACAGAACATTCTTTCGCTTGTACTCTCCTCCACAAGTCATCTGGTCCGGTCTCAATGACAGGTTGTCTAGCAGTGGCATCTTTGCTTGAACCTCCCAGGTGTTCAGGTGTGTGGACTCTTCCAGTTCTAGTCATCCCTTGTGCGGAGTCAGATTCGTCCATCTTAGTCTTCCCTATTCGCCGAGCCTAAGCGACATAATCCTAGGGTATTGCCTTTGAGTTGAATGGGGGTGTGGTTGACACCATCACAGTAAAAGGTATGACCACTTCTACTTCAAATGGAGCGGAGGTGGCTGCGGACGGAGATACTTCCACCTCGAATGGAACTGATGCAGTCACCACAATGTCAATAGGTGCCTGAGTCTGAAGCACAATGGGAGTAAGTGTAACTGCAACCTTAAAGTCATCGCCTTCTCGGATAAGCCCGATTGACCCTTCAGGGTCCCATTCTTCATTTATTTCTATAACATGTACATTGTTACCTCTATGATCAGGGAGGGGATTATTGCGGACATTAGGTGCGGCTTCCTTCGCTTGTATGACCTTATTGTCAATGAGTATCTAAATCTTATCCTTCAACGTTCGGCACTCAGCAGTGGTGTGCCCCATCAGGCCGGAGTTGTATGCACAGGTTTTATTTGGATTGACACATTGGGATGGATTTTCTAGTGCCACAGCGAGAATAAGAGTGACATAACCTGTGGCCTCTAACCTTTCATACAAATGGTCGATGGGCTCAGAAATGGCGGTGTATTGTCTGGGTGGCTTACGGTCGAAATTGGGTCTTGGTCTTGGATAATTTTGGCGATTGGTGGTGATTGGAAATGAGATGGTTGGGAATTGTAGGTATGATGGATAGTGGCTGGTTGGGAATATCTGGGAGATGAGGGTTGATATGCAGGTGGTGATGCTTGGTATGTGGGTGGAGATGTTTGGTATGTGGGTGGAGGTGCTAGGTATGTGGGCGGAGGTGTTTGATATGTGAGTGGAGTTTTTGGGCCCTGGGCCACCATTACTGCCCTAACATCTCTCTTCTTTGATATGCCACCTGATTGTAGTGCCTTGTTTGTGGCTTGCAGCGCCTTGAAATTTGTTACCATCCTGCTCTTGATTCCTTCCTCGACTCTTTCCCCGAGCTTGATGATATCAGAGAATTTGTGATTTTTGATGACCATCAGTCTCCTATAATATTATGGATACTATGCTCTGACGAAGAATTTATTCATCCGTCCTTCGTCCAAAGCGGGCCTGACCTTGGCGGCTTCCGACCTATAACGAGTAGCATATTCGCGGAAAGTCTCAGTGGGCTTCTTCTTGAGATTCTGGATGTAGAAGACATCAGGTGCATTTTCTGTGTTGAACCTGAACCGGTCCATGAAATCTGACGCCATGCTTACCGAATTGGACTATTTCTTGGGATTCTAGCTAATATACCAAGACAATGCGTCCCCAGTAAGGCTCCTCATAAAGAGCTTCATCCAAATCTTTTCATCTTTTCCAACCCGACCAGCTTATCACAGTAAGTCCTTAGGTAAACCCTGGGATCACCTGTACCATCAAATAGTTCGAACTTGGGAGGTTTGTACCCCTCTGGAAGTTCCACATCGAGTTGTATACATAGATCTTCATAATTCAAACCTTATATTCCTCTATCGCCTTCAACACCTTGAACTCGACTTGTTAACTTCTTGAGTTCTTCGGCCATGTTCTTGATGAGCAGGTCCTTTTCGGAGGGTTCCATTGCACAGAAGATTGTCTGGGTAGAATGTGGTATAGTTTCATGTATATGGGGTTGCTCTGATAGGTTCCAGGAACTTGGGTATAATGATGGTCATTGGTGGAGTTTTGTGGATCTCGAATGAGTGGTAGTGTATTTTGGGGAGTGTGGTAAGTGGTGGTTAATGGGTATGGAATTGGTTGATGTTGTGGTGGAGTTGGTATCAGTAATGGATTGATATTTTGAGGTGGAGTTGCGTATTGATTTGGTATGGTAGGGTTTTGTGGTTGTTGGTTTTGAGGAGGTGTTGGGTTCTTAGCATTCTGTTGGTGGATATCAGGGACATTGAGGGTGAGTGACAAATTAGCCAAATTCCGGACCTGCTTAAGTTCTCCTTGCAGTTCTAGTATCTTTTGTTCAAGTCTCAAAACCAGGTCATTCGGGGCTGGAGTACTACGGCCATCGCAGGTCTCTGCGTTCTCAATGTTTTCCTTTCGAATTCCACTTAAGTCGTTTATCTTTGCTTTCCCTCTACCTTTTGTGTTGCTTGGAGGAGGAGGAGGTAGAGGGCATTTAGATCTGGTATGATATGCTGATGAGGCCAGTATGGATGAACCAACCTATGGGGATGGGATTAATAATAATAAAAAATAAACAAAACAAAAAGGTAAGAAGTTAGCGAGGATCCTGAAATGTTTGCAGTATTTAAACACACATAGTGCGAGATATAAATTCATATCCTAATTTGGGAGCCTTGTTGTTCCCAAGGTAGGCATAGCGACAAATAAATTTGGTGAACTTAAAATTCCAATAAATGCTTCATTTCATAATATAAAATAGACGAATCCAAAACGACACTAACATAATAATAAAAACAAGTCACTACTGGCACTTGGCCTTATTATATTTTAAGAAAATCAAGTAAATCTAATCTATTTGGTCCTAGAAGGACTTTCCCCAGATTCGATCTTTCGGACTCCATCAAACAGATCTCCCAGCTCGCGCAGTCCCAGCAACAAATAGGCTCGGGCCAGCTGTCCTCCATCGGCTCTTTCAGCATTCTGATAGTTTTCAATCCTTTTTATGACTTTGCCCTCTAGCTCCACTATTCTTCGCTCCAGGTATTCCAGTTTTCTATTGGAAGTGACCGTCATATCTTTCCATTCCTCGATCAACCTCACGTTTCTCTCATGTATCTCCCGATGCTCGTTCTCGGAGTCGTGGACTCTCTTACGCAGCCTGTTGTACTTGACATGGGCTTCGGTTTCCTCGTCTATGATTCTCTATCCTCGACCAATCCCCGGTGTCACCGATCCTTTCAGATTGTCCTCCAACCATGCAGGGTAGAGAGACTCGTACCCCGCGTGATATCTGTCTGGCCCAACAGTGCTTTTCTCCATAATGATTTTGCAATTCCACATCTGCTGAGCTTGGCACTTGTAAGGTATGTCATGTCATGGAAATCTACCCTGAAATGACTCATCTTGACGACCCTTGGTACAATCTGCTTTCTTCCTGCTTGCCTCATAACTCGTATAGGAACATATGGATATATCCCTCTCAACCCGATCAATACCAAATGCAGAGCATCCCTGGACCTGATAATGAACTCGTCCATTGGAAACCATTCAACCATCCACTGCACCTGTTCCTCGGTCAGATTGTCGAAGAACTCTACCCATTCACTAGCACTTTCTGGCTGAGCAAATCTATCCGAAATGTAGGTCATCTGCTTAGGGTGATGGAAAGTGATGTGGTCGTTCCAAGACCTTCGCGGAAATTCTTGGCGATAGCGACCCTTTTGGAGATGCTCCAACAACCATAACTGTAGCAGCAAGTTGCAACCCTCGAAATGTTGGACCCCTCTTTGACAGCAGTCCTGGGCCTTATAGATATCAGCTATGATCATGGGGACTATAGTATACGTCTGTCCATTAATCTCCTCCATCAGAGTTTTGGCGACTATGGCCAACCTGGTGTGGATTCTTCCCTTTTTCATTGGGAACACTATCATCCCCAGAAAACACATGATGAACACGAACACTCTGCGGTGGATGTGACCCAGTGAAGTAAGGGCGATCTCATCATGATAAGTGTGGAAGGACTTGCTGCGGCCATACCTCTCGTAGAGATATTCGAAAGGTATGTAGGAGTCCTTCAGGCACACTAAATCGACATTCTTTTTCAGTCCCATCATTTTCAAAAATCCACTGCATGTATGGTTTTCTGGTACCAAAATCCTGGGACTGTCCCAATTCAACCCAGCAAGTCCTCCTATTTCCTCTAGGAGCGGTGTCACTTCTATGTCGCTGAATCAGAACACGGCTCTTTTACTATCCCGGAATAGGGTGGCAACCTCGATCAGTTTCTTGTTTGGTTCAATATCTAGCAGGGAAGGCAAATTACCCAGGCACTTTTTCACATGCTTCTTGTCACTTGAGGAAAGATCTTCCCACTAATTTAGCAACAATGGAGGGATATTGCTAACCATACCGAATCTGGGGACTTCGTGCCTCATTTTCTGTAAAACAAAAGGGTTAGGCCTTACCCCCATCGGACTCGACTACTTATACATTTACGATCAGCATATCGGCATTTAGTCATCCAAATTAATGCACAGAACGTGATTGCGTCCATTGGGATTATGGAAAACCCGATGGACTTTGGATAAGGCTTATCTTAAAGGATCATTATGTGGACAACATAACTGCTCCAACTAGGATTGACCATGATGCATGCACAATTTAAACAGAGTAAGGTTTCTACGGGGTTTTAGACTGGTACCCTCAAGTGGACAACTTGGGGGGGAAGGTAGAGAATCATCGACTACACCATTGATCGACTGGTTTTACCGCAAATAAGCCTTTTCGAATTTAAGGGTAACAAATAGGAATATCGCAACCACTCATTAAAGCGTTGCTATAGGATTTGAGACGCATGAGTGGAATATGATGTGGAGCATGATTTATGCAGCAGTTAATAACATGTAGACAAGTATTTTCACCTAGGAAAAAATAAATACAACATTTAAATAATTGAAAAGACAGTTACATAAAAAGGAAAACAAAGAGACAAGTCGGTTTTCAGGGTAATAAAGGAATCATAAATGCTTGAAAAAAAACAAAATAGACAATTAAATCTAGATAAGGGAGTAGGGTATGGGATAAGAATGCTTGGACTAATTTGTAAAAACAAGTTCGTTATGGTAAGAGACTAAAGATATCCCTAGCAGAGTCGTCATGCTGTCGCACTCCATTTTTTCCAACCTCGTGGGGGGAGGTCCAGGTTTCGACATTCATGGGGGTGCAATGACTCATTTCCTTTTGGGAATTGAGTATTTCAAGAGTCGCAACCTCACGGATTATGGTGCATTAAGGCACCTAGAGCAATTAACTCTTGGGTAGGTTTGCATTACCAGATATTAGGTTAAGGGCTCGAAATAACCTCGATGGGAAGGTGTTAGGCACCCCTCTTGGTCCATAACAGTGGGTCCCGACCGAACTTATATTTATAATTAGTCCATATAAACAAGTAAGTTGTAATTCTCATTGAACAAGTCAAGTAATGAAATAAAGGTTTGAACAAATTATACAAACAATGTTTAAATAAGGAGAGGATTTGGGGTAAGAAAAGGTCCTAGGTTGTTTATCCTATAGGATCACCCCACGCAAAGTCTGGTAAACACTCCTCAATGAGGGGCTACACGTGACAATAACGCGTAGTCATCATATCCCATGTCTACCCTTCCCATCCCCTTATTGGTCATGCAAAGCGAGTGTTTGGTCATTGATTCCTATTGCGTGCTGCTACCCGTCCCTTCTTAATAGTCCCGGAGGGAGTTGGGACCTCTACCTATAGGTAGTTCTAGACGTACCCCTAAGGTTTTAAAGGCAAAACTCTAAGGCGACAGTCAAAAATCATCTAGGACTTTCACATAATGAGAGCAAGTAAAAGGCTCATAGTTTCCTCCACAAACAAGCATGCATGCAGCACGACTCAACCACAAGTAAGGTCTTTAGTAATCAAAAGTCCTAAAGCAGGATTTTTAAGTGATTATGCAGAAATAAACCACTTTCAGATATAGAAGTCATAACATTATTAGCTGCCTAGGACCTCCTCTTTAAAAGCTTATTAGAATTCAGAGACGTCGAGTGACATAAACAGCTTCAGAGAAATGCAAGTTTTGAAAATGCCCTAAGGCTTGCCTATATGCAGAACTGTGTCTATGTTAGTGCAGAAACAGACAAGTTTTCAAAATAGAACCTTTCAATACCTATAGGAAGAATATCTAACGGGATTAAAGCAATTATGAAAGGACCGCTTGACAAGGCCAGTTTTAAGAAGTAAACTAGGTGAGATAAAATCGACTCATTAGACTAATTAGATTATCAGACATAATTGCGAGTAGAAGTCCCTATAGGCATGGTATCTATACTTGAATTGATTTAAAACATGATGGCTTGGAACCTGGAAACGTGGTTTCTAACATGACAAATGCAGGATTTATGAACGTGGTTTATATCTGATGCAAATGACATTAAAAGTGAAAACCTATAGACATGATGTCTATTATGCAAAATGAAATCAGATTCAACAAGAGTGACACCGTATGAACATGTTTTCTATTGAGTAAAGCAGCCATGTTTGAAAGTAAAATCCTAAGAGCAGGATTTCTACCCATATTACCCCACAAAGTATACATCTACCCACCTTTTTTACTAAATTACCCCGAATACCTGTTTACAAAATGTTACAGGGCAACAAATGAATTACATAAATGAAATAGAAAACTAAGAAGCTATTATATAGGGAGCCTGCAATCAGGCCCAAGTTTCCCAAAGCCTCCAATGGTCTTTCAAACCTCATTCCATAGACAAATCAGGGTCTAGGTGCATCAAAGTTCCCTAAGGGTCTCAAGGACCCCGGGCAAAGCTTACACCTAGACTTAGTTACCAAGCATTGAACCAGTGCAGTGTGGAAAGCCAGCCTCAGTATGCCAGAGTTCCAAGGGTTCTCAAGAAGATCTCAAGGCAGTACACATACTAGAGGGGGCAAAACTTATTAACTAAGAGAAGAGTGAAAATGCATGACACATGTTTGAAAGAAGTTTATTAAAGGCTGGACTTAGTTTGAAATCAATTAGTAAAGTAATGGAAGTTTATTAAAGACTGCACTTAGAGTGAAAGTGCAGGACACATGTTTGAAAGCAATTAGTAAAGCAATGGAGGTTGTTTGAAAGATGTTGGAGTAGTAAACAGAGTTCAAACACTTCAGGATAATACCACACACATCAAGTTCACATAATCTAAATGTATTCAGTAATCATACAGGGGTTAAGGGGTTTGGGGATACACAAACATTGCCTGCAGACACATGACCCCAGCAGGAGTATTAGGACTGGTATGGACATGCTCAGAGATATCTTGACACTAGCATAATCACAAACCAATCATGAGGAACATAAACATTTAGAAGGGAATAGGGATTTGGGATTCACAAAATGGTAAGTGCACAGTAGGTAAAGGAAAACAATTGTCCAGACATGCTTGAATCACACAAGGGAATACATGAGCTTAAAGGTAGGGGTGTCATACTAGCATGTTTAACTACAAACTCCAGAACAAAATCATAAGTAAAAGCAGGCTAGAAATAAAAGAAACTAAAACAAGAAAAGAAATATGTTGTTGTTGTGGCTGTAAATAAACTAGGACATACTAGTGAAGATAGAAGTAAGCAGAATAAAAGAACCACAGAGCACAGATGATTAGCCTTGGCTTACAGCCGACTAATAGTAATAGAATAACACAGAGATTTTAAATAAGAGCGGGGTTTTTTGGAAGCTAAGCCTGTCTTGTTTGTGAAAGACTTAGGGTATTTATAGTTGAAAGTAAGTAGAGGAATAAGGTAAAAAAATATAGTAGTATACTAAGGAGATTTAGGAGAAGAGTGGTGATGAGAGAGCATCTGAAGGCGGTGCCTTTGGAAAAGTGACTTTGGGTTAGGGGTCGTTTGAAAATTAAAAAGGAAAGGAATTATTTGGACCGTTGATCTGGGAGATCAACGTCAGTATTAAAATGGGTAGGTGGTTTCCAAATTTGGGAAAGGATTAATAGGGTATGGGTTGGTGATTTGGGTGTGAAATTGGGCTGGAAAGGGGTCCAATTTTGGCTATAATTGAAAGCCAAATTTGGTTGTTATTTAAATAGCCAATTTTCCCCTATTTAATTTATAAAAAAATAGTAGGTAATTTCTGAAAAGTAAATTAAGGTGCCAAAATGATTTAAAATACATAATTAACAATTTAAAAATACAGGATCCAATTTTATGCATATAAACATAATTATATATAAAAATGGGCTAACATTGCAATTATATGCAATTTAGCTTTAAAAATACCAAATGTAATTGTACAAAATACATAAAAATTACATTAATCATATTTTGGCAAAAATATAGAAATTAAATAAATGAATTATCAAAACAATAATTTTGGAAATAATTATTGGAATTTTTATGAATAAAAGGGGAGAAAATAAGTCAATTTAAACCCTTAAAATTATGGAAAATAAATAAAAACCTTGTGCATGCTTATATATATATATATATATATATATATGTTATTTTGAAAGTATTTGTGCATATTTAAAATATATAGGGAAAAATTGGGTATCAACACCCGCAGCCGGGATGAGCATGAGTAGCATCTGAGAGTGGTTCTTCAGACTTTGAGAGATATTGTATACTAAGTTTTCGAAGTGTGAATTCTGGTTGAGTTCAGTTGCATTCTTGGGTCATGTTGTATCAGCAGAGGGTATTCAGGTAGATTCGAAGAAGATAGAGGCAGTCAAGAACTGGCCTAGACCCGCATCAGCTACAGAGATCCGGAGTTTCTTGGGTTTGTCCAGCTATTACCGTCAGTTTGTGGTGGGGTTTTCATCTATTGTAGCCCCGATGACCAGGTTGACCTAGAAGGGTGCCCAGTTCAGGTGGTCAGACGAGTGTGAGGCGAGCATTCAGAAGCTCAAGATAGCTTTGACTACGGCGCCGGTGTTGGTTTTGCCCACAAGTTCAGGGCCATATACAGTTTATTGTGATGTATCTCATATTGGACTTGGTGAGGTGTTGATGCAGGATGGCAAGGTCATCGCTTATGCTTCACGGCAGTTGAAGATTCATGAGAAGAATTATCCAGTTCATGATTTGGAGTTAGCAGCCATTGTTCATGCGTTGAAGATTTGGAGGCATTAACTGTATGGCGTGTCTTGTGAGGTGTTCACGGATCACAAGAGTCTGCAGTACTTGTTCAAGTAAAAGGAGCTAAATTTGAGGCAGAGAAGGTGGTTGGAGTTATTAAAGGACTGTGATATCACCATCTTATATCATCCGGGAAAGGCCAATGTGGTGGTCGATGCTTTGAGTAGAAAGTCAGCCAGTATGGGCACTCTTGCGTATATTCCGGTCGGTGAGAGATCGCTTGCTTTGGATGTTCAGGCTTTGGCCAATCAGTTCATGAGGTTGGATGTTTCTGATCCTAGTCGTGTGTTAGCTTGCACAGTTGCTTGTTCTTCTTTATTGGAGCGTATTCAAGATCAGCAGTATTATGACCCTCATTTGTGTGTCCTTAGGGACACGGTGCAGCACGGTGCCAAGCAGATTACATTAGGAGATGATGGAGTTTTGAGGCTGCAGGGTCGAGTTTGTGTGCCTAATGTGGATGAGCTTTAAGAGTTGATTTTAGAGGAGGCCCATAGTTCCCGGTACTCTATTCATCCGGGCGCCGCTAAGATGTATCAGGATTTGCGGCAGCATTATTGGTGGATGAGGATGAAGAAGGATATTGTTGCATATGTGGCTCGGTGTTTGAATTGTCAGTAGGTAAAGTACGAGAATCAGATACCTGGTGGTTTGTTCCAGAAGATCGAGATTCCTGAGTGGAAGTGGGAGCGTATCACTATAGACTCCGTTGTTGGACTCCCATGGACTCAGAGGAAGTTTGATGCAGTGTGGGTTATTATTGATAGGCTGACCGAGTCGGCACATTTCATTCCTGTGGCAGTCTCTTATTCTTCCGAAAGGTTAGCTGAGATCTATATCCTGGAGATTGTTCGTCTTCATGGTGTGCCTGTGTCTATCATTTCGGACCGAGGTACGCAGTTTACCTCACATTTCTGGAGAGAAATTGAGCGTGAGTTGGGCACATGGGTCGAGTTGAGTACAGCATTTCATCCTCAGACGGACGGGCAGTCTGAGTGTACTATTCAGATTTTAGAGGATATGCTCCGAGCTTTTGTTATTGACTTTGGAGGCTCGTGGGATCAGTTCTTACCTTTAGCAGAGTTTTCCTGCAACAATAGCTACCAGTCGAGTATCTAGATGGCTCCTTATGAGGCTTTATATGGTAGGGGTGTCGGTCGCTGGTTGGATGGTTTGAGCTGGGAGAGGCTCGGTTGTTGGGTACGGATCTAGTACATGAGGCCTTGGAAAAGGTCAGGATCATTCAAGATAGGCTTCGTACAGCTCAATCCAGGCAGAAGAGTTATGCCGACCGTAAGGTTTGTGATTTGGCATTCATGGTCGGCGAGTGGGTGTTGCTTCGGGTGTCTCCTATGAAGGGCGTGATGAGATTTGGGAAGAGGGGCAAGCTTAGCCCTATATTCATTGGTCCTTTTGAGATTCTTGATCGAGTAGGAAAGGTGGCTTATAGATTTGCGTTGCTACCGAGCTTATCAGTCGTGCATCCAGTGTTTCATGTGTCCATGCTTCGGAAGTATCACAGCGATCCATCCCACGTGTTAGACTTCAGCACTGTCCAGTTGGACAAGGACTTGTCCTATGAAGAGGAGCTGGTAGCTATTCTAGATCGGCATGTTCGTCAGTTGAGATCGAAGAGTTTTCCTTCTGCTCATGTTCAGTGGAGAGGTCAGCCTGTTGAGGCAGCGACCTGGGAGTCCGAGTCCGATATGCGAAGCCGATATCCCTATCTTTTCTCCGACTCAGGTACTTCCTTCTTATGTTTGTTCGAGGACGAACGGTTGTTTTAGAGGTGAAGAAAAAGGTCATCACTTGTTTTACAAGTTGATTCTGTGTTCCAAGGCCTTAAAAACCTCCTTTTGTCTCACCTCGATTTGCATGCGTAATCCGGGCGTGTATCCGGAAAGACATTATTTGAAAATCTGTGAAAAATGATAAATTTTGCTTTTAAAATAAATTTAAGTTGACTTTGGTAATGGACCCGGACCCGTGATCCGACAGTCTCGTAGGGTCCGTAGTAAAATTTGGGACTTGGGCATATGCCTGGAATCGAATTCCGAGGTCCCAAGTCCGAGAAATGAATTTTTAAAGAAAATTATTTTCTGAAATATATAAGAGTTTTTGGAAATGAAAGTTGTTTGAAATTGATGGTATCGGGCACGAATTTTGATTCCGAAGCCCGGTACAAGTTTGAAATAATAATTAGGTTGAATCTGTAAAATTTGGTAAATATCGGAATTGGTTTGGTATAAAAAGGACCTAAAGTTGAGAAATTGGAAATTTTGGTGTTCTTGAATGATTTCATGAATTTGGGGTTTAATTCATAGTTGTTGATGTTATTTTGATGATTTGATTGCACGAGCAAGTTCGTATGATATTTTTAGGTTAGTGTGCATATTTGGTTTAGATCCCCGAGGGCTCGAGTGAGTTTTGGATAGGCCACGGAGTGAAATTGGACTTAGGAGAATTGCTGGTGTGTTGCAAGTTTATAGCAAGCCTCTGATCTCGCATTTGCGAGATCAGGCATCGTAATTGCGATGCAAGCAGGGTTCACAAATGCGAGGTTTTTGTCGCAAATGCGAAGAATCACGGGCCAGCCTTATCTCGCATTTGCGAGGTACACTTTGCAAATGTGAAGTCTTCAGTTAATGCCAGAAGTCGCAAATGCGACCCATGTATCGCAAATGCGACATATCCTTCGCATTTGTGAAGTCAGCGGGTTCCTTAAGGGTTCGCAATTGCGAACCGTGGTCGCAATTGCAACATCTGCAACCTGCTAAATCATAACTTAGCCGAAAATTTCTCATTTTTCAAACCCTCTCAAACCTAAAACACCTTTGGGCGATTTTTCAAAGACAAGTACTCTTCCAAATCGATTGTAAGTCATTTCTAACTCGTTTTCATTAATCATTAACATCTTTTCACATGATTTCAACTCAAAATCAAGGGCTTTCATAGGGGAAAGTGGGTGTTTTGTGTAGAACTTAGGTTTTTCAAATTTTGGGGATTTGGACATCGATTTGAGGTCCGATTTTAAAATAAATTATATATTTGAGTTCGTGGGTGAATGGGTAGTCGGGTTTTGGTTCGAACCTCAGGTTTTGACCATGTGGGCCGGGGGTCGATTTTTGACTTTTGGGGAAATCATTGGAAAACCTATTTTCATGCATTAGAATTGATTCATTAAGCATTTATTAATATCGTTAAGTAAATTGTGGCTAGATACAAGCGAATTGGTGGTGGAAACAAGAGGTAAAGCGGTAGTTGAGGCTTGAATTGTGTTCGTGGCATCGAGGTAAGTGTTTTCTAACCTTAACTTGAGGGATTGGGGTCGTGTCTTATTTGCTACATGTTAGTTGTTGAGTACGATGTACAGGCATGGTGACGAGTATCTATACGTTTGTTCCAAGCATGCTCGTGAGTCTTATACTATGACTAATGTGACTCCGTTTCATATTATTCATGCTTTATATGATGATTTCTATTGTTGAACAAGGCGTGTAGAAGTATTATTGGTAATTGAGCATTGTGGAGAGTTGGCTCAAGTTGAGAAATGAGTTGTGAAGAAATTGTGGTAAAGAGAAAATGTTTATATTATTGTCTCCCTTGACGGGATATATTACTTTTGATATTATCTCCCTTGTCGGGACGTTATTTTTCATGATTTTGTTTCCCTTGCCGGGATTTTATTGAAATATTATTGATTTACCTTTCCCAAATTGCTTTGTGATTGTTGCTTGAGTGAGGAAGAGTGTAAAGCACGAAGGGTGATGTCGTGTATGTTTTCTTTGAGAGTGTTAATGCACGAAGGGTGATATCGTGCCGATATTGTGAGGTAAAAGCACGACGGGTGATGTCGTACCGCACGATGTACCATTTCGTGCCATGATATGAGTGATAATCACAAAGGATCATTCTGTGCCATGATTATGTGAAGTAAAGCACGAAGGGTGATGTCGTGCCGATTTTATTGATTTTATGGTGAGGACGAGAGTAAAAGCATGAGGGGCGATGCCGTGCACTTGTCTTTTATTTTAGATTATTGTTGATAATTGAACTTTGGTGTTCCTTATATTTATCTGTTGTTCTTCTGTTATTACTTGATGTTCCTCGCAGCATGCTTCCCCCTCCTATCCTTAACTTTACATTTCTGCCTTTATTTTCTACTATATATGATTTAACTGCACATGTTCATTTGGTAGTCTGGTCCTAGCCTCGTCACTACTTCACCGAGGTTAGGCTAGGCACTTACCAGCACATGGGGTCGGTTGTGCTGATACTACACTCTGCACAGTGCAGATCCTGGTGCTGAGCTTTTGGACCGCAGTGAGGGTGTTGTCTTCAGCCCATTCATGCGACCCGAGGTAGTCCTGCAGGTGTCTGTAGGCCCTAGCGTCTCCTTCTATCTTTCTATACAGTTTCTTTTATGTATTTCTGAAACAGCTTGTATTTATCTTTCGCATCCTTATTAGTAGTACTCTTAGACAGTCTGTGAAATTGTGACACCAGATCTGGGTAGGTTTTGGTTTATGGAGTTGTATCGGTATTAATATTAAACTATT
This sequence comes from Nicotiana sylvestris, assembly GCF_000393655.2. Taxonomy (NCBI): domain Eukaryota; kingdom Viridiplantae; phylum Streptophyta; class Magnoliopsida; order Solanales; family Solanaceae; genus Nicotiana; species Nicotiana sylvestris. The sequence continues at coordinate 74,659,608 of NC_091068.1, read as the reverse complement.
ACATTTCGTTTCTTCCGCTGTTTATATGATATTTGTTCACCATTGTTAAATGATTAAAATATATGAAAAAGGTTAAGTAATTGGAACAATTGGCTTGCCTCGCTTTCATTAGTAGGCGTCATCACGACCCCCGATGGTGGAAAATCCAGGTTGTGACAAGAATTCATGTCTCGGTTTAAAGATTGATGATACACGTTTATGAAAGCTTATAAGTTTTCATGTGCAAATCTCGCAAGTGAATTTTTTATCCGTCGCATAAAATAGTTAAGTGAAAGTCTAAAGAGAATAATCAATGAATTAAATTTTGTTAGTAATTTAATTTATTTATTTTAGTGTCTGAATTTTAACATGGTGAGTTAAATAAGGTCTAACGGAAATTTTTCGAAATTAAACTGAGAAGTGTAATTACAAATTTTAGTGAAATAAATTATAATGTATTATGGTAGGGTAAATTTAGATATTTCAAATTAATTTCATAATAGGAACTTCGTTAATTAAGTTATATGGTTCTTGTTGTGCATGAATAATTAAGAATTAAATGGAATCAGATTTGTTGGTGAAAAAGAAAAACCTAGCAGGTTTGAAAAGGGTTTTAAACCCTAAAACCAGTGGATCTAAAAAGAGTATTATTCCATCATGGAGACTAGACGTTTCTATATGTTTTTTTAAGAAAAATAACGCCCAAGCGAGTTTTATAAATTCGACTATTAATTATTTGGTAACACAACAGAAGAACGTGGAACGTGAGAATCATCTTGTCAAATGTTTTTGCTCATACTTGAAAGCTCATTTTATGGTCGCGATCATGCTTTAAGAGATAACTATCAAATTTATATTTGATTAAAATCTATAATTATGTATTATTTATGTTACATGCAACTGATCTTGCTTATTTTCTTCCGTTGTTATACATGTATTCCATCTAAATATTGCTAAGAATGATGAGTTTAACGTGACATACTTCTTAATTTGTAAAAATCTTAACAATACGTCGGAATTTTCTTTTCTTCAAGTGTCCTTTTATCTAAGGTTTTATGAACTCTAAAATATGCAATACATCTTGCAGTACTCAGGCTGGCACGATATACGGTGAAAAGAGAATGGTGATTGATGGCCACGGATTGGGATATTTCCATAAACTAAAATAACACCAGTAGATAGATAGAGATAAACTACTGATGTTGGGGTTGTGTGCTATTCCATTTCCAAAAAGGTCAACTTGCCAAGTTGCTTATATAATTTTGTATATTAAAAAGTAATACTACATTAATGTTTCATCCTCTCTCTTTGGACCTTACACTTTACAGACGAGAATTTCAGGCTTTTGGGGCTCTTAGTTTCTTTCCGCAAAAGGAGTGTTTAAATTTGAAAAAAGTGAAAAAAATTTCTGACAAATAGTGTTTAATATATGTATATATCTCTAAAATTTAATATTTTATTTATATACATAATATAATTTTTCGATAAAAAATGGTAAGTTAACCCCTTTTAAGGCATGTAGCTTTGCCCATTCGTTATTATATTGCGTTTGTGGACTGCAAACATCATCGTGTGACACTTGAGGGTGGAGATCAACAGTGTTCCACGTTGAATAGTGGAAAGTTGTTGGACGTAAGCCTTGTGGAATACAAGACACGAATTAAATTATACTTAATTGAAAAGATATGGGGCAGTTTGGTATCATGTTTGTTTTGGTTACAAAATATCACGGGTTTATTTTGCCTTTCATACCTATTAATGATCCAAGGAGCAGCAAAGAGGGATTGATTGACATCGCTTTAAATTAGACATACTATTTGATTTATAGCCTGTTTGGCCAAGTTTTTTTTGGCCAAAAGTGCTTGTTAGGCCAAAAGCATTTTTGACTAAAAATTAAGGTGTTTGGTCAAGCTTTTGGATGGAAAAAAAAATGCTTTTGAGGAGAAGCAAAAAGTTTTGGAGAACAGAAAAGGCCTAAAAATGCCACTCAACTTTCAGAAATGATCTATCCATGTCATCCGTTAAAATAATGCTCATTTTATGTCATTGTCGTTACACATTTGGCTCATCCATGTCATTATTGACTAACGGCTCAATTTTTATTTTTTATTTTAAATATTTATAACACCTACATTTCCATGTGTCCTGTTGTTATTGGTCCTAATTAACCCATGCCCCACTTAATTTTAACCTTGGTTAGGTCCACCTACCCAAACCCGACCCGGTTAAAACATACCCAAATCAATAACCCAACCCAAACTCTTCATACCAAATCCCCTTCTCTCCGGTCGTCTTCCCCACTTAGTTCAAGGTGCTGACAAAGAAGTAATTCGGAGAATAAAGAAAAGAAGTTTACGCCGCCATTATCGTCCTTAAACCAAGATGGAAAGCCAAATTTCTTCATGCTTGCGATGAGAAAAGAGGAAAACGAAGATTTTCCCTGGACGATGAAGAAGAGGTGATTGAAACAATTCAAGAAGAAGAAGAAGAAGACAAGGTTGAAGAGTGGAAGTTTCCAATGACAAGCGGTGGCAGTGGAGATGGTGTTCGGAGATGTTACGGTGGTCATCACCATCATCGTCATAACAACCACCGCCATGATTTACATCTTGGGGAAGACGATTGGAGAGAAGGGGATTTGGTATGAAGGGTTTGGGTTGGGTTAATGATTCGGGTAAGTTTTATTCGGGTGAGTTTGGGTAGATGGACCTAACCAAAGTTAAAATTAAGCGGGGCATGGGTTAACTCGGACTAATAACGACATGACATGTGGAAATGTGGGTGTTATAAATATTTTAAAAAAATAAAAATTGAGTTGTTAGTCAATAATGGCATGGATGAGCCAAATGTGTAATGGTAGTGGCATGAAATGAGCATTTTTTTAACGGATGACATGAATAGACCATTTCTGAAAGTTGAGTGGCATGTTTAGGCCTTTTCCGTTTGGAGAAACAGAAAAAAGTAGCTTCTCTCTAAAAGCACTTTTCTGAGACGCACTTTCGAGAAAAATACACTTAGAAGCAATTTTCAAAAGTTTGGCCAAACACTAATTATTGCTTAAAAATATTTTTCAAATTAATTAGTCAAACACAAACTACTTCTCACCAAAAGCACTTTTTAAAAAGTACTTTTGAGAAAAGCACTTCTCAAAATAAGTTAATTTTAGAAACTTGGCCAAACGGGCTATTAATCATACTTTATATAGTTATATCAGACAAAACATATTGAGATAATGTATGACGAAGAGTTCATATTTTGATATCCATGTTGGATCATTGATTAATTTAAATTTGCGTATGTAAGATTTATTAAAAGGGAAAGCGTTCTCGGTCAAAAAAATTATTGTCAAGGCTAGACGTAAATGTGGACAATACTTAAAAGTTAAAATACATAAAAGAACCGCTAGTAAAATATAAAGCGAACGACGTTTTCGTGGACTTTGTACCACTAAATGAGTTTCCCACATCCAAAATTCGAAAGCCTTTTCTATTAATAACGCCAAAGATTTAGCACTTGTCATGGCTTGTGTGTCATATTCGATTTTTCATGTTTTTTTCTATGAATTTTGAGAGAAAATAAGGCCATTTTTCCGTGCGTTTGAATGTACATACGTAGCTAACTCTACATGGAATCCGTACAAAAAAATTACTCCATCCGTTTCAATTTATGTAAACATGTTTGATTGGGCACGAAATTTAAGAAAAATTTAAGACTTTTGGAATTTGTGGCCCTAAACAAGTCAGAAAGGGCCCAGAGTATTTGTGTGGTTATAAAAGTTTTTCATTAAAAATAGAATTGTAAGTTTAAATTAAATTATTATCCAATTTAAAAAAGGTTCATTTTTTTGGAATAGATCAAAAAGAAAATAAGTTCACACCGAAATAAAGAGGGTAAAAAGCATTTAGAGTCACTTTAAATGCCAAAGTGTTTGCTTATTAAGTGGTAGATGACAAAATCTCTTGAATGGAGCTGCCAACTTTGGATAAATAGATTGCGACAAACAGAATAGTCCGAAATATTCCACAATGATGAATGAACTAAGCCTTCTTTACGTCTAGTTCAGTCTCAGGTTCTTTTTTCCACGTAATTTTAGATCACCGGTATTCAAAATGTACTCGTCTGACTAAGTTAAATTTACGTCCTTAGATAAACTTATCAAAATCTTTTACCAAGAAGTAATTTATTCTCAAAATTCAAACTCCATACTCTTGATTAAAGATAGGGAATCTTAACTGTCCATTATATTTATATAGCTGACAAAGGTATAGTTAAAGTCCTGGCGCTTAAACAAATTCAAATTAATAGTTTATATTTGAGCTGTGAAAAGCTTTCCTATTCTTTGCTTTTCTTTTCTTTCTTTCTTTTTAATTTTTCTTTTTATTGCGGAAGCTTAGACTTTTGACCAATTTATACACACTTAGCACGGTTGATTTCTTTAATTAATTAGTATTTTGTTAGTGGAACTTAAATTAGGTAGACATTTGTGTGTGGGCAAATTAACCTTATTCCTCGAGAACCGATTGTCCGCAAAAAAATCGATTTTTGACTTGAAGGTGACATTGATTCAAAGGTGAATTTAAGATATATATATATATATATATGGATAACAATTAAAGTTATAAGTGGTTTTAAGGATATGTGATTTCACTTGGCACAAATTGAAAAATATGAGAATTAATGTTAGAAATTAACCGTAAAATAAAGCAAACTAATATAATAAGCGGTTATGGTATAAGGTTATAAGCGGTTATGGTATCATTTTGTAATCATTTAAGATATATATATATGGATAACAATTAAAGTTATAAGCGGTTTGTATGGCCTTCGAGCTAGATCGCCCACGAACCAATAGAGTATGCTAAAAAAGTATGAACTGAACAACAAAGCTTAAGAGAGAAAATGTAATGTATTGTTTGGTTATGCGTGAATATGATGATTACAAAATGATTTTCATCCCCTTTAATTTATATAGTATAAGAATATAATTCTACTTATGATACAATTCTAAATACAAAAGGAAATATCATGATTGACTAAATGTCTGGTCTTGACTCGATACGTGCCGAGATTTCCGCCACGATCCTTGCCTGGTCACGGATATTTCGTTTTCTGTTATTCGGTTTAGCTGGCTTCCTTCGATCTCGCTCAGCTTTATCTCATTTCGGTCTCGATCACAACTGGTCTAGATCTTGATCGATCATCGACTTATGAGCTTAGCAATTCATCTCCGTGCCATGGTTCAATGCAATGCGAGGTCAAGCCTTGGTCTGCCATCCCGATTTCGACTAACCATACAAAATTAGGGAAGTCCGATTCTGATCGTATATAATATATATATATATATTCCAATCCAAACGTTAATCTTGAAATTTCAAGATTAACATTTGCATTGGACTATGCATACATATGAGAAAAACCAAGCGCATACACTAGACAAGAATCCTCATGCAGCAACTACGATGTTTATTTCACGTATAAAAGACAAAGCTAAAGATAGTTACTAAGAGAGTTTAAAGGCGCAAAAGGCCAAATCCAATTAATTAAAGTTTATAAAAGCTTCCTTTGTCTTTACGTTAAAATGAGGATTGAAATATCATTAGCATTATAACTACGAAAGTAATCACTCATCTTCACGTGATTACTCACATGTATCGACCTCACTAAACGTGGACCTCATCTAAACTGCAACATTAGTCACATTTTACATGTCGATTATCAATTATCCAAATCTTTAATTTTCTTTCTTTCCATTTTCATCATTCAAATTCACCTCCAAGTTAACCAAGAAGAATTGCTTATAAGAGTATTGAATTTAGCATGTCATATACTTCTCTAATATGTAAATTTCCAACAATATCTTGGATCCTTTTTTTTTCTTTTCCTTTCTCTAACGTTTTATAAACTTTAAGATATTCAAATTAATCTTGCTGTTCCGCACTAGCATGATTTATATTTCTGCAAAATCTCTGGCTAGCCACGAAACATCTAGTCAGAAAATGGTGGCCACGAATTGGCCATATTTCCATGAACAAAAATAACACTAATTGGATATAAAGATAGGAGTAGATAGATAGATTGAAAACCTAATGCTACGTACTGGGGTTGCGTGTTATTTTATTTCTAACATTTTCAACTTGCCAAGTTGCACCATTTATTTATATTAAAAAGCAGTAACGTTTATCCTCTCTCGATCTTTACAGAGAAGAACTGCAGGCTTTTGGGGACCTTCTTTGGCTTTTTTCAGCAAAAGGTTCTCGGTATTGTGGACAGCAAACATCATTTGATGTTACTTAAATAATTACTTGGAGGGTAGATATCAATTTTACTTCATGTTTAAATATGAAAAAAAGTTCATATATATATATATCCTAATTAAGAAGCGTATTTTGGCGGAGAAATCCATAATATTTAATTATCATGTCAAAGTGGATAATACTTGGCAAACATAAATAGATCATATATACTGTTAGATATGCGCACTTCTGTTCATCGCCGAAATACTAAAGCCCGTTCCAAATTCTAATAATACTGCTGGCCAATTGGATTTCGTTCTTTTTCTCTTGCATGGGTGTCACATTCATGGTTTTCTTTCTGGATATTTTGAAAGAAATAAGGTCATATTTTTCGTGCATCAAAATGTACATACGTAGCAAACTGTTTGTGGGAATCCGTACAAAAAACTGAAAGGAATTTGTAGCCACTTTATGTGCTTCAAGTGATTGTCCTTATCAAGTAGAAGAGAAACAAACTCTCTTGTATGGAGCTGCAAATTTAATGAATAGTCAGAAATCCTGCAGAACGATTTTAGTACTGCCTTCTTAAAGTTGGTGCAATACAGCAATTTCTGTTGTCCCATTCTCAAGCACGATGTATAGGCTTCTTCGTTTTCTTTTTTCCTAGTATTATTTAGCGGAGTGAAGGCATATAATTGGACGGAGTTATATATAGGCAAAATGACTTCTTGGCCGCCTAAACTTGCACTGAATTTTAAAGCCGATATATGAATTTTCGATTTTTCCATTTTAACACTTCAATTCAACCGATTACTTATAAGTGAACACCTTTGACCTTTGACTATGCTTATGTGACAGCAGCACAACTGACGTGATCAAAGTGCGTGTTAATCACGCAGAAAAAGAACGTCACTCGAATTACTAAACTTAAAAATATTAAAGCTGAATAAGAAAAAGGAAAAGTAAATGAAAGACAAACAAATAAAAAATAAAAAAAAGTCCCGAAACCTAAATCCCTTCCTGTAACCCCTTTCTTATCTTCTTCCTTACCCCCCCCCCCTCCCCCACCCCGACCTCCTTTCTCTTCATTGCGACTTTGAACAATCCCTTGGCCAGGCTTCATTTCTCCACAAGTTAATTATTTTAGCGTTGGTTAATCTATCTCATTTTCTTAGTTTGATGACAGGTATGGTGGTGACAGCGCTTCCGGCGATCTTCTTTGGCCGGTTGCGACTACGATATTACTGGAAATTTTCAGGGGTGGGAAGTAATAGGTGCTCAAGGAGGTCTATTAATTTTTATTTTGACGAGTGCCACCGAGATGCCATTTTTTCCGATAGAAACTTTGTCGGAATGGTTTTGATATTTTTCAGAAGATCTAATGGCTTGTTTGGACTAATTTCTAGATTGAAGTTTGGTTAAGATATATACTAGGATATGAATTGTTCATATTTGAATTTTTACCATTGGAAATAGTGGTTGGGAAAGGGAAGGTTTTGGAGGAGCTATGGTGAAAAGAAAGGAAAGAGAACAAAAAATTTAAAATTGGTAAATTAATTTTAAAAGGGATGGGACCCAGATTTTATAAATGTCAAATAATAAATGGTCTTAGTATCGGACGTGGTATTCACATTAGGCAATTGAGATACACGCTCTGAGAGAGGGGTTTATTATAACTATTTTTATCGAGTTGGGGTGCTAAAATGGGAAAACCAAAAGTTCATGTATCGGCTTTAAAATCCGGTGCAAGTTTAAGTGGCCCAAAAGTCATTACGCCTTATATATATCATTCCATTAAAAAAATATTTATACTATGAGGTCACTTTTATCTACTCCCTCCGGTCCATAATAAGTGACCAATTTATTTTTTTATTTTGAGCCAAAATAAGTGTTCATTTATATAATCAAGAAAAAATTCAATTTATTTTTACAAAATTATCCTTATGTACATATCCCTAAAAAGTTTTCTTACTCCTCACATTAAATATTTAATTAAGGGTAGTTTAGTCATACTAGGTATTTTTGAATAGAATTTAGTATTTTCTTAATGGGCATATTAAAAGCAAATTGATCACTTATTGTAGACCGGTAGAAATAATATTTATCTATTGTATTAAGTAATCTATCTTATTTTAGAGATTATAAATCTCACATTTTAAGAAAGTTTACATATGAATATCATGTAAGATAGTTTGTTATTGGCAAGTTGGAAGTGGGACGTTTCTTACTCGTACCGTACCTGTTAGCCTCGGAACTGATCATTATGAAATAACACTCAACAGGCACGAGTTTGTCTCAACAGGCACGAGATTGACTCAACAGGTACGAGCTTGTCTCAACATGCACGAGATTGTCTCAACAGGCACGAGACTGACTCAACAGGCACGAGATTGTCTCAATAGGCACGAGACTGACTCAACAGACACGAGATTAACTCAACAAGCACGAGATCCTAGAGTTAATTATTTATTTGAATTTTAAATTCAAAATTCGAATAAATAGTCGTGTCTGTTTGTGAAACAAGACATCCTTTCTGAAAGGGTCTGTTGGTTGCCTATAAATACACAAGAATTCCAACAAAGTGAAAATAGAAAATCACAAGTGTTATTGCAGGCTTTGTTGTATCCTGAAGAGAATCGTTTTGTATTTTCCCTAAATTAGTGTGCCGGCGATAATTCTTTAAGGACAGTCGATTTTCACGCCTCAAAGCCAATTTGATTATTTTATTGCTAACAATCTTAAAGAGTTATACTGCTATGGAGAAATTGATGTCTGTTGTTGAGAATCCGAAGGAGTTCATCAAACTTGATCGTTTTGATGGAACGAACTTTACCCGTTGGAGAGACAAGATGATATTCTTGTTGTCCGCTCTCAATATCTACTATGTTCTTGATTATGCCTTGCCTCCGATGCCTGAGCCCACAGCAGAAGATTCTGACGTAGTCAAGGAAGAAAGGAAGAAACGAGAACATGATGAACTGTTGTGTCGCGGCCATATTCTGAATACTTTGACAGATCGACTCTATGATCTTTACTGCAATCTGAAGTCGCCAAGAGAGATTTGGACTGCTCTACAAACTGCATACCAGAATGAAAAACGAGGTATTGACAAATTCCTGGCTCTGCAGTACTTTGAATTTAAAATATTTGATACTAGGCCTATAATGGATCAGATTCATGAACTGCAAATCTTAGTATCAAAACTAAGTGATCTTGAAGTTAAAATTCCTGATGCACTTCAAATAGGTGCTATTCTTTCGAAATTGCCTTCCTCTTGGAATGACTATAGAAAGAAAATCCTACATTCTATGGATAAAATGACTGTGGAACAATTTCGTACTCACATTCAAATTGAAAGTGAGACTCGTGCTCATGATGTTATTAGTCAGCCTTCGAGTTCCGCAGTCAATTTTGTCAGTCAAAATGGTTCAGGAAGTGGGAACAAACATCTGAAAGTTTCCAAAAAGTCTTTTTTTAAAAAGAGAAAGAACTTTAGTTGTCATCATTGTGGAAAGAAAGGCCATATGATTCGGGACTGCAGATATAGAAAGGCAGGCATAAATTTCAATGCAGGCAATACCGAAAAGTCTAGAAAGATTGAAAAATCTGGAAATTCTGAAAAGGCAAACATAGTGGAAAATTCTGCCCAAGGACTGGTTGTCATGGTTTCCGCAATGCAAATTGGTATGGTCACAGAGTTGAATGTGGCTACCGCTGCTACAAATACTCAAGACTGGTGGCTAGATTCGGGTGCTACTATTCATGTCTGTTATGACAAGAAGATGTTCAAGACATATGCAGAAGTGCAGGATTCTGAACAAGTCTTGATGGGAAACCATGTTGCGGCAGATGTTGCTGGAAAAGGAAGTATTGAGATTAACTTCACATCTGGCCAGAAGTTGACGTTACTGAATGTGTATCATGTTCCTGATATGAAGAAAAACTTAATGTCCGCTGCTTTGCTGTCAAAGAAAGGCTTCAAGATAGTTATTGAGTCTGATCATGTAATAGTGTCTAAGAATGGTGTTTTTGTTGGAAAAGGCTATAACTGTAACGGCATGTTCAAATTGAGTATTAATGAAATAAATTATGTTTCTGCTTACATCGTTGAGTCTGATTCTTGTTTATGGCATGCTAGACTAGGACATTTAAATTTTGGCTCCTTGAATTATATGTCCAAAAATGGTTATATCTCATGTAAAACTCAACATATAAAATGTGAAATTTGCATACAAGCAAAGATGACAAAGAAACCATTTCGTAAAGTTGAAAGATCCACAGAACTATTAGATTTAATACATTCAGACTTGTGTGAATTAAATGGAGAATTAACTAGAGGAGGCAAAAGATATTTTATTACTTTTATAGACGACTTCTCTAGATTTACATATGTTTACCTACTTAGAACTAAGGACGAAGCTTTTCAAAAGTTTAAAGAATACAAGTCTGTTGTGGAAAATCAAAGGAGTAGGAAAATTAAAATTATTCGAAGTGATAGAGGCGGAGAATATTTTCCTAACGAATTTAATAAGTTCTGTGAAGAGCATGGCCTAATACATCAAATGAGTGCCCCTTATACTCCTCAACAAAATGGGTTAGCGGAAAGAAAAAATAGAACTTTGGTGGATATGGTTAATGCTATGTTACTTAATGCACATTTGCCACATAATTTATGGGGTGAAGCACTACTAACTGCATATTATATTTTAAATAGAGTGCCTTCAAAGAGTATGCATATTTCGCCTTATGAGCTTTGGAATGGTAGAAAACCAAATTTAAATTATTTTAAAGTGTGGGGGTGTATATCCTATTATAGAGTACCTGACCATCAAAGAACAAAATTGGGTCCTAGAGGAATTAAAAGTGTTTTTATAGGATATGCACAACACTCCAAAGCTTATAGACTGCTAGATCTAGAATCTAATGTCATTATAGAATCTATACATGTTGAATTTATTGAAAATAGATTTATAAATGACAATGTTGATGAAATGACTGAAATAAATGGAAAACGTATTGATGCTAATAAATTGTCGCTTCCTGAAATTATTAAAACTAAGGAAAGAAGTGATGATATGCAGATAGAACCAAGGAAAAGCCAAAGAATAAGAAAGGAAAAACATCTTGGTTCTGATTTTATTTCTTCACAATCTATAGTATTTCTTGTTGAAGGAGATAGGACAAACGTTTGTAATCAAATTCCAATTGTATTAAATGTTGAAGAAGACCCAAAGACGTTTCAAGAAGCAATGTCTTCTAGAGACGCTGCTTTTTGGAAAGAGGCCATTAATGATGAAATGGACTCAATTATATCCAACAACACTTGGGTTTTGGTTGATCTTCCTCTTGGATCAAAACCTATAGGTTGTAAGTGGGTCTTTAGGAGAAAGTACAATACAGATGGTTCTGTCCAAACCTTCAAAGCAAGATTAGTTGCAAAAGGTTTCACTCAAAAGGAAGGCATAGACTATTTTGATACATATGCTCCTGTTGCAAGAATAACATCGATTAGAGTCCTTTTATCATTGGCCTCTATCTATGATCTTTACGTACATCAAATGGATGTTAAAACAGCCTTTTTAAATGGGAACCTTAGTGAAGAAATATATATGCAACAACCTGAAGGATTTGTTCTTCCGGGAAACGAGAAGAAAGTTTGTAAATTGATAAAGTCTCTTTATGGTCTTAAACAAGCGCCTAAACAGTGGCATGAAAGATTTGATAGTGTAATACTATCAACCGGATTCGTACATAATAATGCAGACAAGTGCATTTACTCTAAATTTACAAAAGAATATGGAGTAATAATTTGTTTATATGTCGATGACATGCTGATTTTTGGTACGAATCTACAAGGAATTACCGAGACCAAAAAGTATCTAACCTCAGTTTTTAAAATGAAGGATTTAAATGAAGTTGATACTATTTTGGGAATCAAGGTCAAAAGAGATAACAAGCAAGTGACTTTGTCACAAGCACATTATATAGATAAAATCCTTACTAAATTCAGTCATTTAGGAATAAAGGGGTATAATACTCCTTATGATTCTAGTGTTAAGCTAACTGCAAATACTGGAAGAGCAGTAGCACAGTTGGAGTATGCAAGTGCGATAGGTAGTATGATGTATGCAATGCATTGCACTAGACCCGACATTGCATTTGCTGTTTGTAAACTTTCAAGGTTTACCAGTAATCCAGGTAATGATCATTGGAAAGCAATAAGTAGAGTACTTGGATATTTAAAATATACAAAGCACTTAGGCATTTGCTATAATGGTTTTCCTAATGTATTAGAGGGATATTCTGATGCAAGTTGGATTACAAGTGTTAATGATAATAAATCCACATCATGATGGATATTTACTCTAGGCGGTGGAGCCATTAGTTGGGCATCCAAGAAACAAACATGTATTTCCCATTCTACTATGGAATCTGAATTTATTGCATTAGCAGCTGCTGGAAAAGAAGCAGAATGGCTGAGGAATATGTTACTTGATATAAAGTTGTGGCCACAACCTATGCCAGCCATTTCCATATTTTGTGATAGTGAGACTACAATGTGTGTTGCTCACAATAAAATATATAATGGGAAATCGAGACATATAAGCTTGAGACATGCTTATATAAGAGAATTAATTACAAATGGAGCTATAGCTATAATATATGTGAGATCAAATAAGAATTTGGCTGATCCACTTACGAAGCCATTAGGTAGAGATGTAGTACAACAAACTTGTGGAGGGATGGGGCTGAGACCCTTAAATTAAATACAAGGAATAGGAACCCCACTTTGAGTTAGTATACACTCTAACAATATAAGTTCAATGGGTAATAACAAGTTACTTGTATTGTTTAAGCACTGATCTCCTCTTTAGGAGCCCTAATTCTATTGTACTACTTACTGTTATATGAGGAGTTAAGGAGTTGTTAAATGCTTGTTATAACAGGGGCATAAAGACAAACTCCAAAGTGCATACTGTTACATGAAGATGTTGATTAATCTTAATGGAATTATTAATGTCTGGAGTAACAGGGACATATTAACTAATTCCACCTATATGAATATTGAAGTGGTGCCGCTTCTAGCAAGATTTAAAGGGTTGATCTTGTAAATATTCATGAATTCAGGATGAGCACATGGTCGTAAACGTGCTAAAGCGAATACTGGATTTTCTAAGCTACTAGATAACGCTGTGTGTGTGGTATTTTCGGTTTTGGCACAAGGATTTGTGGTTCAAATCTTAAGATACCATTAATTTCGTCAAAACTTTAAAATACTTACACTAAAGGAAAGTTCAAATTTGTAAAAGATACTTTCAATTATTCACAAGTGTTATGAAGTGAAATAACAAACTAGTGGGGGATTGTAAGATAGTTTATTATTGGCAAGTTGGAAGTGAGACGTTTCTTACTCGTACCGTGTCTGTTAGCCTCGGAACTGATCATTATGAAATAACACTCAACAGGCACGAGTTTGTCTCAACAAGCACGAGTTTGTCTCAACAGGCACGAGATTGACTCAACATGTACGAGTTTGTCTCAACAGGCACGAGATTGTCTCAACAGGCACGAGACTGACTCAACAGGCACGAGATTGTCTCAATAGGCACGAGACTGACTCAACAGACACGAGATTAACTCAACAGGCACGAGATCCTAGAGTTAATTATTTATTTGAATTTTAAATTCAAAATTCGAATAAATAGTCGTGTCTGTTTGTGAAACAAGACATCCTTTCTGAAAGGGTCTGTTGGTTGCCTATAAATACACAAGAATTCCAACGAAGTGAAAATAGAAAATCACAAGTGTTATTGCAGGCTTTGTTGTATCATGAAGAGAATCGTTTTGTATTTTCCCTAAATTAGTGTACAGGCGATAACTCTTTAAGGACAATCGATTTTCACGCCTCAAAGCCAATTTGATTATTTTATTGCTAACATATCCTTGGGATGATCTGATTGTCTAAAATAAAAGATGAGATTTATTAGCACATCTAAAGATACTTATCTTGCTCTCGTAAAATTAAACTAATATTCATGCGTAAGTTCAGTTTTTGTTAAAGATGGATTAAAACGACAGTCCAAAGACATAAATACATCAGAAACGCTAGAAGTACTAAATTAATGTTACTTTCACATAGTAGTGGCAAAATGTTTCAAGAAAAACAGTTAACTACCTATATTATTCATTAAAAAATGAGTTGGGTAATAAACTTTTTAAAAACATGTCAAATATATATGGATTAGAATCATATCCGACCCGACCCGCCCGTTTGCCACTCCTACTTTCACACGATTGTAGAACATTTTTAGAAATAAATCCTCCATTATACTAATTCCATCCAAATATAAGAAGAAGTAATTTGAACTTGAGTAAAAATCTGCTTGAATTTATGATACAACTTGCGCTCGTTCACTATACTTGCGAAATACTTACAGACAAGTTGCACTGCACGGTTCACTTTAGATGAAAATAATACTTACGTAGCTGTCAAAATTGGAGTAGTTATGTCGTGGCGATTAAACAAATAAAAATATTTTATATTCGAGCTGTAAAGAGCTTTCATATTCTCTTCTTTTACTTAATTTATTGTTTTTTTACACTTTTTCTTTTTGTTGCAAAAGCTTTACACTTTCGACCAATTTATACACAAGGTTTAATTCTTTAGTTCGTGTTTTATTTGTGGAACTTGAATTCGGTAGATATTTGTGAGTGGATCCAGTAAACCTTATTCTTCAAGGTGTGGGCAAAAATTCCATTTTTTTTGACTCTAAGGTGGTAATGATACTCTAGACGCAGATTTATGACGGATTCTGCGGGTCAACTAAACGGTAAAAACTTATCAACATTTGATATTTATATTAAATTATATTAAGTTATTATGATTAAATCATAAATTAAGGTATAAATATATATTAATTAACTATAATTTAGTGATAAGAATACTGTGAAAATATGTTATGTATTTATTGAATTAGTGTAAATACCGGCGATATGTTTGGTATTAAGAAAAATATTTTCTAGAAAATCAGCAATTGTACTTAACCTTTTGTGTTTAGTTAGTAAGCCAGGTGTCACACCCCACCCTTGAGAGGCGCAAACAGCAGACGATGCCCGAAGGTTCGTGCGAACCAACGTCTATACTCAGACCTCTCCATTATGGAATCCAGACCAATGAGGCCTCTGATCACGCCCAATTATGCCTTATAAAAAGGAAAAAGCGGTCGTTGCAAATATAATCTAGTTTACAAGTCCGGAGTCGAATCCCACAGAGAACTAAGGTTTAGCTACAGTTGTTCACTATCATCAAGAATACAAGCTTGAACAATTCCTAACTTATAGATATTAAGATTCTTGTGTTTAACTAACTAACTAACAAATTAAAATAATAAATTAACACTAAAGATACTACAGGTTGGAGAAAAGATTAAGGAGGTCTAGAGTTATGATTTCTCCAATTGTCGGAATCCTTCCCGCTATGTCTTCTATAATTTCGCCTAAGTATTCTCTATCGATCATGAGCGCTCTACGTGTTGTAATTCTCTCCCGAGTAATTACGACAATTTACTAGACATATTCTCCCGAGTTACGCTAGTTGGCTTTAATTACAGCTCACTTAGATCGCACCCAAGGTTTCGTTATCCCTAATCCCACCTTTAAACCCTTGGTTATTGATTCCTCACATACGTCGGGAGTGATGTTGTTTAACAACTACCTAAATATGCACTCTCTCCTGAGTGATACATACTAAATAGGCACAGCTAATTGAGGTCCCTTCAATCAACCACAAGAATAATATAGTTGAACAAGGAGAGAAAATACTACAACTCAATTATATAAAAACATAACAAGAATTTATCCTACAAAAGGTTGCATCAAACCCCTAGATAACAAATTAGCTATTCATATTAGTATATTAAACTACAATACTAAAAGTCATAACCAACAATGAAAAATAGGAAGAGGAAGGAAAAACTCGTAGAAGAATTCCCTGCCTTGCTCCTATTGTGTCTCTGCCTCCTTAGGTTGAATCTTTATCTCAAATCTGTCCAACCCCCTCAAAATACCATTTTTCCATGTATATATACCAAGTACCATTATACCTTCTCCAGTGTGAAAAGGGACACTTTTCCCGGGAAGGACGTGCGCGGCCGCGCTTGGATCGCGCATATCCACTTTGATTCTGCCTGACGAGCGCGGCTGCGAACTTGACATGCATCTTTCACCCTATTCTGTTGGGAATTTAGAAAAACAAAAAACATGAATCAATCTTGTAGCCCTTTGAGTTATCTTTACAACCATATATTGTGGAGCCCAAATAGAGTTCTGAGCAAAACGTTATGTACATTTTACTAGACAGTGCACAATATGCCTACTCGATTCTTCATTTTTTCTAACTATCATCCGTTGACCCCCGAACACGATCCCGGCTTAATTCCTTGAGCTTTTACTCAGACTTCAAAGCTTCAAATCACTTGAATTCATTCCATAACATCTACATAGCTCGGAATCACTCCTACAAGGCATAAAACACACAATTAGTGCAAGACACTAGCGATTAAAGCTCAAACTCAATTAAAGTGCAGTAAATTAGAGTGTAATAAACGACTAAAATATGTAATTATAGCCTATCATCAGCCTCCAAGTAGAAAATATTATAATTTTAAATGTACACATCTGACTGAGAAAGGATATTAGCATTAATACAACTTCACCATTGTTACCAAAATGATCATGACCAACCCTTACATACATCCGAACACCTGTCTGCAAGCCTCTAAGAGTACTAAAATATAGTACATGACTTGGTCAGGATGGGGTATCCAAAATTAACTAAAACATACACTTTAGTACCTATTGACTTTTGAATGACTATTCCGTAGAAGTGGAGTGCAATAACTAACAGTTGGATCAAAATACCCTACTGAAGGAACGTCACTGGGTCTATTTGTACCTGTGAGCATGAACACAGTGCACAAAGAAAAGGTAGTCAGTACAAAAGATATACTGAGTATGCAAAACGAATAACGTATGTAAACCAAAGGCATAGGGTGAGAGATATAAATGCGCAAGTCTTAACCTGGACTTCCTAGATAAGCCACCGGAGGCGTACAATATTATGATCATGAATCATGAATGTATGCAAGCTTTTGTATAAGTCAAGCCACTCATTGGGGCTTATATATATATATATATATATATATATATATATATATATATATATATATATATATGCATAATTCTTAACTAGACTTCGTAGATAAGCCACCGGAGGCGTACAATGTTATGATCATGAATCATGAATGTATGCAAGCTTTTGTATAAGTTAAGCCACTCATTGGGGCTTATATATATATATATATATATATGCCTGTTCAGCCACTCTATAGGGCATATCATCAAACACCACTCTATACCTGGCCTCATAGAAGACTCGATCGTACCTGAACTCAGGAGGTCTCGACAGTACCTGTCCTCAACAGTACTAGGTGTAATCGGCCTCAAGAGGACTCGATAGCCTCACACCACATCATCACTCCATACCTAGTCTCATAAAGGACTCAGTCATACCCGACCTCCAGAGGTCTCGACAGTACCTGGCCTTAACAAGACTCTACGTAGTCGGCTCCAAGAGGACTCGGTAGCTTCACATCACACATCATCGTACCCGGCCATACAAGGGCTCGGTAATATCTCAAATCAAGTCTCATCATATCCAACTAATTAATAATTACACATTAGGTGTCATATCTGACCGACTATAGCATCTCAATAAAGTAGAATATATATATATATATATATATATATATATATATATATATATATATATATATATATATATAAGTGGAATGCAGAATCAATTTAAAGAAATACTAATATTAACTTAGAAGAAATCATATTTTTCTAGACTTAAGAGTACTATCAGGAAACACCTCAAACTTGAAGGAATACCACCGGTAAGAATAATGTACAAGAACAGAAACGACATTATTGAGAAGATCTTAGAACAAACCAATCTGATAACACATAAATCCCTGAAGGAGAAAGACACACGCTCATATCAAGTCATGCCAAGAAAGAAGGTTGTCCTACATATCTTGTTGAAGGACTAGCTATACTTTTATGATGGTTAACTCTGCCTCCAACGAATCTCCAGAATCAATCAACAAGATAATACTTATATAGTGATGATTCCAAGCTCTTCATGCTAAATCCTACGAGGTTCGCCTCTCATTTGGCTTTAGAACGTTTGGGAATTCTAAAGGGTATTAGAGAGCATTTTGGGTGAGTTAAACTGGGTGATACTTTCTAGAATGAAAGATAAAGAGCTATACTACCTTTTTATATTATGTCGTGTTTAGGAAATTCCATCGCTGCTATATGTAATACGGATATCCCCGTGCCAGTTGCAGCACCCGATGGGACAGCTGGCGCAAGTATAATGAAATAAGTAATCCCCTTTGTCCCATATGTGTCGTCGGTCGATTGACCGCACTTGAAGCCAAACTTACCAATCCTTAACTCTATCCATGGGAAAAAGTGAGGGGTGTAATATCATCCTCCCTTTCAAAACATTCGTCCTCGAATGTTGAATTGTAGTCACTCCTTGTAAAATATTTTTATTCATCATGGGTTGTTCATGCAATAGTAGTTTCATTATTTTCTCCCGTAGCATGGAACAAATGGGGGTACCTGGATTTCATATCTTCTTCAATTTCCTAAGTCATTTCTTCTATGTTATTGTTCCTCCAAAGTACTTTGATTGAAGCTACCTCCTTGGTTCGCATCTTACGAACATGACGGTCTAGGATAGCTATGAAACTTCTTCGTAGGATAGGTCCTCTATGATTTTGATATCTTAAATAGGGGTAAAATGGGATAGCTCACTTAGGCACTTCCGAAGCATCGACACATGGAATATTGGATGCACTGCTTCTAATTCTGGGGATAGCACGAGTTTATAAACCACTTGACCGACTTTCTGAATGATTCGATATGGTCCAATGTATCGGGGATTGAGTTTGCCTCTCTTACCGAATCTCATCATGCCCTTCAAAGGCAAAACCCTTAAGAATACCTAATCTCCCATAGAAAACTTCAAATCTCATCGTCGGTTATCTGAATAAGATTTTTTCATGTTTTGAGCTATTAATAATTGACTTTGAATCATTTTCACCTTTTCTATAGCATGTTGCACCAACTCACGACCCAATAACTTTGTCTCACCAACTTCGAACAAGCAGATAGGAGTCTGCACTTTCATCAATATAGGGCCTCATACGGTGCCATCTGAATGCTAGTATGATAGCTGCTATTTGTAAACAAATTTCGATGAGTGGTAGATGATCTTCCCACTTTCCTCTGAAGTCCAAAACACAGGATCGTAACATTTTCTCAAGCGTCTGAATAGTGCGTTCGGCCTGGCCGTCGATTTATGGATGAAAAGTTGTGTTGAGGTTGATCCTCGAACCCAATGCTTTTTTGAATGATCTCTAGAAATTAGCAATAAACTAGGCACCTCTATCTGATATGATGGAAATAGGAACCCCATGGAGTTGACTTAGCATAATCTTCAGTAGAGAAGGTAGTCTTAACTAGTAGGAAATGAACTGACTTGGTAAGTCGATCCACGATGACCCATATGGAATCAAATCTTCAACGTGATCGTGGTAATCCGATAAGAAAATCCTTGTTGATAATCTCCTATATCCAAGTCGGAATTTCCATATTCTGAAGCAATCCTCCTGGTTTCAAATGTTCAACCTTAGCTTGTTGGCAATTTGGACATAGAGCGACATATTCAACAATATTCCTCTTTATGTCGTTCCACCGGTATAGTCGTCGAAAATCGTAATATATTTTTGTTGACGCTGAATGAATAGAAATCCGGGATTGGTTAACCTCTACCATGTTCTTCCTTCAAAGTCACCTCGACATCGAGGAGGGAGACCCTAGAGGAAATCAATGCTTGAGATTTTGACCTCTCCAAAGAGATAGCTCAAGCTAAGGTGCTTGAAGCCGATGCCAAATAGCTGGTCTCCTCTGATGATGACGATGATGACGAAGGCAGCCAAGGAGGGTCTGATAACGACAAGAGGCCCGAAGGAGAAGCTCCCTCCGAGGGAGAAATCAGCCCCGGGCATAGTTAAGATTTTATTTTTCCTTTTCTATTTTGTAAGACCATTGTCGGTCTCTTGTACATAGCGAGATTGGAACTTAGCCAGGTCATTACTCCACCACGCTCGACTGGTGGCCTCCCTTAGCTGATTTTAGGCATCCTCGGTATCAGTAAGGTACACGGCTATGGACTTGTCAGCTAAGACATTCGCCTTCTCGACCTTCGCCTTGGCCTCAGCAAGCTCGGCCTCGAGCTCTTCGATCCTTTTGGCTTGGGCTGAGCTCTTCTCTTTAGTACTCCAAAGTTGAAATTTGGCTGATGACAGCCGCGCCAAGGAAGCCTCTTTATCCTTATCTAGGCGGTCCATATTATCTTTCCACCAATTGCAGTTAGCTTTAACTTGATTGACTTCCCCGGAGCAGCACAATCCTTTTAATCTTTTGCTACAACTGAGATATCGAGGTGTTAGCCACCACCCTTGGGTCAAGCCCATATATTCTCAAAAGGACATTTACCTGCTCGTCCAGTTCGGCCTCTTCCTTACGAACCTGGGCCAAGTCTGCTCGAAGATCCCTAAGCTCTTCATCCTTCTGACTGCAAAGGAGCTTCAAAGCATTCCTCTCCTCTGAGGTCTTCTGGAGCTCGACCTCGCATTGCCTCAAGTCGGCCCGAGACTTGGTAAAAGCCTATATGAGAAGAAAGACACAAGTTAGATTAAAGGGAGAAGAATGAAAAGGAACTTGCAAGAACGGGGATTAGTACTTACTCGAGATAAAAGGCGTTGGGCTTCTTCAAAGAGGGTAGATGCATCATTGAGATCAGCGGCATCATCGACCCTGGTAAAACAATCCTGGAAGGGATCCTCTTTACTGGGGACTCTACCTATGTCGAGGGTCTGTAAAGCCCGAGCATCCCTTATAGCCTCCTCAGAAAAGGCCGCTAGAGAAGGAGAGTGGCCTACTGTCACAACCCCGAGAGAATCGCTAGGAGTGCCCTGTTCAGCCTTGGGAGTCTCAGAATTGGCCCCCTTCGGTATGTTCGTTGATGGCCAAGGGATAACCTCAACCTCAGGCGATTCGGGGGCTTTGCCCGAATCTTTCTTCGAGGCCTCCTCATCACGAGGTCGGGTCTCAACAATCACCTCCATCTTGGAAGGTTTGGAGGCCTCGACCGGCTTCCTTGCTCGAACTACCAACGCCGAGTCATCTCCCTCATCTTTGTCTTCGTCTTCCAGAGGATGTTGAAGGTTACCTGGAAATGCTCCAAATTGTTCTTTGTTTCCAAAGACTTGACAATCATATCATCAATATAAATTTCCACAGTCTTTCCTACTTGTTTTTCAAATATTTTGTTTACCATCCTTTAGTAAGTGGCACCGACATTTTTAGCCCGAAAGGCATGAAATTATATCAGTAAGTGACGTACTCCATGATGAATGAAGTTTTTTCTTGATCCTCGGAGTGTAATCTGATTTGGTTGTACCCAGAATAGGCATCTAAAAAGTTTAGCAACTCATGCTCGGCCGTCACGTTGATTGTTTGATCGATGTGGGGTAAGGGGATGAGTCTTCCAGACATGCTTTATTCAACTCCTTAAAATCTGCGCACATTCTAAACATTTTTAGATTTTAGGAACTACGACAATGTTAGATAACAAATCCAGCTATCTTACTTCTTGGATTGATCCTATTTTATGTAATTTAGATACCTCCTCCTTGTTGCGAGTGAAGGAAAGTTGTCGCTTTTTCTGCTTCACATGAGGGTTATCTCGATCAACGACGAGCTAATGGGTAACCACATCCAGCAGAATACCTGTTATGTCTAAGTAGGACCAAATAAAGCAATCTATGTTATCTTTTAAGAACTCTATAAATTTGAGTCTGAGTTTAAGATTGAGGCCCGAACCCATAAATACCTTTCTTTCTAGTTGGTCGGCTAAGAGGATAACTTCCTTGAGCTTTCCATCGTTTATTTTTTGACATCGGTATTCTCCAGAGCTTTGATGGTTTTTGGGACATTAGGCCATTCCGATTCCTCTTCTACGAGATCGCTCTCCTCAAGCTAATCCATTTCTAACCTGAGGTCGGTTAGAAGCACTAGTTTCAATAATTGCTATTTGGGATCTGCCCCCACTTTGCTTTGTTCGATTGCACGACAAGAGCATGTATTTCTTGAGCTACTAATAACTCTCCTCGAATTTCCCTGATCCCCATGGAGTATGAAACTTCATGACTTGGTGAAAAGTTGATGGGACCGTTTATATAAGGTGGAGCCAAGGCCTTCCCATGATGAAATTGTAAGGAATATCCCCAATCATGACATCGAGCATCGTATCTTGGACGATTCTTCCAGCATAAATCGGCAATTTGATCTCCCATCGGATAATACCGCTAGCCATGTTCAACCTGGCTAGTAGCTTTATGGTTTGAATTATCTTATCAACTAACTACATCTCTACTATGAGCTGAAGTTGAATAATGTTGGCCGAACTATCTGGATCAATCAGCACACACATTTTAGAATTTAAGACATGAAAGAATATTACCAATGCATCATAATGCAGATATGAAAGTCTGTTGCGGTCGGTGTTGTTGAAGGTGATTAAATCATGCTTAGGGAACTCTCTGTCTTTTTTCTCGGAGGAGACGGAGACTTTGGTTTTTTTGGAGGCCGAATAAGTGACCCTACTGGCCATTTCTCTACCAAAAATCATGTGAATTGTTTATTTCGGCAATGGCGATTTCCTTGGTTCCACGCTATCGTGATTCTTATTTAGGTGTTATGCTTGGCTTAGTCACTGCGGAATTTCTTTAAATGTCCGACCCAAAGAAGTTGTGCCACTTCGGCTCACAATTACTTATTGTTCCCAATCAATTTCATATGAGTGTTGTGGAAATCACATCATAGGTTCTAATTTCTCCTGTCGAGGTTGGAACGGATCTCCCTCAGAACCTTGCTTCCTTGATATATCTCAAGGCCATGACAAGTTTCGCGGGCTTGATGCTGAAATTCAATTTGGATAGCCTCTGGGGGGAGGGGGAAAGAGGGGCAGATCCCTTGGTGGTGGTCTGGATAGCCTTGCCACATCTCTTCTAACCAGTCCCCGATTACTTCTAACCAGTCCCCGATTACTTCTAACCAACTATGGTCTCGTGATTGGTCCCTATTATCGAGGGGCTAAGTAATATTTGAACCGGCCCCTCAGATTCCTTTGCCCAAATTCCTGTATACCTTTGAGCCTTTCCTAGAAGCAACTCCTTACTTCATTAGGCATTGAGGCTCTAAGGCCATCTTCAATCCACATCTTGGATGTATACATGTGATTCACTTCATTCCAAGTTTTATTAGGGAACTACTTCGGGCTTTCCTTTAGCTTCCACAAACCGTTAGAGTTTTTCGATTTCATATTATCCGTAAATGTGGCTGCAGCCCAATCCTCCGATATTGCGGGCAACATCATTCTTTCCCATTGGGATCTCTCCATAAAGCTTGAAGCAATTCCCCCTCACATTGCTTTATTTTGAAGATGCCTTTCTTGTGGGTCTCAACCTTCCGAGACCCGACATGAGCCTTCTTGAAAACATTCCCAAGCATAGCAGAAGAGTCGATAGAATGTTCAGGTAAAAATGTATACTAAGTTAAAGCTCCTTTTGTGAGAGTTTGGCCAAATTTCTTGAGCATGACGAATCAGATCTTATCCGGTTGCAGATCATTTTTGTTGATTCTGGCTGTATAGGTTGTCACGTGCTCCTACGGATCTGTTATCCCATTTTATCTTGGTACGTTTGGCATTTAGAACCTTTTTGGGATATGAGTTGAAGCCATACTTGGCATAAATGGCAGTTTCACATACTTTTTGGTGTCTACGCCCTTGACAATCATGGGGTCTCGAGTATCTAATCTCTTCGGGTATGTATCTCCTACACAAAATTGAGGAGCTTAGTACTATACATTTCTTTGACATTTGCATAATTTTGGACCTGTTCATTCCGACCCCCAAACCCCGAGGAACCTTCGCTTCAACCATATTGGTTACACATTCATTGGGGTCTCAATCATTATGGGATGATGGGGTACGGATGTTCTAGGGTGACTGTTATTGGTGAAGGTGGCGATGAAGTATTCCGTACACACCACGAATGTATTTTGTGCAACCAGTATGGCTTCCACCATCCTCTTGAGGCTAGAGCTTCTCCTGCGATACATCCTCGTTACACTAGAATGATGTCGCTGACCTCTTCATGGGGGAGTATTGTTCTCTCTGGTACCTGATGTCATCATCACTTTTATCATTAGGATACCCAGCTTTAGTTGGAAGTCGGACCTGATCTACTTTATGTGAAGAGGTCTGGTTGTCCTTCTGCTCACGTTCTTCGAAGTGCGACAAATCCTGCATGTCCTCGGACACCTCTAGGCTTGGCAGGTTCACCAAAGTTCTCGGTATGATTTATCGATCATTTACGTGTGGGTTTTCACATGGAGTCCTAGATATGGCCAAAATTTCTCGGTGGATAAGCTTTTGGTATTTTAATAAAGGGGTTAAGGCAAAAGGATCAAGACAATATCACTACTATCCCCATAGAAGGCGTTAAACTGTTTACCGAAAAAAAGATATCCACTTTAACAGTTATTTTGATAAAAGGAGGGGTAAAAAGCAAGTGAATTGTGATCAATCCAAACCCTTTATTGTGTAGATAAACCACTGTGATGTATATATGAAAATAAAGACGAGAGTTACAACAATGAATAACGAGGCAAGGTCTAAAGAAAGTTCAATAGTAAGCTTTGTATTTCTTGCAAGTGTTATCTAAGAGAGAGAGAGAGAGAGATGTGTTACAAATTCCCCCAAGGTCCTCTCTCAGAGGGATGATAATGTTCATCTCTTTAGCTTCTCTGACAAGCTAATTATACAAGACAAAATAGGACCTTTTCGTGACAAGACTACTCAATAGTGCAAAAAATAATTCTTGAAAAGGCATTTGAAGCCTGGCTCGGAGCTCAATGCTGGCTGATATAAGTGGGTTGGTGAGAATGCACTCCAGCTGAAAATGGGGTCATGAACAGGAAAAAGATCCATTGGGAACGGTGTTATTGCTCAACCGGTTAGCAATGGCTTTGGTTATTTTGAGATGGCACTGCTGCCTTGAGATACTAATGATAATATTTGAATCCTCTAACTGGGGCTACCAACTGCGATACTACTGAGTGCTCGATTCTGACTGGGCCAAAGCAGGGTCGTCTCAACAAGATTGGGGCCTAAAGCCAAATTTCAGAAAGAGGCCCTAAATAAGAATATCAATGACAAACTTGCAATGAAGATGTATAAATAAAGGTAGAATAATAAAATCAACTCAAGAATTTGATAAGTTAATATATAACAATAACATACCCAGTGAAAACCCACAAAGTGGGATTTGGGAAGGTAGAGTGTAAGCAGACCTTACGACTACCTCGGGAGGTAGAGAAGTTGTTTCTGAAAGACCCTCGGCTCAAGAGAAAGCATGGCAAAACATAAGGGCCAGATAAGGATAATCAATTCAATGCAACACGCAAATGAAAGTAACGAAAGGGACTAAGTCATGATAAAACGGTCTAAAAAGGAGAAGTAGCTATAACAGATAAATAAGATAATTAAAGTACAAAAAACAATAGATAGTAGCAAAAATCAAAAGTTAAGAAACTATAGAGCAAGATAAGTTGCTATAATGATATCGAAAAGTGTTGCATTGCTTCAATATAATGATTGCTTGTTTTAATGCTTTGAAGTAGACAACTTGTAAGCCCCGATAAACTGTCAATTGAGAGACTTTTCAATATTGAGAATAAGAATAGTAAAAGAGAGAATGAAAAAGGTAAATATATAAATAATAATGTGGGCCCATATTTAGTTGTTAGCATATAAATGAGGAAAAAACAAATAGTTACCCTACCCATGTAAGGGAACAATTCATAAAAAATTATTCCATTCTCTAATTATTACAACGAATCCTCAAGTTAAAGTTATTGTACTTTAGCTCCAATTTTTTTTAAAAAATTTAAATGTACACACATCTTTTTAATGATACATACTATATAATATATTTTTAAGGAAAAAATGGGCCCCCAAAAAAATTAGACCCCAAGCGATTGCTTTATTGGCCTTATAGTCGAGCCACTCATGGGCCAAAGCTTCCACGTGTCACATCCTCGTTAGTCCACCTACCCGGCCCGAATTTTCACCCCATACAATGTTCCTGGTTATCTAGTTTGGAAGGTAAGATAAGTATTAAAATAAGGTAAACACTCATCTTCACGTGTGATCATTCACATGTATTCTCTTTTAAGTTGACCTCATCTCAATTGCAACATCAGTAATTTGTCGCTTTTTACATGGCGATTATGAATTATATATCCGAAATTATTTCTTTTCTTTCCATTTCATCATTCAAATCCACCTCGGCTCGGCTTGGTTCATTATGCAGCCACACTTTTAACTTTTCACATTTCAATTTTTATATCCTTTAAGATTCAGAAAATATGGCGGACGAACTGGGATATTTCCATGAACAATAGTAAAACCTATTTATATGTATAATATTTTATAAAAAACATGTTCTTCAAGTTGCCAAGTTGCATTATTTTTTTAATAAATCATATTAAAAGTAATAATATTTTATCCTCTAGCTTTGGTCTCTACAATTGACAGAGAAGAATTGCAGGTTTTCTGGGAACCTTATTGGCTTCTTTCGGCAAAAGGTTTTCGGTATTATATCGCATTTGTGGGCTGCAAACATCATTGCTGACACACTTGATCAGGGTACTGATAAATATGGAACACAGTTGACAAGAAGTTTATTTATTTATGTTACAGTGTATACTTTAGCTCCCGGCTGGGCTTTCAATAATAACAAATTGACTTGGACAAATAATTAAACCGATCACATTATGTGTCACTATCCCAAATACTCCGATTGTAATGGCGCCTATTACAGTATTAGACTAGCCGAAACAACACGAGCAATATAGATGATCTTTTGTAAAATTTATTTTTCTAAACAGATTAAAGTCTCAATTCGTTCATTTTGAAATATCAAAAGAAATACGCGGAAAATAAGTACGAAAATACATCAACACAGCCCGAATCTGGTGTCACTAGTCATGATCAACTAAGTACAACTCAGCATTATCTGCTTAATACAAAATAAGTATGAAATATAAAGTACTAGGATAAGAAGGAGAAAGGCAGGGCTGCGAACGCCGTGCATCTACCTTGCAATCTCCGGATAAAACTCTCACTCTAATACTCGGGCACCTAGATCTGCACACAAGATGCAGAGAGTAACGTGAATACACCAACTCAGTAAGTAACTAAAGTAAATAAAGTCTAAGTGCAGTGACGAGCATTTAAGATCATATACATACTTTTATCAAGAATTTCAACAGAATTATCAAAGTCAAAATCTACAGTTCAATAACCGTATGTCTCATAAAAACTCATGTTTCAATGAAAATCCTTTAAAGCATTTATTCAACGTTTTTCCATAGAGGCTCGGTGAAAAAGAAGAGTGAAAACAGGAAATCTCAAAAACAAGCCCCTCGGGCAAAGTATCACTCATAAGTATAGCCCCTCGGACAAGCCTCTCAGTCACTCGTGACTCAACTCTCGTCAATCAGTAATAACACTCAGCACTCCCACTCAATAAATATCTTATAATAATAATGATAACTGCTGCGGCGTGCAGCCCGACCCATGATATATAGTCGACTACGTTCACTGGGGTGTACAGACTCCGGAGGGGCTCCTACAGCCCAAACACTATATCGCTGTGGCGCGTAGCCCGATCCAACATATCGCTGCAGTGTGCAGTCCCAATCCCCATATATATATATATATATATATATATATATATATATATATAATCCTCACCATTAGGTCCTCGACCTCTCTCTCAGTCATTAACCTCACAGCCACTCGGGCATTTTAGTTAAATCAGGGAACTCAGCCCAAAACAGTTTTCATATATTTGAAAGTAGAATAATGAAACTGAATCAATAATAAACAGGTATAATCATGACTGAGGATATGCTTTCATTCAAATAGTGTGAGGAGAGTAGTAAAATACCTCTAAGGGTCTAAACAGTTTGGCACAAAGGCCTCAAACATGGCACTTAGCCCAAGTTGACAATTTCATTTCTAAAACACATGGATATCATATATAGTATATCAAAATATGCAACTATACAGTGCCAAGGGACGGACCAAGTCACAATCCTCATGGGTGCACGCTCACATGCCCGCCACCTAGCATGTGCGTCACCTCATTTACCAAAACAACACAAAATTTCGGGGTTTCATACCCTCAGACCTAGATTTACAATCGTTACTTACCTCAAATCGGATGAAGTACTATTACGCGACGCCCTTGCCTCTCGACTTGGTCTCAACTCGCGTCGAATCTACACAAAATCAGAATCATAACATCAATATATGCTAAGAGAATAAAGCCCACGCAAAAATAATCGAATTACATCAAAAATCCCGAAATAGGTCAAACCCGACCCCCGATCCCACATTTCATAATTTGATAAAAAATTACATCAGTAGAATCCTTATCTTCCCACGAGTCCATACATACTAAGAACATCAAAATCGGACCTCAAATAGCCCCCCCAAATCCTCAATTTACACTCTCCAATTTCAAGTCCTAATTCCCAATTTTTGGTTTTAAATCCCACTAATTTCATGTCTAATTAATTAGAAATCACCATAGAATCAAGTATTGAGTTCAAAAATCTTACCTCCAAGTGTTTCCCTTCAAATCGTTCTTCAATCCCTCTAAAAAAGCTTCAAAACTGCTCAACAATGGTGAGAAATGGGCTAAAAATCGCGAAGATGGCTTTATATACATTATGCCTAGATAATTTTCCTTAAATCGCGATGGCGGAAAGAGCCCCGCGATCATGAAGCACAAAAATTGATTGCCCTTATTTTAACCCTACGCGATCGCGAAGCACTGCCTTTGATAACTCACGCGATCGCGGCCTCTCCCACGCGACCGCATAGAACAACCCTTACCACTTTACACCAACTCCTTCTCTTTTACGCGAACGCAACTTGGCCATGCGTTCGCGAACCATAACCTCACAACCAACTGTGATCATGTTCTGACCTTCGCGATCGCATTGAACAAATTTCACCTCTAACCCACAAAGCCTACGCGATCGCGGACTCTTCTACGCGATCATGAAGAACAAAATGTCTACAATAGAATACTAGAAAACCTGCTATCTCCTCAAGTCCAAAAATGCCCCGTTGAGCATCTGAAACACACCCGAGGCCCTCGGGTTCTCAACCAAACATGCCAACACCCCATAATATCATTCAAACTTGTTCCAACCTTCGGAACACTCAAAACCATCAAAACATCAAATCACCATCGAATTCAAGCCTAAGGATTTCCAAACTTCCGAATTCCGCAAACGATCAAAAAAGTCTGTCAAACCTTACCCGAATGACCTAAAAATTTGCACACACGTCACAAATGACACAAAAAACCTACTCCAATTTTCGGAATTCCATTCTGACCCCGATATCAAAATTTTCACTACCGACCAGAAAATGCATTTTCAATTTCACCAATTCAAGCCTAAATCTACCACATACCTCCAAAATACATTTCGATCATGCTCCTAAATCCCAAATCACCTAAAGAAGCTATACGGACCATCAGAATTCACATTCGAGACCTTTTTCACATAAGTCAACATCCGATTGACTTTTCCAACTTAAGCTTACTCAAAAGAGACTAAGTGTCTCATTCCTCTCCAAAACCACTCTGAACCCGGACCAACCAACCCGATACCACATAATACCACTGAAAACATATATAGAAGCATAAATAGGGGAAACTGAGCAATAACTCATGAAACGACTAGCTGGGTTGTTACGTCCTCCCCTTCTAACGAGTCAAGAAACATACCTGAAGCCTCAAATAGGTGAGGATATCTGCTCTGCATCTCCCGCTTGATCTCCCAGGTAGCCTCCTCCACGGGCTAACCTCTCCACTACACTTTCATTGAAGCTATATCCTTTGATCTCAACTTTCGAACCTGACGCTCCAAAATAGCCACTAGCTCCACATCATAAGTCAAATCATCATCTAACTGAACTGTGCTGAAATCCAAAATATGAGACGGATCGCCAATATAATTCCAGAGCATAGATACATGAAATACCGGATGCACACTCGACAAGCTGGGTGGCAAAGCAAGCTCATAAGACACCTTCCCAATCCTCTGAAGCACCTCAAAAGGCCCAATGAATTGAGGACTCAATTTACCCTTCTTCCCAAATCTCATAACACCCATCATGAGTGAAACCTTCAGTAGAACTTTCTCCCCAACCATGTAAGACGCATCACGGACCTTCCTGTCAGCATAACTCTTTTGTCTTGACTGCGCTGTACGAAGTCGCTCCTGAATCACCTTCCCCTTTTCCAAAGCATCCTGCATAGGTCTACCCAAAAGCCTAGCCTCACCTGGCTCAAACCAACCAACTGGAGATCTACACCGTCTCCTATATAAAACCTCATATAGAGCCATCTGAATACTCGACCAATAACTGTTGTTATAAGCAAACTCCGCGAGCGATAGAAACTGATCCCATGAACCACCAAAATCAATGACACAAGAACGCAACATGTCCTCCAATATCTAAATAGTGCGCTCGGACTGCCCATCCGTCTGAGGGTGAAAAGCTGTGCTCAACTCAACCTGAGTACCCAACTCTCGCTACACGACCCTCAAAAACTGCGACGTAAACTGAGTACATCTATCTAAAATTATGGAAACTGGGACACCATGCAAGCGAACAATCTCTCAAATATAAATCTCTGCCAACCGCTCCGAAGAATAGGTAGTACATATAGGAATGAAGTGCGCGGACTTGGTCAGCCGATCCACAATCACCCAAATAGCATCGAACTTTTTCAAAAGTCCGTGGGAGCCTAACTACGAAATCCATGGTGATCCGCTCCCACTTCCACTCTGGAATATCTAACTGCTGAAGCAAGCCACCTTATCTCTGATGCTTATATTTCACCTGCTGACAATTGAGACACCGAGCTACAAATCCCACAATATCCTTCTTCATTTTCCTCCACCAATAGTGCTGTCTTAAATCCTGATACATCTTCGCGACACCCGGTTGAATGGAATACCGCGAGCTATGAGCCTCCTCTAGAATCAACTCCTGAAGCCCATCCACATTGGGCTCACATATCCGGCCCTGCATCCTCAATACCCCATCATCACCAATAGTCATATCTCTGGCATCGTCGTGCTGAACTCTGTCCTTGAGGACAAGCAAATGGGGATCATCATACCGGCGCTCTCTAATGCGATCAAACAAGGAACATCGAGAAACTACAAAAGTTAAGACCCGACTGGGCAAAATATCCAACCTCACAAACCGATTGGCCAATGCCTGAACATCAACTGTAAGAGGTCTCTCCCCAACAGGAATATATGCCAAACTGTCCATACTCGCCGCCTTCCTACTCAAGGCATCGACCACTACATTGGCCTTCCCCAGATAGTACAAGATAGTGATATCATAGTCCTTTAGCAGCTCTAACCATCTCTGCTTCCTCATATTGAGATCTTTCTGCTTGAACAAGTGCTGGAGGCTGCAATGATCAGTGAACACCTCACAAGACACGCCATAGAGATAATGCCTCCAAATTTTCAACGCGTGAACAATGGTAGCCAACTCCAAATCATGAACAAGGTAGTTCTTCTTATGGGGCTTCAACTGACGAGAAGCATAAACAACACTCTACCCTCATGTATCAACACACACCCAATTCCAACTCTCGAAGCATCACAATACACTGCATATGAACCCGAAGTTGATGGCAAAACTAATATTGGAGCTATGGTCAAGGCAATCTTGAGCTTCTGAAAGCTTATCTCGCACTCACCCGACTACCTGAATGGAGCACAATTTTGAGTCAATTTGGTCTAGGGTGATGCAATAGATGAAAATCCCTGAACGAACCGACGGTAATAACCCACCAAACCAAGAAAGATGCAAATCTCTGTGGCTGAGGACAGTTTGGGCCAACTCTGAACCGCCTCTATCTTCTTTGGATCAACTTGAATACCCTCACTGGACACCACGTACCCCAAGAAAGCCACTAAACTGATCCAAAATTTACACTTGGAGAACTTCGCATAAAGCTTCTCCTCTCTCAACCGCTGCAGTACAACTCTCAAATGCTTGACATGCTCCTTCTGACTACACGAGTACACGAAAATATCATCAATGAAAATAATCACAAATGAGTCGAGATAAGGCCGAAACACATTGTTCATCAAATGCATAAACGCTGCTGATCGAGGCCAACCCTGTACTACTATGAAGTAGCAAGAGAGGTTGAAACAGCTTTTACCCAAGAAAGCCGGGATCGATTTCCATAGGAAGCTAGATATTGGAGTTGAGTTTCTATCTAAATTGGTGTTGTGTAATTGTTCCTAATTGCACTTCTAAACATTGTTGGTTTTGATTTTACTTCTAATTTTATGCTATTACGATGCTAAATTAAGCTAAGTAAAGCTAAGATTAAACTATTGAGAGATGTTCAAATAGATAAAAGGCACTAGGGTAGTGACTTTCTCCCAGGTGGCTAATTGACGGATTCTTGAGTCTAAGGCTAGATGGTCACATTTGGGGAGTATGATATAACCATTGCACGATTCTACTCACTCTATACCTTTTGTAGTTCGAGTGATTTTGCCCGAATTGAGTTTCTCAAGACCAATTGAGTATGACAATTTGTGCAAGCAAATGAGGTTCAAGTCGGGTATTACTATCTCTAGATTTAACCTTTTAATTGGGGCTATCAATCTCCTGAGTACACCCCAATTCCTTGTTAGACCAATTTCATGGACTTAGGCTCTCTTTCTCAAGAAGAGCCAAAGTCTACTAGGCAAAAACTAGTGTTTGCAACCACTAATTCAACATTAAAACCCTAAATTAGCCCAATATCAAACACCCATAGACAATCAAGTATCAAAACACAAGACCCATCAATTACCCACGCTAGGGTTGAGCCACAACCCTAGCTAATGGGTCTAGCTACTCATGATTATAGAAGAAAATAAAGAAATAGATGAAGAAAAACCCATAATAATTAATTAATAGATAAAACTTGAAGATTCAATGATGAAATTAAGCTAAAATTACTCAAAATGGTAAAAAAGAAGTGTTCACTGGCGCAACTCTGTCCCAAAATCTATCTGATGACCTAAAAATGGGAAAAGAAACTATTTATACTAGGCTAAAAAATTTGGACAAAAATACCCCTGTGGGGCTAGTGCGGACCGCACAAAATCGAGTTCGGCCACACTAAGGTTCTTGGCTGAGATAATGTGCTCTCTGAAGTTGGCCACCGCGGATCGCACAAAATGCACCGCGGTCGCGGTGGCTTCTATTGCGGTCCGCACAAAATGGACCGCGGACCGCATTGGGCATAATCCTCAAATTGGCAACTCTCTGATCTTGGGCTCTGCGGAAAGCACAAAATGGATGGCCGCAGTGAAATCAATGCGGTCTACACAAAATCCTTTGCGGCCGCATTGCTTGGTTGCCTGAAATGCCTGCTCTCTGAACTTCATCTTTGCGGACCACACAAAATGGTGTGCGGCCGCACTGACCCTGTTTGACTGAGCTTGGCCTTGGTCTTGGTACTTGTGCATGTTTCACTTTTTTTTGAGCTGGTTTTTGACAAATTGTCATCTTGTTGATCAAACCCTGCAATAAGTACAATTTGTGAGCCTTTGGGACTATTTTGTACACATTTCTAATCAATACTTAAGCAAGGGGAAGAGTAAAATTCATCATAATCCCTAGTTATCAGCTGCTGGGGCATTGGTTATCCCAAAAGACATCACAAGGAACTTATAATGACCATATCGGGTCCTGAAAGCCTTCTTAAGAATATCCGAGTCCCTAATCTTCAATTGGTGAAACCCTGACCGGAGATCAATCTTGGAGAACACTCTCGCTCCCTGAAGTTGGTCAAATAAATTATTAATACGAGGCAAATGATACTTTTTCTTAATTATAACTTTGTTCAACTGCCTGTAATCAATGCGCATTCTCATCATGCCATCCTTCTTCTTCTTCACAAATAGAATAGGCGCACCCCAAGGCGACACACTAGGCCGAATAAACCCCTTATCAAGGAGTTCCTGAAGTTGTTCCTTCAATTCCTTCAACTCCACCGGTGCCATACGATATGGTGGAATAGAAATGGGCTGTGTGCTCATTACCAAATCAATACCAACGTCAATATCCCTGCCCGGTGGCATGCTCGACAGGTCTGCAGGAAACACATTGGGAAAATTCCTCACTATGGGAACAGAATCAATACCAGGAGTCTCTGCACTGACATCCCTCACAAAGGCTAAGTATGAAAAACAACCTTTCCCAACCATTCACTGGGCCTTCAAGAATGAAATCACCCTACTGGGGACAAAATCAGTCGAACCTCGCCACTCAATCTGTGGCACCCCCGGCATAGCCAACATCACTGTCTTAGCGTGATAGTCTAATATAGCACGACGCGAAGATAGCCAATCCATGCCTAATATCACATCAAAGTCCACCATACAAAGCAACAAAAGGTCCACTTGTGTCTCCAGACCCCTAATAGTCACCACACACGACCAATATATATGGTCTACAATAATAGTATCGCTACTGGAGTAGATACACGAACAGATGAAACAAGAGACTCACAGGGCCTATCCAAATAACGAGCAAAATATGATGACACATATGAAAAAATGGAACCAGGATCAAATAACACAGATGCATATTTGTGGCAAACTGAGACAATACATATAATTACGTCATCTGAAGCATTAGCATCTGGTCTAGCTGGGAGTGCATAGAAAAGGGCTTGACCACCACCTGATCAACCTCCCCTTCTAGGGCGACCCTTAGCTGACTGACCCCCACCTCTAGCTGTCTGAGCATGGTGAAGTAACTGGAGATGAAGTCGAGGGCTGACTCCTCATATGTCCAAACTCTCCACACTCGTAACAACTCCCTGGTGCGGGGAACGGGGGCTGAAGGGAACCCCTAGCACAGGAATGACCAATAGAAGGACCTGGCATGGAAGAACCCTGAACCGATGAAGCACGGGATGAACTCTGGGCTGGTAGGACACTGAGTGATGAATGTCCCTGATGTGAGTTATGATAACCATGGCCCGATGATGCCCCACGATTAACTGGGCGGGCTGAATGAGCATGTGTGAATGGACAGCCTTTGTCGTGCTGAAACTGACCTCTCGAAGGGACACCACAAAAACTACCAGATCCTCGAGGCCTCTTGGCCTCCCTCTCATCTCGCTCCTGGCGGCGAATTGACTTAATCTCGGGAGCAATGTCAACAACCTCCTCAAAAGTAGCACCTGACACCCTCTCCCTAGTAATGAGAATCCGAAGTTGGTATGTGAGGCCATCAACGAGCCTCTTGATCCTCTCTCTATTTGTAGGAACTAACCAAACAGCATGACGAGCTAACTCCGAGAACCTCATCTCATACTGCGTCACAATCATGTCACCCTAATGCAACTGCTCAAACTGCCTGTGCAGCTCCTCCCTGCGAGAGTGTGGTACATATTTCTCCAAAAAGAGAACAGAGAATTGCTGCCAGGTAAAGGGCACTGCATCAACAGGCCTACACCTCTCATAAGCCTCCCACCAAGTATAGGCAGCTCTAGAAAATTGAAAAGTAGTAAATGTGAACCCGCTGGTCTCCAGAATACTCGGTGTACAAAGAATCCTCTGACACTTGTCCAAGAAATCCTAGACATCCTCTCCCTCCACACCACTGAAAGTCGCAGGCTGAAGTCTACCAAACCTCTCCAATAGACGCTGCTCTTCGTCAGGCATAAATGGTACCACATAATCCTGGACTGGTGCAACCGGCTGGGCTGGAGGTGCCCCCGGTGTCTGAAGTCCCTACACAACCTGCTCAGGTGTGCGAGCAGCGGGAGTCTGAGTACCTCCCCCTTCCTGAAAAGTAGTTGCGGCCATAGTAACTGAGACCGCCTAAGCTAGGCCAGTGCACACTGATAGAATCTGGGCTAGGGCCTCCTGAAGGCCTGGAATCACAATAGGCACAGCCGGTGCCTAAGCTGGTCCTGCTGGAGCATCCGCAACTAGGACCTGATCATGAACTGGGGTGGCTGGTGGATCTACAGGTGTTGCCTTAGCTGTTGTGCGGGCTACACCCCTACCCCTACCACGGCCTCGACTGCGACCTCGGACCCTAATGGCCCCAACTGGTGGTACTGGTGGTTGTCCGTCCTGACCGGTAGCACGTATCCTCATCATCTGTGAGAGAATAGAATAACAGAAGTTTTGTACTAGAATCAACAGATTCGCATGATAGGAATTTCAAGAATGTGAAGTTTTTCCTAAAGGTTCTGCAGCCTCCCGAGGATAAGTATAGACGTCTCCGTACCGATCCGCGAGACTCTACTAAACCGGCTCATGACCCGTGAGACCTATGTAATCTAGGCTCTGATACCAACTTGTCACGACCTCAAATACCCGGTCGTGATGTCGTCTATCACTGTACTAGGCCAACCGAAACAGCACAAACAATATAGAAGATCTTTTGTAAAATTTATTTTTCTAAACATATTAAAGTCTCAATTCGTTCATTTTGAAATATCAAAAGAAATACGGGAAAACAAGTACGAAAATACATCAACACAGTCTGAATATGATGTCACTAGTCATTAGCCACTAAGTACAACTCAACATTGTCTGCTTAATACAAAATAATTCTGAAATATAAAGTACTAGGATAGGAAGGAGAAAGGCAAGGCTGCGAATACCGTGCGGCTACCTTGCAATCTCCGGATAAAACTCTAAAGGTGCTGAAAAACTTTCACTCTAATCCGGGTACCTGGATCTGTACACAAGGTGCAGGGAGTAACGTAAGTACGCCAACTCAGTAAGTAACTAAAGTAAATAAAGTCTGAGTGCAGTGACGAGCATTTAAGATCATATACGGACATCAAAGTCAACATCTACAATACAATAATTGTATGTCTCATAAAAACTCCAGTTTCAATGAAAATCCTTTAAAGCATTTATTCAACATTTTTCCATAGAGGCTCAGGAAAAAGAAGAGTGAAAACAGGAAATCTCACAAACAAGCCCCTCGGACAAAGTATCACTCATAAGTATAGCCCCTCGAGCAAGCCTCTCAGTCACTCGTGACTCAACTCTCTTCAATCCGTAATCACACTCAACATTCCCACTCAATAGATATCTCATAATAAGAATAATAACTGTTGCGGCGTACAGCCCGATCCATGATATATAGTCGACTACGCTCACTGTGGGTGTACAAACTCCGGAGGGGCTCCTACAGCCCAAACGCTATATCGCTACGGCGCGCAGCCTGATCCAACATATCGCTGCGGCGTGCAGCCCGATCCATATATATATATAATCCTCACCATCAGGTCCTCGACCTCTCTCTTAGTCATTATCCTCACAGTCACTCGGGCATTTTAGTAAAATCAGGGAACTCAACCCAAAACAGTTTTCATATATTTGAAAGTAGTGTAATGAAATTAAATCAATAATAAACAGTTATAATCATGACTGAGGATATTCTTTCAAATCAAACAGTGTGAGGAGAGTAGTAAAATACCCTTAAGAGTCTAAACAATTCGGCATAAAGGCCCCAAACATGGTACTCAACCCAAGTTAACAATTTCATTTGTAAAACACATGGATATCATATATAGTATAACAAAATATGCAATTATACAGTCGCCAAGGGACGGACCAAGTCACAATACCAATGGGTGCACACCCACACGCCCATCACCTAGCATGTGCGTTACCTCATTTACCAAAACAGTAAGAAATTTTGGGGTTTCATACCCTCAGGTCTAGATTTACAATCGTTACTTACCTCAAACTGAATGAAATACTACTCCGCGACGCCCTTGCCTCTCAACTTGGCCTTAACTCGCGTCGAATATACCTAAAATAAGAATCATAACATCAATTATGCTAAGGGAACAAAGCTCACGTGAAAATAATCAAATTACATCAAAATTCCGAAATTGGTCAAACCTGTCCCCCGGGCCCACGTCTCGAATTCCAATAAAAATCACATCAATAGAATTCTTATCCTCCCACGAGTTCATACATACTAAGAACATCAAAATCGGACCTTAAATGGCCCCTCAAATTCCGAATTTTACACTCTCCAATTTCAAGCCCTAATTCTCCAATTTTTGGTTTTAAATCCCACTAATTTCATGTCTAATTAGTTAGAAATCACCATAGAATCGAGTATTGAGTTCAAAAATTTTACCTCCAAGTGTTTCCTTCGACTCCCTCTTCAATCTCTCTCAAAAAGCTTCAAAACCGCTCAACAATGGTGATAAATGGGTTAAAAATCGCGAAGATGGCCTTATATACATTCTGCCCAGATAATTTTCCTTAAATCGCAATCGCGGAAAGACCCTAGCGATCGCTAAGCACAAAAATTGACTGCCATCATTTTAACGCTATGCGATCGCGAAGCACTGCCTTTGCTAACTCACGCGGTCGCGTGGGCTATCACGGCCTCTCCCACGCGACTGACACTTACCACTTTACACTAGCTACTTCTCTTCTACGCGAACGCGACTTGGCCACGCATTCGCGAACCATAACCTCACAACCAACCGCGATCGCGTTCTGACCTTCGCGATCTCATTGAACAAATTTCACCTCTGCCCCACAAAGCCTACGCGATTGCGGACTCTTCTATGTGATCGTGAAGAACAAAATGTCTGCAACAGAATACCAGAAAACCTGCTATCTCCTCAAGTCCAAAAATGTCCCGTTGAGCATCCGAAACATACCCGAGGCTCTCGGGACCTCAACCAAACATGCCAACACATCCCATAACATCATTCAAACTTGTTCCAACCTTCGGAACACTCAAAACAACATCAAAACATCAAATGACCATCGGAGTTAAGCCTAAGGATTTCCAAACTTTCGAATTCCGCAAACGATCAAAAAGTCTATCAAACCTCACCCGAATGACCTGAAATTTTGCACACACGTCACAAATGACACTACTGACCTACTTCAATTTCCGAAATTTCATTCCAACCCCGATATCAAAATTTCCACCGGAAAATGCCAAATTTCCAATTTCGCCAATTCAAGTCTAAATCTACCACGTACCACCAAAATACATTCCGATCACGCTCCTAAGTCCCAAATTACCTAACGAATCTATCCGAACCATCAAAATTTACATCTAAGACCTTTTTCACATTAGTCAACATCGGTTGACTTTTCCTACTTAAGCTTACTCAAAAAAGACTAAGTGTCTCATTTCTCTCCAAAACTATTCTGAAGCCGGACCAACCAACCCGATACCACATAATACCACTGAACAACATATAAAGAAGCAGAAATGAAATAAACGGAGTGATAACTCATGAAACGACCGAACGGATCGTTACATCGTGTCTAGCTAGACTAGATAGAATCCTTTTGAAAGCAAAATAAGGTCATTATTTCGTGCATTCGATAGTATTTACGAAGCAAACTCTTTGTTGGAATCCGTACCTAGAAAACTTTGTAGCTAGCTGAAGTGCTTGTCCTTGTTAAGTAGATTGCAAATTCTATTGAATGGAGCTGCCCATTTTTATCTTAAAACAGATTGAGACAAAAAGAATTGTCAGGAATACTGCAGAACTTATAGCCAGTTTGGCCCGCAA
Source organism: Nicotiana sylvestris (assembly GCF_000393655.2). NCBI lineage: Eukaryota > Viridiplantae > Streptophyta > Magnoliopsida > Solanales > Solanaceae > Nicotiana > Nicotiana sylvestris. Next base: position 74,619,470 of record NC_091068.1, on the reverse strand, counting down.
AAATCAGCTTATTTTGAGAAGTACTTTTTTTTAAAAGTATTTTTCTCAAAAGTACTTTTGGTGAGAAATAGTTTGTGTTTGACTAATTAGTTTGAAAAACACTTCTGTGCAGCAATTAGTGTTTGACCAAGCTTTAAAAAACTACTACTAAGTGTATTTTTCTCAAAAATGCTTCTCAAAAAAGTATTTTTGGAGAAAAGCTACTTTTTTCTGCTTCTCCTCAAAAACATTTTTTTTCTTCAAGAAGTTTGGCCAAACACCTCAAATTGAGACCAAAAGTGTTTTTGACAAAAAAAAAAGCACTTTTGACCAAAAATAAGCTTGACCAAACAGACTATTATTATCCTTCTTATAGTTGGTGTAATACAGCAGTTTCTGTTGTTCGTTTTCAAGCACGCACGATAAGCTAGCTTCTTTCATTTAATTTTCTTTTATATTCCTATAAGGCTATTTTTGTGTGGATAACTCAAAAATAGTTTCAGGATAAACTTATTGAATTTATATGTAATGAGGTTAGTAGCAATCGGTTTAAATCAGAATAGTTGAATGAATCATACGATTAGACCAAATTGAACGATAATAAGACAATCAAAGAAGACAAACAAAAGAAAGAATGATTTTATTGAGCTTTTTTATGAGCCACAATGCTACAAAGTAAAGATCGATTACCCAACTTAACAAAAATGAAATACAATAACTTTTAGTAATGGGTAAGTTGAGTAGAATCTGAATGAATTACAAGTGAGGGAAGTAGGGGTATTTATAGCTAAGTGAAAGTTAATATGCCTAGTCCCACTTCCGTTCGTCGCTCAGGGCAGGGGCGGATTAGGGGAACAGAAGGGTGTCCACCTGAACCTCCTTCGCTCAAAAATTATATTGTATATGTTAGGCAAAATTTATTTTTTATTTCTATATATTATGTTTTGAATCCCCTTGACACAAACCAAAAGCATAGCATATATAATGGTCAAGCGGGTTCAAAACCTTTGTAAGGTCATTGCTTCTATTTCCATTAGCTACAATCTTTTTAGCTTTTCTATTTTTTTTAATCCCTTAGCGATAATTCTGCCTCTGTTGCGGGCTCTGGATGGTTAGCCACCGCCAAAATACTCGTTGGTTGTGAGATAAGTATTAGACGTAGGGGGTATGAATGAATCTTGAATATCTCGAAGATGGTTGAAGACCAAGTAAGATGACAGAATCATCTTTGGAGTGCTTCACCGCGACATTGCTCTCGTCTTCCCGGAAAAGAGTTATCGGGTCGAAAATATTTCTCATGGGGCCAAAGTTCCATTGTTCGTGTATACCCGAGATAAACCTATTCCAAACAACATCGTGTCATCATGTAAACTATTCACATGCCAAAGCTGGATTTTACCAATACAAATATATGCATATGTACAGGCACAGTGTCTGCTCCGTGTAAATAATAATAATCGGACCACATTAAGTATATTAATATGACTCATTTTTTTGTTTTACTGATGGAGTAAAACAACAGTCTAAAGACATATCAAGATAGCACAAACGCTAGAAAATAGTTTTAGTGTAATTTCTGCATGCATGATTGTAGAACGAACATTTTTAGAATTAAATCCTCAATTATATTAACTCCATCTCAAGAAATATAAAAAAATTAAATTTAAATGCACGAGTACCAGTTAGTTTTATGAATTAAGGTTAACTTTTCGCTAAACGGAAAGATATAAGCAGCAGTAATATTATGAAGTTGACTGAAAACCTCTTTGAATTTATAATACAACGCACACTCGTTGAACACTGTATGAACAAACTATATACAAGTTGCACCTTCACTTTAGATCAAAATAATCATTACATTACATAGCCGTCAAAATTGTACTCCGTAGTTAAGTCGTGGCGATTGAATTAATAAAAAATATATTCGAGCTGTAAAGAGGTTTCATATTTTCTTCTTTTAGAGCTTTCATATTTTCTTCTTTTACTTTATTTCTTTTTGTTGCAAAAGCTTAGACTTTTGACTAATGCATTTATACACACATTTAACAAGGTTTAATTCTTTAATTATATTTGCATTGTGTTAGTGACCAACTTGAATTCGGTAGACATTTGTGTGTAAATCAAGTAAACCTTATTCCTCAAGAACGAATTGTCGGCAAAATTCCGATTTTTGACTTTTTATATTGATGCTGCTGCTATGCTTACATCTGACAAACCAGGAGCCTAGACTGACAAGAATTAGTATTTTATTAGTACTAATTAGTATGCGACATATACCAAGTTAAGGAAAAGACATAGCTAAATATAGTTATACTAAGAGATCGTTTGAAAAGGCGAAAGGCCAGCTAATTAATTTTGGGTTTATAAAAGGTTCATTTGTCTTTATGTTCTTGGTTTATCCGATTGAAAAGGTAAAATGAGGACTAAAATATAATTAGGGTTATAACAATGAAATTAATCAATCATCTTCACGTGATTACTCACATGCATTCTCGTAAAGCATTTACCTCATCTCAATTACAGAAACATCGATCATTTGTCACTTTGTACATGGCGATTATTCAATTACCCAAATTTTTGTTTCACTTTTTCTTTTCCATTTCATCGTTCAAATTTATCTCAGCGTTCCTCTAACTTCTCATATATTTTTTCTTTTATTTTTTGTCAGAAAGATAACATATATTACTAATTAGACGTACAGAAAGTTGAGACCTAACTAGCTCTCTATTACAAGTCGTAGTTCTAGAACCAAGCCATAAGTTACTATTATTATTTACAGTTATCATGATCATTCTATTGGAATTATCGTCATGACAACTAATTACATCGTAGGATAGTTGAGCCATGTTGCCACTATAATTGTGCCAAGAATTTTATCCTTCGAAATTCAGATAATTGTGAAAGGATGTTACCTTTACTCAATCTTTTTTTTTCTTCACAATTTAGCTTCTATAACATTGTCGCCTAAAAAGATGCACTATCAGATATCAAATCACTTAAATTAGTATACCCGTAAAAAGTATATAGGGTAAAATATATTATATTAAGTAATTGCATAAGAGGGTGATACGTGGAATTCAAGGCAGAGGATAGCTAAGATCGATTGTTTCATCTGTTACCAAAAAAATAATCCTCATAAAAATGCGATAAATGTCTGTCACCCGGTAGCATTTAATGAAAAAAAATATTCTATAGCATTTAATACACTGGCCGTTACAAAGAATTTGTCATTTATGCTCACCGTTCACATTTTTCAATGGCCCTCATAATTGACATTAAAGAGGGGCATGATCCTAGGACCTTATTCCCTATGTGCAACTATGAACAGTGAGCCATGTTATCATTGTAAATGATACGAATTTTCTGACAAACTTATGCTATAATCTATTCAAGCTCTATACAATTTTAACTTCTTTGTGATTTCGTTACTGTTGTGCCCGGAAGCCTTGCTCCCGCAATTACTGTTTATGCTATTTCATCTTCATCTCAAGGTTAAATATTGCGTAGTTCTTCACTTCTTTTACTATTTCAGAATTGAATTAATTCACTTGTCTAGAAATCACGTATAAATTTAACTGTACCATTTTACGTGTAAACAAAAAGTAAGATTAATAATCTGCTAAACATTTTAACATATATAAACCGTATAAAAATTTCTTACACTCTCAATATATATATATAAGTTATCAAAATAAATGAAGACAGATATTAATTTGCATTATTGGATAATTCAGCTACTGTATAAGACCAGAGATTATTGAACATTGATATAAAAATTGATAGATGATAAATTTGTCAAATATTGTATAAAATGGAAAATAAAATACTATATACAAAAACACTCAAGATTTAAAAGCCTTGAACATTTGCCCAAAATAAGTTTCTTGACCATTCTTAATAAGTATTGAAATTCCTAGTTAGCCATTCCCAAATGACTCAGAAAAAGATGCACAAAATAACAGACCAAAATTCTATATTTTCAAGGAACAAGAGATCTATAACTTGTTAGTATGGGAAACTTCTTTTTCTTTTTTACATATTAAAAAGAATACAAATATTATGATTTCAAAGGACTGCCACTTGAACTAGAAACCCCAATTTGCCACACTTTAATTTCTCCGTCAAAGCTTCCACTAAACAACTTCACAGAACCACCGTCAGATTCACTGGTTTCCGCCGCCGCCACCAATGACCTCACCGGTGTCCGATGACCATCCAGAACCGTTAAACAACAGAACTGTCCTTCAATCCCACGTGTCCAAATCCTTACCGTCCGATCCGCCGATCCACTGAACAACAAATCAGATACGTTGATCAAACATAATATCGCTTTCGTATGACCTCTCAATGCACCAGTAACCACCATGTAATTAGCACTGTCTTCCCTTTCCCATACCAATATCGACCGATCACAAGCGCCCGAAAATAGAACAGAACAATCAGAGCTTAATGCTAATGCATTCACCGCCGATTTATGTTTTTCTAATGTAGCAATCAGCCCATGTTTTGATTTTGATTTTTTCTCCCCATTTGGTTTACCCCAAACTCGAATCCGTTTATCAGCAGAACCTGTAAAAATAGTCCCATCTTTACCTACCACAACAGCGTTTATGGCATCATCATGTGCTCTAATTGATTCACTGCACCGTAAATCTGACCCGCTCCAAATTTTCAAAGACCTATCCCACGAAATAGAGCACATTAAATTTTCATTTACTGCTAATCCAGAAACAGCATCGTGATGTTCGATCCATAGCTTCTTCTTATGTCTTCTTACATTTGTATAGCTGCTAGGGAAAACGAATCTGCGTAACCGGTCTTCAAGTGTTGGGAGTATCGCAATTAGTTTATGCTGCTTAACTGGTGTCTGTTTCCACACCCGGATTTTACAGTCCTGATGGGCTGTGAAAATTTTACCATTAAGAAAAGCCACTGATTTTATCGAGCCGCTTGAAGGGTCTTTGCCATTGAAAGTATCGATAAGCGTGAAATTCGTGAGTTCAAAGACGTTGATTTCATTGGAGGAAGCAGCGTAAAGGAGATTGTTGTGGACAGCTAGGAAAGTGACAAGGGCGTTTCGGGGATTAAGAGAATTGAGGCAGCGAGCTGAGATTACGAGGTTTAAGGTACCGGGAGAGAGATTTTGGAGAGAAGGGACAGAAGGTAAGGTTAAAAGGGAGAGGTTGCTTTGTAAACTACTAAGGGAATTGTTTGTTTCTTGAGAAATTACTGATATAGGTGAACTGTTGGTTATGTCGGAAAATAAGCTGCTTGCATCGTCGGAGAATGGGAGTTTTGGTGGTGGAATAGGCTGGTCGTCGGCAGTGGTGACGGAGGAGGAGCAAGTTGCAAGCCAAGATCGGAATTTCATTGTGCCGGCTATACAGTGAAGAGAAATTGGTATAGAATTAGCAAAGAATGTGTGTATTAACTGTGTATGTGTGTGTGTTTTAGAAAGAGGAGGAAATATATAGAGTCTGGACTTGGACTTATGGGAGTTGTGGTTGGTTGTCTTTTTCTTATTTCTCTCTATATTCTAACTTGCCAGTTGTCATCTCTTTGTCCCACTTTCTTGTTCAAAATATTTTCATTATTTAAAATTCAACAAGTTGCAAATGGGAATACTCGATTGTTCATGTTATTCTTGATTATTTAACTTTTTATTAATAATTAGTCTAATGGAGTATAATTTTAGTTCATGAATTGAAAATATAATCATAGACATTTAACATAAAACTTCGTTCAAGTTGCGCATATATGGCACAATTTTCGCTTTTCATTTCAAGAGAGTGGGACCAGACGCAATTAACATGACCACACATTTAAATTGTGTGTATCACACAACAGTTCTATGGGAGTTTTGGTGTGTAATTTAGCATAAATATTATTTTAGTTATATAACTCTTTTTGTATGAGATTAGTGAAAAATAACACAAGTAATTATAAATTCGTTCAAATTGTATGTACACTCATTACCAGCAACTTTTTAAATTGAGTTGTCGTTATTTTTTATTTTCTTAGCTAAGCCATTCTAAAAATACTCTTAAAGTTCGTGTGATACTGATTTGTTTGAGTCAAACTTGCATATTATTTTTTAAAATATCTTGGACCATTAAGAGTATCTGGAGATTCATTGTGTGTTATTTACATTGTCCTGAGTATTTATGACTACCAAAACCTACAAACTTCTTTTTATATGTGCATAATTAAAAACTAGAGAGAAGGCAGAATTAACAACTAGCTCGTTTTTAGCTCTTCATTAGCTTTCAACACGAGAGCTACTATCCTTCGTCTTCATACTCTCTCTCATCGAACCATCAGTATGATACCAGTTTGTTGCCTAACTCAATCCAAAGACGCTTGGCTGAGATATATAACTTAATTGTATTTCTTATTAATTTTTAATGTGGGGTTTTATTCACACGCTCAACATGGAAACGGAATGAAAGGGAAAGGGAAAGGAGAGCATCAAACAAGGGTAAAACGTTACATTTCATGAATGCAATTGGGGAATTTTAGCACAAGGCTCGCAGTTATATAAATCCTCCATTTTGTTTGTGCTGATATTAGATAGTCTCGCCGTTCATTTTTACTCGTCCAGTATACTAAAAATATATTTTTACTTGTCTATTATATTAAATCGAGAGAAAACAATTCCTTTTTCATGTTTTCCCCTAATCATTAACTATTTATTCCCCAAATCATTTTCCAAGACTTTTGGAAATGCTATCATTATTATGGGTAAAATTATAAAATGCATATTATGGGTAAAATTATAAAATGCCTACTTTATATTTTTTTTAAAGAAAATGTAAAGTTAAAAGTAGACAACTAAAAATGAAGGGAAGGAGTAAAATATACTCTTTATGTTTCAATTTAGATGACACATTTCGTTTATCCAAAGTCAATTTGACCAAATTTTGAACATAAATTAAATTAGTTCAACTTAGCATTTTCAAATTAAAATTTAGATATACAAAAATTAAACAAAAAGTACTATAACTTATAATTTTTCTCATGTTAATATGATAACAAAATATATTCTAAAATATTGGTCAAATTTCAAGCAGTTTAAGTGCTCTCGATAAGCGAAATATGTCATCTAAATTGAAAGAGATGGAGTACCATAGTTAGCTAGTGATCTACTTTATCCCCTCTCATTGGTCCTTCCTCAATACCCCAACTTAAATTTCGTTTTTGTTAAACGATATGTCATATATATGGAATTATAAATTATTCAAAGCTAAGAATATATGAGGGAGAAACCTAGATTGTTGTTAGTTAGATGGATACGCGTACGGACAAGCTGTATTGATAGAGATACATTGAACGCTAGTAGAAGACACATAAAGAAAAAAGAAAGAATATAGTTGTGTCTTCTCTCTCTTTTATTTCATTAGTAATAACTTTCTTAATTAGGGCAAGTGGGCGTGCGCGCAACTGTCTGACGGACTGACGGAGGACAATAGGTCGAAGCTGCTTGGAATTGATCGTCAACAGCTTAGAAACGGTATATGAAGATTCAAAGCATTTTTCCTTTATTATTTCAAACTGTGGATTGGTCCACAGGGAAGAAAAGAAAAAGAAGAATATTTTTGTGATTGAACGCAAGTAAAATTACGCACTTCGATAGCAGGAGAGATTATATATACTATATAATAAATCTTAACGTACAGGCAAACATAAGTAGTAATTAAAAACTTATTCACATTCACTACTAAATATTCGATTTTTTCGACTGCGCCCCGACCGATCGATTTCGGTCGCTAAAAAATGACTGATTCTATTGATTTTTCAAAAGATTTTCTTTTTCAATTATTATTTTCTGAATTCAATTTTTTTTTTTGGTACATGCAAAATGCGAAAAACTATTTTTGCATCCCAAAAATTTTACTTTTCATGAAACAGACCAACTTCGATTGATTTTTTATTTAAAATAAATTAGAAAATCTACCGAATTCGGTCAGTCATTTTAAAAAATTAACCGATTTGAGTCGATAATTTTAGTTCCTTTTAACAAAATCGACCGAAATATGGCATTGTTTTCACGCGAAAATACAAGTAAAGAATATAAATAAAATAAAAGAAAGCTATTCGATAGATTTCGGTCGATTAAAGTTTCCGATAGTTTTTTTGATTAGTTGTGGAATTTAATTGACCAACCAAAATTGATCAGTCACAACCGATCGGAGCCGGTCAGTTGGCTCTACTGACCGTGATCACCGACTGCCATGAATCAATCGATTTTTATTCGATTTTTGTCAATTACCAACTAATATCGGTTAGTTTTGGCGGTCGATTTTTGCCCAGGTTTTAGTAGTGTTCGATTTTTACACGAATAATGATTGTACGGTATATATTTTTCATACACACATTTCTTATTTAATAAAAATTAAAATAATATTTATTCTCACTTTAATTTATGGCTCTTAAAGTTAAATTATTTGATTTTGATGTAAAAATCAAATAGGAGAATAAGTATATTTTACCATAGTCGAATTGTATTTACCGATCATTTTGTATGCCCATGATAAGTCACACCCATGTTACGTTAAGTCATACCAACTTATAATGGTTAAATGATTTTCTATTCTCAACATTACTAAGTGATTTGATGAAGCAAAAAAAATTTACTAATAACCTACGATTAAATATATGTGCGAACTCGTGCATAATTTGGTATAAAAATCTAATGGAGTAAGTTCTTACCACTAAGAAGCTGTAGATGGTTAAAATCAGGTCTATCCGATTTTACTGATTAATCGAGACCAGGGGGATAGATCGAGGATTGGCCTTGTAGTATATCAGACCGAGACATGAGGATAAGGTACTGAGTTCGGGATTCGGAGTACCTGTCGAGATCGAGACCAGTAATAATCGAGACTAAACGGGATAGACATCGGGCAAGATCGAAGATAGCATAATAAAGGAAAGGCGAGATATCCGTGACTGGTCGAGGATCATGGCGATAATCTCGGAACGAATCAAATCAAGAATGGTTGTTTAGCTAATCATAGGATCCCCTTTTGTAATTAGAATTGTACCCTAAGTGGAATTCCTCTACTATATAAAAGGGGGTTCTAATCATTTGTAACCATCTTATTCTCGCATACCAAAGTAATACAATACTTTTTCTCTCTTATACTCTCTTGTTCATCAGTTTATTTCATATTCCATAACCCTATTCTTAGTCGGTTCGATGACGATCTAGCTCGAGGGCTGAATTGCATTTCAATACTGGTTTGCTTTACTATACTGTTAATTTCTATTATTAATCATCGTATTTATCAACTGGTACTAGGTGAAATTATGTATCTTTAAAATCGCTTGTAAGTTTAATTGTTATCCTATTTTAAGGGTAAACAGTTTGGCGCCCACCGTGAGGCTAAGGATAATAGTGATTTCCCGGTACAACTTTTATCACACATACTATTTTTCGGTTGTTCTTTGAAGGGTCTTTGATTCCAGGATCAACATATCAAACTCCTAAGTAGTATCCACACACATAGATAATGGCATTGGCCTTCATGGCGAGAGCGAAAACATAGCCGCCCCAGGAAACGAAGTACCTCCAATAAACCCCGATGGAGCTCCGGCCGTGGACCCAATCGACGTCAGCACCCATATTGTCATTAATGGGAATTTGGGTGTGGATCCTGAAAATAGCGTTCGCAGATATGCTCGAACAACCGATCAAAACGAACAGAGCGGTGAAAAAGACGGGATTAGCCTTCGAATGATATTCAAATGTTGTAGACTCAACAAGCTGCAATAGCACAACTCCAAAACTAGAATCGAGCACCAAGTAGGATCGAGCTCGAGCCATCGCAAGAAGTTGTTCATAGAGCCGAATCGGTGCCAAAAAGACCAAATGGAGGAGAATCGAAAACTAATCCTGTTATCATAAAGATGCTCGAAGAACTGACAAAGCGAATCGAGACAGGGGAAAAGAAGATCGAGGAACACGATAAGAAAGTGGAAACTTATAACTCCAATGTCGCACCTCCTTTTTACCGCTCCCGCGGGGCGCGTGGGGAGTTTTCTCCAATTGAAGGACAGTCGAAACGGGATATGTTTATTTGTTTCAGAGTCGCCACCTGAGAATTTTAAGGCGTCCCAAGTCACCAATTTTAATCCCTGAATCGAGGAGAATATGACTCTGTTTATTATTCTGCGAACCAGAAATCCTGAGTAAGGAATTCTGTTAATCCGGAAGAAGGTGTTAGGCATTTCCGAATTCCGTGGTTCTAGCACGGTCGCTTAACTGTTTTTATTATTGGCTTAATTATCTTGACTTTTATTAAATACTTTTTTTTGTTACGTGATTTTTCTACCGCTTTTACTTATTGTGATTAAGGACCCTTCTTTGAATCGAATTACGCGTACGTATATTCGTGTTAAAAAAATGCGAAATTGTGTCACGTGTACGTGTACACAATAACTTTTGATAATATATTTGTTAAACAATCATTTTTTTTGAAATTGTGTCGAATCAAGAATTTTTGTTTTTCTTAAATAATGAACCGCACATCTCGGGTTTTTACGAAATTAATTTAACGCCTTTAGAAAAATCCTTTTTCTTAAATATTCGCTCGAAATTGCGCGTACGCATAATCCGAATTTTGCTTTTAAAAATATAATCAGGGTACGCGAACGTATCCCTAATTGCGCAAAATACTTGTAATGATATTAGGGATTTTTTCACAAATTGTTTGTTGTATCTACACATTTTATATGAAAATACTGAGAAATTCGTATTCAAGGGATGTCTTTAAATTCTTTTAAAAGAAATTCACAATTTTTAAATATTGCCCGTTGACTATAATTTCCGAGTATTAATTATGTTCATCCCAAGACTATTCAAATTCACAGTGAAAGGATAAAAATTTGATTTTTAGCAAATACAACATATATATGTATGCCAAAGAATGAATTGTATATGAAACTAACAAATTCTATTTCTAATTACCATTGATATAAAGTGTTGCAATTGGTGCTTATACATCTCGTTTCATTCTCATATACTCGCTTTTAATCTAATAGGCCTAATTATTTGGTCAATTTGTTTTATGAAGGTAGATAGGCATCGAGTTTATAGGAAAGGAGTTATTATACAAGTTAATTCAATAAAATTACCTTACATGCAACCTAACTGTATGTCGTAAACATTCATAACGTTTTAACATCGTAACAAGCTATATCATATCACCTTTCACCAACGTTTATACACACATCTATTATCTTTATAAAAATATACCATCAATACCATCTTAACCTTATTTAACAACAAGAGTTAGTAATGTAGTTTTCTTGATATTTCTACATTACTCTTTACTTAGCTAACAACACCATAAAATTTAAATAATGGCCCACTTTATGCCATGTTTCCTACCTTGACAATCTTAATCACAACTATACTTTAATGAAAATTTAGAAAATTAACCTTGTTACAACACTTATACAGTCTTCAATAAAGGATATTTAACTTACAGTCATCCTATCAACATATACTACTTATTTGATCCAGAAACAAAACTGAATTTTTAATTAAAGAGCTTAAATGAATAAAGATATTATTACAATTCAAGCTTCATTTATCTGTCATACTGAATCTCTTTCCAACATAGAATTTAAAAGGATATGTACCTGGAAATGAAGGTAGAAGAAGTAAGTTTCAGCAGTTGCAGCAGTAACAAAAACAACAAAATACCAGTATTCTCACAGATTTGAGCAATAATAAGACCCAAAGAAAACATATGCACAGTACAGTTATTTTTTAAAAGACACTTCAGATGTTAACTGAATCAGTGGAACCAAGTAAAGTTGAACAGATTCAACAAAAGAACAATATTTCAGATTTCAATTTCTTTTCGGTTTCAAATTCCCATTTTTCTGATTTTCTATTGCTGCTGTTGTATCTGTGTGTGTGTGTGTGACTGTAACCCTCCTTCAAATTTATTATGACTGTAACCCTTCCAGTCCCCTTAAACTCTATCTCTCTGTCTGAAAACTGTATCTTTTTTCAGATTTTTTTCTCTTCCTCTTCAGATTCCAAGGGGAATCTGATTTTTTCTGCTGGATTTTCTCTTTTATCTCACTCTAGGTATATTTTTTCTTAAATTCTTCTTAAAAATCTGTTCTCCAGTCCTCCTTTAAGTCAGTCCCCATTCCCCCTTCTTATACAGGTCTGCCTGGACCCCTTTTTTCTTTTTTTAAAAAAAACAGAAAATTTCCATTAACAATCTGTTTTTCCACTTTAAATCCCATTATGCTAACTTTTCCCTGATTTTCAGCAACCCATTATCCCTTGTTCCCTATTAGTATCATTAACTAATAACCACTAACTTTTCACTTTCAGCCCATTATGCTATCATGTTATCCTCATTGTTCTATCCCAGAAATGTCCCTGACCTACTGTTTTCTACTGATATTATTGTCTTAGATTTTAACAAGTTATCTGAATTAAAACTTGTCTAGCAGCTATCAACCAATTCCTAATGATTAACCTCCTAATACAATTGTATTTACCTAACCTTTGTGAATTTGAATTCAGAACTAACATCATAACAACATTATACTGAATTCAGCCTAATAATTCAACTGAACTCAGCTTTTGAACTAAGATCAAACAAACAGGAGCATTGTAAATATTGACAATGTCCTGAACTTAATGTTCAGAAAACAACATATACAGCATACATTTGAATTCACTGATTCACAAACAAACATGATTTAATTGATGAGTATTAATCAGTTGACTATTTACAACATTTGTCCATAATCAGTCTAAAACAATAGAAGCAGACTGTTTCAGTCAACATTTTCAGAAAAATGAAAATTCGTAATATAACTAATCGACGAACTTAATCGAGTCGATTACACACATTGTAAACAAACAAAATAAACAAAAACAATTCATTTATTTGACTAATCATACGGGCATGAGACAAAGATGACAGAATTAATGAAAACAAATTTGTGAAAAATCAACGAGTTATTAAAACAAACAAAAATACATACAGAATATATAAACAGAAATAGAAAAGTACCTCTGAATTTTAATCAGACTCGAACTCAACTCGGCTTTGGATTTTGTTTGAAATCAAACAGGACCTTAGTCGAAGTATTTTCCACTGAAAATACTTCGACTAAGGTCGATTAAACCTCAATCTTTATTCAATCTGAACGGAATCCAAAAGTTTGGTATTTTTAGGGTTCTTGAAAGTTCGATTTGGGATTTAACCATTTCTGGTCAGATTCGAGGAGAACCAAACATGATACAAGGGTGAGGGTAGCCTAGGGGTCATTTGGTGTCAGCTTAAAACAAATCTGAGTTTGTTCTTGTTTGGTCCGAATCTTCAAAAGAAGATTCGAGAAACTCGGAACTGATTCGAGCCAAACTAACTTCAGATCCATAACAAGGCATGCTAGGGGGTACTATGGTGTTATTTTAGAAGCCATTGGAAAGGATAAGGTTTTCAGGCCAACCTTCGATTTAAGATTCGAAGAGTTGGGGCCTGATTCGAAGGAAACCAATGTTAGATCTGTGTAGAGGATGTTCAGGGGATTCCATGGTGTTATTTTGGTGACCGGCGGCGTTCATGCCGCCGGGTTTCAGGCGGTGGGATCCTAGGGCGGCTAGGGTTAGGGGGGTCTGAGGAAGATGATGAACAGTGAGAGGAGGGGGGTGTTCAGTTAGGGGCCGGGGTAAGGGCTTGGGACTTATATAGGGGTGGAGTGGATTGATATTGTCCGTCCGATCAAGTAAGATGAAGGGCCAGGATCAATTCATTAAACCAAACGATGTCGTTTGGTTTAATGCCAGGGTCGGCTGAGTCGGGTTACGGGTAACGGGTAAAAGGGGTGAGATCTTGACCGTTGGTTGGATTTGATCCAACGGTTTCTGAGAAGCCACGACCAAACGCTGTCGTTTTGGTTCGTCTGGTTTGGACCGGACCTGGGCTAAAGGATTGGGCTGTGGGGGTTAAAATGTTTTGGGCCTGGATTTTAATCCAGGTCTGATTTTGTATATATATATATATATATATATTTTCATTTGTATATATATATATATATATATTTTCATTTTTTCTAATTTAAATTTTTAATATTAACTATAAAATAATTTTAACTTCACAAAAATATATTAATTACTCTATAACAATTATTTAACACATAGACAAAACATCAATCACACAGTGGAATATTTAAAATAGAACGATTGCATATTTTTTTGTGATTTTATTTAAATTATCTTTTAAATGCATAATTAAATCCTATATGCATGCAATATGTATTTTATTTTATTTTTTCATTTTATTATGACAATGTAAACACTTACGGACATAACACAAGTATTTAACACCACGCAAATTCAAAAATTACACAGTAAAAGAAATTTATTTTATTTTTTGATTTATTTTGGAGTAGTTTTTCGTAAGGCAAAAATCACGTGCTCACAGCTGCCCCTCTTTGTGCGGAAACTCGAAGAGTTTTCGTGCAAAGATAAAGTGAGCGGATACGAGCGATTTTTGCCCGTTCGAATACTCCGTGGGAAGCATTTTTAGAAAGATTTGACCGAACCTCTGCTTCAAAGGTTTCCTACATATCCTTGGCTATAAAGGAATCAGGTCAATGTAGTTCGGGAATTTTGGGTAGCTGGGACTACCGTGGGACTGTGATGTTACTGCTGCTTCGTGCTGTTTTTACTGCTTGCTGACCTCCTTATTACACCTTACTTCAAAGGTAATACAAAAATTAAACTAGATTATGGTACGGGAATTATAAAAATCTTATCTAGATCATGCCCTTGCGTTTCTTGTTGTCTTGATATCTTGGTGACTCTTGGGCATTTGGCTTATTCCGTATTCCTTTTCATTGTGTCCCGTATTTTCTTTTGGGACTCTTGTTGTTTCTTGCTGGGGATTTTGTTGGACTCCTCTGCTTTATTGATTCTAAGTGTGCTCCTTTTTCATATGAGCGGGCTTTTGATTTCAACAATTCAATTTCATTCCCTCGTTCTTCAGGTGGGTGCCTTGACTGCTTCTTTTCTTTCTTCATCCTCATTCTCCAGGTGGACGCCTGACTTCTTTTTAACTTCTTCATCCTCATTCTCCAGGTGGACGCCTGACTTCTTTTTAACTTCTTCATCCTCATTCTCCAGGTGGACGCCTGACTTCTTTAATTCTCATCCTCATTCTCCAGGTGGACGCCTGACTTCTTCAATTCTTCATCCTCATTCTCCAGGTGGACGCCTGACTTCTTCAATTCTTCATCCTCATTCTCCAGGTGGACGCCTGACTTCTTCAATTCTTCATCCTCATTCTCCAGGTGGACGCCTGACTTCTTTAATTCTCATCCTCATTCTCCAGGTGGACGCCTGACTTCTTCAATTTCTTCATCCTCATTCTCCAGGTGGACGCCTGACTTCTTCTTTTCTCATCCTCATTCTCCAGGTGGACGCCTGACTTCTTCTTTTCTCATCCTCATTCTCCAGGTGGACGCCTGACTTCTTTAATTCTCATCCTCATTCTCCAGGTGGACGCCTGACTTCTTCAATTCTCATCCTCATTCTCCAGGTGGACGCCTGACTTCTTCAATTCTTCATCCTCATTCTCCAGGTGGACGCCTGACTTCTTTTTAACTTCTTCATCCTCATTCTCCAGGTGGACGCCTGACTTCTTCAATTCTCATCCTCATTCTCCAGTTGGACGCCTGACTTCTTCAATTCTCATCCTCATTCTCCAGGTGGACGCCTGACTTCTTTTTAACTTCTTCATCCTCATTCTCCAGGTGGACGCCTGACTTCTTCAATTCTCATCCTCATTTTCCAGGTGGACGCCTGACTTCTTCAATTCTTTTACCAGGTATTTCCTGACACAAATATTGTATTTGCCCCTGTTTTCAAAGAAAACTTCGTTAGTTTAAAGCAGGGTGGTTGACTGGGGTATTCTTGCCGATGGTGATGCTTCTCTTCGTCTCTCTTTATTGCCTTGGAATGGTTGAAAAGACTGTTTTGTCCTTGTAATTGATTCTTGACTATAGGATTCCCCTCTGTATGTTTTCCTTCAAAACCTTTTAACTGTAATCATATGTCCCTTCTGACTTTGCTGATCCACTTTTGATTTCACCTTTCTTACACCCATATTTTTATCTCCCACCTTTCGTGGCTGTATTTTGTAACCTTGAATCTTGGTAGTATACCTTGACATTCCTTCTTATTTGTTTGGAATAAAACTTGAACCACTGGTTCTGGGTTAAGTCCCCAGCAGAGTCGCCAGAGCTGTCACACCTCCTTTTTCCGGCACCGCGAGGTGCGTAGGGAGTTTTTTCCAATTAAAGGACAGTCGAAACGGGATTGGTTTAATTATTTCAGAGTCGCCACTTGGGAGATTTAGGGTGTCCCAAGTCACCAATTTTAATCCCGAATCGAGGAAAAGAATGACTCTATATTACAGTCTGCGTACCAGAAATCCGGATAAGGAATTCTGTTAACCCGGGAGAAGGTGTTAGGCATTCCCGAGTTCCGTGGTTCTAGCACGGTCGCTCAACTGTTATATTCGGCTTATTTATCTGATTTTTAATACAATTATGAACCATGTGCAAATTTTATCTTTTACCGCTTTATTATTATAATTATTATTTTTTAGGAATGTGAACATCGCTTAAAACATATCTTTGGATTGTGTCACATGAAATGCACCCACAATACGAAACATATTTTATTTGATGTTTTAGGATTTAGATTTGGGTCGCATGAAATGCGCATCCGAGTTTAAGAAGGTAAAATTAATTAAATCGCGCCTAAAGAGTCTAACGCGTCATTATCTTTGGGGAAGGAAGTGAAATTCACTAAACAATCCATCCCAAATTCTAAGTAATTTTTTTTAAATAATAAATGAATAAATGAGATTGGAGAATCCTGTAAATTTGTATTATTTACATCTATTTATTTTTAGCGAAAATCCTTTTAAGAATATCCTTTAATGACTACATTTTTATTATTACTAAGTTTTTTATAAATATAAAATCAATATCTACATTCTTGAAAATGACATATTAAATAGAAGAGAAAAACAAATATTAACAGAAAGTAATAAAATTATAATCATAAATACAACATGGAATTATCGAAAAGTAAAAAAAAATAAAAAAAAAACTAATTATCCCATAGTTGGATTAAAATTCAAATTGTTAGTAAGACTATCTATTTATTTTTAGCGAAATCCTTTAAGAATATCCTTTAATGACTACCTTTTTATTATTACTAAGTTTTTTTTATAAATATAAAATCAATATCTACATTTTTGAAAATGACATATTAAATAGAAGAGAAAAACAAATATTAACAGAAAGTAATAAAATTATAATCATAAATACAACATGGAATTATCGAAAAAAAAATAAAAAATAATAAAAAATTAATTATTCCATAGTTGGATTAAAATTCAAATTGTTAGTAAGACTTAAGCTTATTGAAACTAATTATTTACAAATACTGAAAATTGAAAGAAATAAAAATAAAAACTTGAGTACTAAATCATATTTCTAAAAATTTAAACAATTTAACATTAACTAACTTTGTTTTAATTCATCATGTCCTAATACTTGTTCGCAGACTAATTCATGTTATAACTGAAATTGACTACATGATTCGGATTAACTTATCGTTGACGAAAAACCTTATGAATAAGGAACTTAGTTAATTTTTGCCAAACTGATTCAATAACGCCATTTTTACGTTATTTCTTCTATTTTTTGTTATTAAACAGTTTTAATTAATAATCAAGCTTAAATATATTTCCTAATAATCTGGTAAAGGCGTTATTTAATATGTCGCTATAATATGCCTAGTTATGCCGATGACAGTGATTTACAGAATAATAATACATGAATAACCTAAATACAATACAAAAATTAAATTAAACTAAATTAAAAATTTAACACTCCATTCTTCATTTCAGCTTACAAAATGCCAAAATTACAGTTGTGTACCTGATATTGTCAATATAAGAAGAAGAAAGTCAGCAACGTAATACGTAACACAGCAACAACAACAATAACCAGCAATAACCAGTCAACGAAAATCCCAGTGACAGCTTTGAAAAATTCAAAATAAAATCCAGGAATGCCGAAAATAATGGACAGAAACCAAGGGAAATTTTCAGATTTTTGAAAGGCTAGTTAATCTTCAACCCTTAATTTCTACACCTGTATACCAGAATATTTATCAGGTGTGTACTACTTTCTCTTCTAATTTTCAATTTTTTTTTCTTTGTATGTTTTTCTTTTCTTGAGAGTTTCAATGTTCTTTTTTTCGGAATAAATGTTCAGCTTTTTTTTCTGTCTGTCTTTTTTCTATCTGATTTTCAGACCTCTATATATATAATCCCTACCCTTTAATCAATTAAAATCAATCCTTTTCTCTACCAAACCCATTATCTTCCCACTCATCCCCATTACATTAAATAAATATATCACACCACCCCATTTCATTTTGTCCCCCATGCTTCTTTTAAAATAATGCAAGATTCCCCTTTAAATTAAATCTTGTCCCCCCTTTATATTAAATAATAATATCACAACCCACCCCATTTCATTTTGTCCCCCATGCTTCAAATAAACAATTACAAATTGTACAATTCCTAAACTACCCCTTCCGACCTTACTGAAATTACCAAACTACCCCTAAACGTATTACAAATTTACCAAACTACCCATCAGCTATAACACATCAATTAATCAAACTTAACCAAAATATAGACAATATGATCAATTTTTAACAATGTTCAAACAACAATATGAACACGGATGAACATCATAACAACAATATCACATGAACATGATTTTTACAACATTTCAACAACAAATCACATGAACACAAATTGAACAACCAAGAACAACTAAAATTTGATTGAACAATATTTTAGCAACAAACAATCCTATTTTCGGATTCAACACCAACAATAAACAAAGTATGAAGATTTCTAAACTCAATCATATTGAACTTAAAATCAACTCTAACAACATTACAACAAACAATTCTTATATTAAACTTTAAACAAGATTATGAGAACAATTCAAGAAATAATCATAAATGGTAAACAAGAAATCAAACTATACAAAATTTGGATTCAAGATCATCCAAACAAAGTATGAACATGAATTAAATCTATATTAAACAACAAGCATGACGGATTCAAATGATTAAATCAATATATTTCCTTCAACACAACTAAAATTTTTTAGACAAATAACAAAATTTGTTGTTAGAAACTATTATGAACTTAAACTTGAACTTAACAATATTAACAATTTCTAAAAATACATAAACACATGAAACAAATTGAAGAAATAATCAATTAAATTTCAATTTGAATCTAACAAACATCAAACTAACAAATATTTATTCTAACAATAAAACAAACATGAAATAAACATGAAAAAAAAACTAATTAACTTTTCATTTGAAATCTGAAAATTAATTCAATCAAAACATATGAACAAACTTGAAAATTATTTCAACGAAGAACAAACCAAACAAGAATTTAATCATTTATCGATTTTTGATCCGAAAAATACCAAACAAAATATGGACGATAAATGAGATTCAAAAAACCAACTAACCGGAAATGAAACGACGAACAACGACCAACCAACGACGAACTCGAACAGTGATCGACGACATCGACCAAAACTTAATCAAGTATGCGGACTCGACTGGACTGAAGCAGCTGCAATGGGATTTGTTTGGATGACGAAGAAGAAAGCCGAAGAAGCTGGCCACGGCGAGCTGTAGCATCGCGGAGCAGCAGTGACAGCTGCCATGGCGTCCGTCTGCGGGAAGAAGAAGCAGTGTGAAGTAGAAACGCGCAGCCATGGTGATGAGGCAGAAGCGGTCGCGGGCATGGCGAGTTTTCCGGCGACTTAGGGTGAGCTAGGACGAAGAAGAAACTGGCAGCAGCCATGGCGACGTGAAGCTGGCAGCAGTGACGCAACCATGGTAGTAACAACAGTGGAGAAGAAGAATAAGAAGCGGTCGACGTAGTAGGGGAAGCCATGGATGAGCTTTGAGCTTGCCATGGATAACGAAGCTCGATGGAGGAAGGAAACTATGGAGTTGTTGGTGTGTGTGTGTGTGAGTGTGATGGGGTGGTCGACGTCGGTGAGGGAAGCCATTGATGGCTTGGGAGGGGAGCTTGAGGAAGAAGAAGGAGAAAGGGGGGGGGGGGGGCGGATGCTTAGGCATTTTTAGGGTTTTTTTATTTTTTTTTTGGTTTTGTTTTGTGTTGGACAAAAATGAAGAAGGGGTGTTGGGTTAATGGACTGGGTCGACCCAGTTCGAAATGGACTGGGTCGTAGGGAAGATTGGGCCATTTTTTGGGCCTATAGCTTGAAATTGAAGAAGAGGCCCAATTCCGACTTTCTTTATATTTTCGCTCTCTTTTCTTCTTTTATTTTTCTAAAACTAAATTATAAAAATACTTAAACTATTATTAAGAACTAAATTAAGTTATAAAGGCGCAAATTAACTCCCAATAACAATTAACGCACAATTAAGTATTAATTAAGCATAAAATTGTATATTTGGACATTAAATGCTAAAAATGCAAACGATGCCTATTTTTGTAATTTTTAATTTTTGTAAAACAAATTTAATTACTAACAATTGTAGAATTAAATCCTATATGCAAAATGCGACATATTTTTGTATTTTTTATTAATTTAGCAAATAAACATGCACAGATAAATACAAATAATTATTCAAAATATCACAAAACATCACAAAATTGCACACCAAGAAAAATTACTTTATTTTTTTGAATTTTTTGGGAGTAATTCTCATATAGGGCAAAAATCACGTGCTTACAACTGCCCCTCTTTGCCCGAAGACACGAAGGGTTTTCGTGCAAAGATAAAGCGAGCGATTTTTGCCCATTCGAGTACTCCGTTGAAGCATTTTTTTGAAAAAGATTTGACCGAACCTTTGCTTCAAAGGTTTCCTACATATCCTGGGCTAAATAGGAATCAGGTCAATGTAGTTCGGGAAACTTTGGTAACTGGGACTACCGTTGGACTGCACTGTTACTGTTGTTGCATGCTATTACTACTGCTTACCGATTTCCTTGTTACAACGTGCTTAAAAGAAAACAAGGAGCTAGGCTAGAGTACAATTTGTTTTTGTTGCCTTGCTTCCTTGTCTGCTTGCATTTCTTCCGGTACTTTTCTTCTTTTGACACATGCACTTGAATTTGCGCTGGGACTTCTTGTTGCCACCTTCTGCCTTCCGGTGTTGGGATTTTTATTGTTTCCTGCTGGGGATTCTTGTTGTAACCTTCTGCCTTCCGGTGGAGTTACTGACTTCAAAATCTGCAGTATAAGACTGAAAAGTATTCCTCTCGTTATACAGGTGGGTGCCTGGAAATGAAAAAATGGAATGTATGCCCGCATTATACTGGTGGGCGACCTGGAAATGGAAAACTGAAATGTATGCCTGCATTATACTGGTGGGGCGACCTGGAAATGGAAAACTGAAATGTATGCCTGCATTATACTGGCGGGCGACCTGGAAATGGAAAACTGAAATGTATGCCCGCATTATACTGGTGGGCGACCTAGAACTGAAATGTATTCCCGCATTATACTGGTGGGCGACCTAGAACTTAAATGTATTCCCGCATTTTACTGGTGGGTGACCTAGAACTGAAATGTATTCCCGCATTATACTGGTGGGCGACCTAGAACTTAAAAGTATTCCCGCATTATACTGGTGGGCGACCTAGAACTTAAATGTATTCCCGCATTTTACTGGTGGGCGACCTAGAACTGAAAAG